>NC_134278.1:48636190-49008955 GCF_949628215.1 Phalacrocorax aristotelis
TGAAAAACACTTGAAAGACAATGCAGTCATTGGTCCTAGCCAGTATGGGTTCACGAGAGGAAAGTCCTGTTTAACAAACTTAATTTGCTTGTATGACAAGGTTACCCATGTAGTTGACCAAGGGAAGCCAGTCAATGTAATGTTTTTGGATTTCAGTAAAGCTTTTGGTACTGCCTCTCACAGTATCCTCCTGGACAAAATGTCCAGCACACAGCTGGGTAAACACGTAATGCAGTGGGTGAGCAATTGGCTGATGGGTTGGGCTGAAAGGGTCATAGTAAACGGGGTTACATCACACTGCTGGCAAATCACTAGTGGGGTTCCGCAGGGATCCCTCTTGGGGCCAGTACTCCTTAATCTTTTTGTAAATGTCTTGGATGCAGGACTGGAAGGAATACTAATTAAGTTTGTGGATGACACAAAATTGTGAGGAGCTGTTGACACTCTCAGGGGCAGAGAGGCCCTGCAGAGGGTTACGGACAGACTGGAGAGCTGGGCGATCTCCAACCGCATGAATTTTACCAAGCGCAAATGCTGGATTTTGCACCTGGAGCACGGCAACCCTGGATGTACATACAGACTGGAGAGCAGCTCTGCAGAGAGGGACCTGGGGGTTCTGGTCAATGGCAAGTTGAACATGATCCAGCAGTGTGCCCTGGCAGCGAAGAGGGCCAACCATGTCCTGGGGTGCATCAAGCACTACATTGCAGCCAGTCAAAGAAGGTGATTGTCTTGCTCTACTCTGCACTGGTGCAGCCTCACCTTGAGGTCTGTGTGCAGTTTTGGGCACCACAGTATATTAAGGATATAAAGCTAGTAGAGAGTGTCCAGAGGGGGGCCATGAAGTTGGTGAAGGGTTTAGAGAAGAAACCGTATGGGGAGTGGCTAAAGTCACTTGGTTTTTTCAGCCTGGAGAAGAGGAGACTGAGGGGAGACCTCATCACAGTCTGCAGCTTCCTCACAAGGGGAAGGGGAGGGGCAGGTGCTGATCATTTCTGTCTGGCAACCAATGATAGGACCCAAGGGAATGGCAGGTAGATGTGCCAGGGGAGGTTTAGTTTGGATATTAGGAAAAGGTTCTTCAACCTAGAGGGTGGTGGAGCACTAGAACAGGCTTCCCAGGGAGGGAGTCACAGTGCCAAGCCTGGCGCTGTTCAAGAAGCACTTGGACAATGCTCTCAGAGATACGATGTGAATTTGGGGTTGTCCTGTGCAGGGACAGGAGCTGGACTTGATGATCCCTGCAGGTCCCTTCCAGCTCAGGACATTCTATGATTCTGTGATTTTAGGTATTATAGGGGTATTATGGGGGATCCTGCCTAGCACATTGCCACAGGACAATGTGGGTCTTCCTTAATTGCATGCTGTAGATGGCAGTCTTAAGGGGATGTCTCAGAGACCCTATAGTGTCTGAAGTTCACTGAGCACTTATGTCTAAAGAATTGAATTAAGTTGGGTTTTTGCTGTGTAGGAACATAACTGAAACCAGGTCTGGAAAATTAATGCAGTAGATTGGGCCAGGAAAGGAAGTTCCTCAAAGTGACAAGAATGGGAGGCAGTGAGACAGATGGTGTTAGATCAGGCCTTGGAGTCACTGCAGTATTTCAGAGGAAGAGAATCAAGCAGCATGTGTGTGCAAAGGGAGAGGCATGATGATCAGGCTAGCAAGCACACAGTAATTTGTATACCGGTATGTGTATGTCGGAGGAATGTACTCACTACATGCATGCAGGTGCATGCGTGCATAAATATGCTTGATTTCAGTGCCAAATCTTGAGTCATCTTGGGCTATGTCTAAACAGAAAAAAATGGAGTACTGGTTCCCTTGTAGAAATGTGGCTAAATTTTCTGTGTCTTTCCTCTGGCTCACATACTCAGGTTTTCCTTCTGTGAAAAAGACCTAATATATGTTATATGTCTTGTCCTTATATAGCTTTCCAAGGTAAACCAAGAGCAGATGGAACTGTCACACCAGCTTGCAGTCTGGTACAAACTCTGATTCTGTACTTGATAGAACCAGCACAGCTTATGTTCATTCAGTTACCACACCAGAAAGCTCCACCACTTTTGCAAGGATTCAGCCCAGAAATGATCCACTGTTTTGCAGCTGCCTATAACACTGTCATGGTTATCCTCCTCAGTACATAGGGAAAAAAATGGTCCCCACCCTATAGAGTCTCACTCTGTAAGTTAAAAGGACACTCATGATGGAAGTAAGTAAAGTATTGATAGTTTAAGAAACTCTAGAATTATGTGCTAGAAAAATATGGCTTCTAAACTTTTAGATTAAATATATGGTAGCTTTTTACTTTGATTCCATTGCTATTTTTTTTCAAAATCCCAGAAACAAATGTTGTTTATACCTGCCTACAGGATGTGATTTTACATAGCCACTGCATTTCATGTCTCAATTATAAAACAAATACATATAAAATAACAATTTATTTACATTCACTATAGTTCTGAATGATAATGTGCCAAAGCCCTTTGGACTTGTGGGAGTATAGCATTTAAACAAGCTTCCTTTTGTTTTGAAAAGACAATACGTAAATTCCATGTCCATTGAAGCTACTGGTATTTGTATTTTTGTTAGTGGCTTCAAAAGGTTAGAGTTGGTTCTAGGATATGTAGTTTATCTATGACAAAAATGGTTGCTCAGTATATATCAGTTACCGATAAGTTACATGAGGAATAACTAACTAAGGAACTGAAGACTGGATATAATATGCAAAGCTGGTTAGCTAAATAGTAAGCCTTGTCCAGCTGGGTGGCCACCTCTCAGAGCACTGGTGCCATTTAGTGAGCAGCAAGCGAAAAATATAACCGTAGAGGTAAGCAATACAGATCCAGCTCAGATCCACCAGATTTTATCAATGCAGGTGCAGCATTGTCCAAATATGATCTGGTCTGATTTGTATTTAGTCATATTTATAGTCTTTAGCATTGGACCTAATGCTACAAGCCCTGAGTCAACTCTGTGACAAAGCACAAACTCATGACTACTGAGGAAGGTAGTATTACTCTGGGTCAGTGTAGCGCATCAGAGCCAGATGGACTCGGGTAGATATCCCATGTGCTCCTTCGTCTTCCAGGCTACATCATTCAGCACAGCCCTTGTTCTGCTGGACCACACTGGCTCCTGCTCAGAGCTTAGACACTCTCTGTTATGCTCTACAGTGCACAGGTTATTTGCTTGAACTCTGTATAGAATGACATTATACTGAGTTTGGTGTTCTTCCTAAACCAATAAACCTCACAGAATATGCAGCATAATTGAAAAGCATTTTCTGCATTACCTTACCCATGATTACAGGAGTGTGTGGCCATAGCATTTGACGGGCTCCAGACCACAGGGCTTATGAGATCTGACTGTGCCTTGCTGTAGTGCTTAACAGTACTTAACCTGAATTCAATCTGGAAACATGCCACTTCATTTGCATTAATCAACTTTACCACCCCACACCAATATCTATATTTTGTCTTTTCCTTCTTCTCCTATTATGCCTTTCCACCTCTAGGTTTCCCACCTTTCCTTTCTCTACCTCTCTTCCCCCACCCCAATGCCACCCCCTTTATCTCCCCATTTTTCCTTTATATTGTCCCTAATCTGTCTTGGAAGCAAGGACAGCCAGGTACTCTTGCTTTGTCTGTGTTGTAGATGCCTGAGGAGCTGTCACTATGCCAGAGACAATAAGCCACCAGGCTCTGTGCTTCCCAGGAAACAGAGGGGCGAGAGGACTGTTTGCATTATTTGCAGTGTTATCCATCCCTTTCCCCACTCCTTCCTTTTCCTCACTCTACCTTTAATCCTGCAAGAAAGCAGACTAGGCAGCCACCCCATGGTACATATCTGGCCTCTGAACAAGTGACTGGTGACTAGTGGTAGCCTTGTAAGAGTAATCAAGATGGCATTCAGGATGGTGCAAATGTCAGCTCCGTTACAGAGCAACTGGCTGGTTGACCCTCTTCTTACTAGGCATTTCTTCTGCCCTTTCTAGTATCCTCATATTGCTTCTAATATTTCGGGCGGTAATCAATTTGCACAGCTCTGTAATTCAGCAAGTCTAATTCTATCCTTGCTCTCAGTAGTTATGCACTATCATAAATCCAACAACTACAGTGGGATTAATTTCACTAAAAGAGCACTGAAAGTAGCCTCAAGACTCCAGAGAGAACAGGTTACAACAATTCACATCTTCCAAGGATTTTTCTAAATGCATAGTATAAGGTTGTAATATCACACCATTGATTTTTTAATAAATTCCCAGTTGACCTCTCTAGGGAGGTGTTCTTGAGGGGGAAAAAAGGGGGGGAATATATAACATGGCTTAAACTGGTTAGTTACAACTTGATAATTCTTAGCAATAACGCAGAAGATCTTATATGACCACCGCATTGCATTGTGTTATATGAGATCTACAGACTAATTCCTACTAGCTATGCCTCTGTAGTTGAGATGACTGGGGGTTGGGTATGCAAGAAGTAGCTAGGTTAAAAGAATTGCAGTTTCACAGCATAGAATCATGTACAGTGTTTCTTCTCTTCACAAACCTGATCTTTGTATCAAACATTTACAATTTTCTGTCTCAGCATAAGGATTTCTAACTTCCAAGAATTAATGGAACCCAGAAATCCCAGATACTAGCACCGATTTTCTCAAAGTATCTCTTATAATTACATTGCTACACAGAACCTACCCAAAAGTGCAAAATAGGTCAGAAATTCCACATTAATGTGCAGCATTTCCCACCTGTAAGCCAACAGATCAAGTAAGAAAAGGTCATTGAAATTTAAACTTGTGTTGTTACCACCTGTTCAGATGCTGGAACTTTTTTCAGATACATGCTAGTAAGCATCAGTGTTGTCCTCTTTATTTAGCGGTGCTTTAAATCCAGTGTGTATTTACTATTCAAATGTGTAAGCAGCAATGCAATGTAAAACATAAAACAGTAGTGGTTCAGAGCCCTAGCCTCTGCCACAAATTCATGTTTGCTAATTTCTTCATAAGAAAACAGTCACCAGCCAGATCCCCAGCTGGTGTTTTATATAAAATGAACACATAATCCTTAGTGTGATGGAAGGTTATTTTTCCAGAGCATTTTTTTAAATTATTTGGAGATATTTCTTGTGCCATTCATGTAGATAAAACTGTGCTACCTACACCCTGGTTTTCTTAGCTTTCTTTACCCCACCCCACCTCACCAATAAAAAAAATCCTTTACATAAACAGTTTCAGTATTGTTTTATGTTTCAGAAACCAATGCAGTTTTGAAACTCATTATGTTATTTGCTCTTTCAGGCTTGTCTTTGTTCCTTAAAAGCTGATCTTACAAATCACTTGGCCATTAGCCAAAAAAATTTGCAGCATTATGATTCTGTAGGTGTTTCACAAGCCTTTGAGTACATTTTTGAGGTTTGCTATTAAGCTAATCTCAGAGTAAGAAGATGTGGAATATTAATGGAAGCATTTTGGAACTGTAAATAAACATGTTTGGAGCAATCTAGATGAAGAGCAGAATGATAAAAATGGTTATAAAAATCTAATTAACATTTTAACTGTAAAAAGCTTGCTGCTTTGATACCGCAAGAGAATAGTCTCAGACAGTAGATAAAATTAAATATTCCCATGTGGGTTTGCAGCAGATGAAACACTGCTATCAATATTTAATGGAATGTGTCAGAATTTACCATCATTTGAAAGAATGTAAATAGAGGTTACCATAGAAATCACCTTGACGGAATACTGCACAAAATGCAACACAAACTACCCCTGAAGCATCCTTGCAGGAGTTCGTAAGATCTTTGTCTGCTACCCTTTCATGTGGTCCCTTGAAAGGAAGGAGAAAAGGCCTCTGTGTGTGAATGTGTGTAAATATACATTATGATAACTTATTAAATAGTAATGTTAAATAAGAGAAGAAAGAAACAGAATATATTTCAAACACTTTCACATCACAGATACTTGGGCTCAGTTCAGTGCAGCAGACCAAATAATAGCAGTGAATGAGTTGTTAAAATGTCTCCATATAGTTATGAAACACCTAATTGTGTAGGCCACACAGCAAAATCCTCACATCAATATTCATATCAAATGTTTACAGATTTTTTCTCTCATGAAAGAATTCCCCATTACCAAATTTGAGCTAATATTTACACTGCCTAAATACACGTATATCCACAAAATATAGCATTTTGGCTAGTTTCAGGATAAATCTGGTGTTTTTCATGTCTTTCCTCTACAAGAAGATTCTGTATCTTCTTAAATATCTGTCTCCACAAAAAGCTATTTATAATCAACAAAATTTGACAGTTCAAGAAGCGGTTATATGTCTAACTATCCTAGCAATTTTACAATGACTGTATCCAGAAGATTCAATCCTTCCCAAGCTACCACATTTTCTTTTGAGACCTTTTCCTTGTAGCTCTTGCCAGGTAACTTGAACTGGAGCTACTGAGCATCTTTAGAATACATACAGTTCTCCTCAGCTTCTCAGGAACAACAATATGTTGAAAGCAGTTTAAGAAGTGCTCCTTGACTACTGAAGAATATAAGTTGACCCAAACGTCTTTGTGGCCAAAAAAAACCCCACATACATATACTTGTCTTTCAAGACTGAGTGAGAGAGCTTGAATGTAATTCATGATGATAAAGCCTGCCTCTTCTGTAAGTTATCCTGAAATAGTTTAGAGAACACCAGTATCAGATGCAACTGGAATCTTATCTGCTATCACACCACAAAGCCTCATCTTGTTATACTCTTGTAATTCATATTTGAAGTAGGCAGTGTATGTTACTACTTAGTAAAGAGATATTCAGATTTTGGTTATGGGCAATATTCCTATATTAAAAATGTCTGAAATCTGATGTTTTCTGCTTGTCTTCTGGAGGTTATATGTGTATTCAGGTAATACAGGAAAGCATGCTGCATTACAGCTTTTTTTTTAAAGGAATTTTTTAAGATGCAACAGTAACACATATATAAAATGACATAATTTCTCCTCTATAAAAACGTCTGTGGCAATATGTTGTCCACTTTTTCACGGTACCTCAGCCAAAGGAGTAAGTGGTTCAAACCTTCATATTGATGCCTTGAGGGATATTCTCACCACCAAGCTACCCACTTGACTAAAGCAATGACCATTCCTCCTATTGGAACTGGACCATTGTGTAGCACGGTCTGTAAATGCATGAAGCTGAGAAGAAAGGCACGAAAATCCTGCATCTAGGAGGCAGGAAACATTGGGAAGATCCCCACTGTTTCAATCTCTGGTGTTTCAGAGTTCTCCAAGGGACAGACTAGAGTCACTTCAATTTCAGCTGTGACAGGCATGATGCAAGTATCTAGGCAGAATATTTTCGCATACAAATGTTCTAAAAATATTCAGGATTTGTCCCTTCAAGACAGCGGATCTTCCTGGAGCCTAGCAGACTTTCTGTTTGAATATACTTCAGTGCTTTCTCCCCATATTCTTCTTCTTTGCATGTGACAGATTACAAGAGCCGAACAACTTCTTACTTTCCTCTTGCAGGACCATACATGGTATGAACTATACAACAATATGTGGCAAGAATGGCAGTAAATCTGGGATTGTCACACATCTGATCTTAATTATCTTATTGCTACTTTTGTTCTTCATGGCTCTGCTCTGTAGTCTTTTGAAGGCAAAAAGAATGTCTCCTCTGACTTGACTGACTTAAATTGCCAGGCCTTCCACTAACATTTTGTTATATAAACTCTTCTAAAATCTATGTTACTGGTTAAGGAGCATACTGTGACTACTACTGCAGATCACTGAGGTACTCAGTGATGTTACTGACACAGGGTTATCTGAAAATGCTGATGTTCTTTTAGTCTCAGAAATATGAGTCTTTTATAAAATACATCGCCAGCATTAGGGTTTTGTGTAGCACAGGTAAACACAATGACTTGAACCATTATACAGTCATGAAACGAGAATCCCTTCTGAACTTCATAAAAGTTTCACATACTGCTCTTCTGGTACACTTGATACTCAACCTGGCCCAAAGAGCAGAAACGATGTGTAAAACAAAACACCTTTCTTGCAATGTCATTTCCCTAAGCAGGAAGCACTTGAAATTTCACAGGAGATCAGACCAATTTTTTACAATTAAGGGTGATTCAAAGACATTTTGGAATTTTTTTTTTTTTTTTGTGGGTGGCATCTTTGAACTCAGATTGCGACAAGCAAATTTATCCTATTTTCCTATTCAGCACATAATGGACCAAATGCTTTGTACTTCTAAGTTGCCAAATGGATGAAAAGGCTTAGAGGGAAGCTCTTATACTGCTTTGGCCTGTCATGTAGAATATTTTGTCATACGAAGCTCTCTATACATTTTGAAAGAAAAATATTTTATTATATATTTTGCAATATTTTACCCATTGTTTTCTTTGACTTGCTTACGTAGATACCGCCAGTCAGTAATATTGCTACTTTCTTTTAGCTGGAAGGAAGGGCAAAAGGCTCCAGGCTAGTTCTGCAATCAATGCTAATGTTGCTCTTTAGACAGCTTGAAATAAGACCATTCTGCTCCTCTGGAGCCAAAGATCCTGGAGTCATAAGACTAACATCTCCCAGTAAATATTGCTCTGTTTTCTTAGCTAAACTTTTAGACTTGTAGAAAAATACTTCAGGGTTTTTGGATATATGTTCCTATACTTTCAGATACAGTTACTTTCCAAGAAACATGATTCAGCTGTAGCATGCTACAGCACAGGCTGTATGTGTAGAATACCAAGCAATTTATCTGATGATTCAAGGAAGAAAACATTTGCTTTGATTTTTGATCAAAATGAAAAACACCAGTAAGTCTAGATTTTGTCCCAGGTGTCTGTTGCAGCTGAAGCAAAGCTGCAAACTCATCTAAACGGGAACAATCTGGGAGACATCTGAGGAGGTAGGAATGTGATAATTCTCTCCTCCTGTTGTAAACCCCACCAGCATATGGAACTAATCCAGACTAAGGGCTAAATCCAAAGCATTTGGAAGTCAGAGTGCTCTTCAGCAATCTTCTCAGGAATATGTCTATGTTCCAGCATAGAGACTTACCACCTGCAGACCGAAAAAACCCCTTCCATGACAAATATATATCAAACACATGGCAAATATAGTCACAGTAACTGTTCATTGTGTAATAATTTTATATCAATATTACATCAAAACAAGGTTAACAGATGTGACTTAGGTTCCACAGGTGACCTGTGCACTTCTAACGCATAACCAAGACACCAGCAAGGGTCCTTAGGGTGGGGATAGACACCTAGTTTTAGGTAACTGAGTCAACTGGCTGTGACTGGTGGTTAAACAATCAACTCCAATGAGTAAACCCTATTTCTAATCACTTCAGCTTCGGTGCCTCACTTTGTAACTGGGACTGACCTTCATGTCTATGTAGTAATTTTCCAAAGAGAAGCTTCCCTCCAACAGCAGGGAGCAGATGGCAGGTGCTGGAAATCCTGCCAGTTCCTTACAAAACCAGAGCTCAGAGCAGACTTGGTCCTTTCCTAATATTACTGTGTGGTGGAAGACTGCACTTCCATAAAGCGGATAAGGTTTCTGTCCTACTTGCTCTGTCTTTGTGCTTTCAAATTTATACAGTAATTTGGGTTGCAAAGGACCACTAGTGCCAGCAGCAGTCCCAACACCATCTGGTCCCAACCACAGGACCAACACCATTATTAGAGCAGGTTCCTCAGGACAATATCCAGTCAAGTTCTGAACATCTCCAAGGATACAAATCTCAAAATCCCTCTGGGTAACCCACTCCAGGGCTTGAGCACACAAATGCTGATTTTTTTTCTCTTCCATATATCAACATGGAATTTCCCCTACTGCAGCTTGTGACTTGCTTCTCACCCTTTTGCTGGAGGAAATGATCCTGACCCTGTGCTCTGATCCCCTTCAGCTAGTTGAAGACAACAACCAGATCCTCCCTTAGCTTTCTCTTCTCTGTGTTAAACAAATCCAGCTGTCTCAACCTCCCTTAGACAACAGGAGATTTCATATTGTAAGAAACTTGTACTAAAACTTCCTTCCCTTCCTGACTATTTACTTCTCTGTGAGTGCTGCTGAACCTAAAGAGGAATTGTGCATAAACTATACATCAAAAATGAGTGTGTAGTGACACACACAAGAAGTCAAAGAGCTGAATGTATGACATTCTTTACTCACGTAACGACCATGATTTTCTGAGAACCTTCATATTTTATGTTGCAAAGACAGAATTGTTCACTTCTGTTCACTCAGAACAGCATTTTATAACAATCAGTAAAACTAAAGTCCCTTTGAACTTCATAAACTCTGTATTTTAATAGTAAAAATTATTATTGCAAAAGCATTATTAAATGCATGCTTAGCAAAAAAACACCATTATCTGTAGGACATCAAACCCAATAACAGAGCTTCCTATATCTGCTGAAAGATTTATTTTCAGGCTCATTTACCATTGGACTGACAGAAAAACTTCACAGAATTCTCTACCTAAAACAGCTTTGGAATATAAATGCAGACTCAAGGGAGTGAAGAAACAAGAGCAAAACCAGGGCTGAACTGAACCTTTTCTTGAGTAGGAACAGACACCCGAATTAATCTCCTGCTGCTAAGCAAGAATATAAACTAAATTAATCACAGAAGGATAAAAAGGTTGGGTTTGAAGTTGAACCTTAAATGCAGATTTAATCCAAACACTCTAAAACCAAAGCAAAACTGATCACTTGAAATTAAACATAGTGTTCTATGTGCACGAGTTATAAATTGCATCTGGAAAGAGTTGAACTTGCCTCCAAAACAGTATGAGAGAGAGGGGGAAGAAGAGAAAAATCACACTTGGGTAAAAGAAGTAGCAAATGATCATATGCCGGGTCACCTAGTAATAAATGTCCCATGTCTGGCCAATATCATGAAGCAGGATGTTATATTTTCCTAAAAGTCTGGTCCAGTGCTGGGTTTAATCTTCAAGACCTTTCAAAGAGGATTACATTTCTGTAATTTTAGAGAAAGTTTTAGTGATTTTGGTCATGATCAGAACTGTATGCCGTTCTGCCTTGTGATCTGAACAGCTTCTGCTTTATCAGTCCCATAGACAGCTAAATAAAAGGAATTCTGAAATCTAGTCTATGCGGGAGGCTGCAACCATGTCTGGTTAAGGATGTTTAGACATACAAAGCTGCCCAGTTGCCATTACTTTTACAATGTAACTGACTTCTGGATCGCTGAAGGACACAATACCTTTGCTAGAAGAACAAGTGGTTGGTATCACCCATTTGGATGCAACTACTGGTTAGCTTAGTTGTTAAAAAGGTGAGTTAGTATCTTTTATGCAAAAACAATCTTGTGCTTGGCACAAATAAGGGAAGTGGACATTTAAATCATTGTTCTGATCTCCCACTGACTATGTCTAGCATTAGCCTCCCACATGCCTGTTTTTCATAATCTTTACTAAAACTCTGCTCTTCTTCATAAGAACTGACGTGCTATTGCCATAGAAAAGGACATTGTTTACATACAAAGAGGCAGCTCCTTGACCCTGCTACAATGACTTTCCATGCCATTGTCAAAATAAGCAGCAGAGTGAGAAGTCCCAACATATAGGAATGACTTGGACAGCAGGCAGGCCATCATGGTCTCCCCCTTTGACATAAGGAGCAGGGCCTGACCTTACCTCCAGGGTCTTGAGAGTCCAGTTTACTGCATCAAGCCCTTTGTGCCTGTAATTACAGCACACCTGAAGACACTCAGTCCTCAGATAAGTGCAAATGAACAATAGGAGCTTTTGCTCCCTTGGAGTTCAGCAAAAGAGAGGTCCCACAGAGATTTTTCTCATGTATTCTCTCCTCTAGGGTCTTTTTCTGTTATGAATTTTCTGACTGATGAGATTAGTTTGTTTCACTTTATAGGAAAGTTTCAGGGTTACCTTATCTGAACTATTATTGCTAGGACAGTAGGGAACCTACCTTCCCAAAATCATTGTGATGAAAACTGAGTTTGATTGTTTCTGTTTTCCCAGGGACACATCATGAATGGAAACAAAACTGCATTTTCTAATGCTAGAGGAAAATTATGTTCAGTGTCATATGAGACTAAGATTGCCTTTATGACACTAGAACAGAAGGGGAGCATGAATCAGAAGAAAATTACTCCTTTTCACAGCATGACCCATGCTTGGTGCAAGTCTTTCTACCAGGTAGGGAGTACAGAAGCTGGCTTTGCCAAACAATGGTTGAAACCTTGGCTTTGCTCTTACCTGCAATAAACCAGTATCGCTGGTGCAAGGAAGGGGGAAACAAAATATAATAGAAAAAATTAGAAAGTTGTCATGTCTGCAGTCATAATTCAGTACCTGGCTCATCCTGTGATACTACAGATATGTCACACTTCTTCCTAAGAGTTGTTGTCATATAACTAGAAAGGGTGAAAGCTGGTTGGGCTTCAGAAGGATTAGGTTTGATACGCAAAAATCCAAGTGATTAGATAAGAAACTCTGAAGCTTTGCCCAGCATTCAAACCTGGCTAAAAAGGACCTTTTCCCTGAAATGTTGTCTTTCTGCAGTACCATTGAATGCTTATGGAAATCTTTTTAGAGTCACAGTCTGCATCTCTGTCGGATTATACTTTGAGATCTGTTCTCTTCAAAACAGTAATTTCATGTGTTTTGACTGTTCTTTGTGTACAAATATTTTGTAACGAGAACATTCACAGAACTTCCACATACCATATTTTTCTAAAATAAGCTACAAGGCACTGGTAAATAAATCTAGGATATAGTAAGCATGATTCTGCCCCCATCTCCTCTCAGAATCTATGGAAACACCCATCAAGCTGACTCAAACATAAATAGTGCATGGAGGAGACTGGTCAACAACACCCACTTCAGAATATTATTTCATTTTAGAAGTTGGCGTGCTATACATTTGCTTAATTATTAACTGCATGATGGCTTACAACTTTTGGCAGATAAAAGAGTAAACAGCTCCAGCTTGTGGAGCCAGTGTCCTTCTGCCAAAGTCCCAGTAATGTTGTTTTATGTGGTTTAATGAAGTTCAGGCAGAACTTCTGATAACCTTTTCTTTCTTATTTTGAAGCTTGAATTCTAATTAATAAAATATTTAAATAAACAAATGCATAGAGTAGGTGAGTAGAAAACCTCCATTTCATTAGGCTAAGCTTTTTTATAGTAGAATCAGATAGAAAGCTAATAGACAAAAACTATTAGAAAAATCTCATTCTCATGGATTTAGCAAGACAAAATATGCTTTCAGGATTCAGTTCTTACAATGTAAACTGTCAGACAAATGCATTAAAAAGCATGTGAGTTGATTTAAACACTAAGTAATCAACGATGAGGTCTACTATTCTGTTCAGTCCAGTCTAGGAAACTTTCGAACTCATTTCTCCTCCAACTAAAGTCCAAATAAAAGCATTTTTCTTTATAAATGTGCGCACTGGAACGAGAGAAGGGGTCTATTCTCCTCACCTGTTTAGGAAGGAACATAAACGTTGTTTGGTGTCAAAATCACAGCTTTCCACTCCATAACTGAAGCATTTGCCGTAAGAAAGTTTTGAACTTTTCAAATTAAGTAGTATGGTGTAAGATGCCCACAAACGTTGATTTACCCAAAACACCATAATAACATCAAACTCATCAAAGGCCCCATCCTGCCTTACCTGTTCTGGTTATGAACTTTTATCGCTTTGGAGATAAGTGTTTGCTAGTTTGACATTCCTGGACGGAATTGCTCCAGAAATCCTTTTAACATTAGTGCAGCTGAATGGAAATTTGTGCATGGCAGTTGGCAATGGTGAGAGTAAAACATTTTCTATAATTATTTTTCATCAAAAGTCTTTTAATGAAAAATATATTCAGTCACGTACTAACTGGAAAACCCAAACCATTTCCTGCCTTTTGTAGAAAGCTTCTAACAAATCCTTTTTTCTACTCAGTTATGGAAGAAGAGGAAGAAGAAAAGAAAAATCCAGTGAGTTCTGAGGACATTCATTTCATATCTACCTAGTTTGCCATCAAATTTCTACATACATTATGCTGAGTCCTTGAAGGAAAATTATTTAATCCCACATGAAAAGTGATGGGCATAGCAATTTTACACCTGGCAAGAGGGCTGGGAAGTAGACATTGTCCTAACTAAAAAGGAAGCATTGCAGGGAAAAGAGTCAGCATTGGTGACAACTACTTTGTTTCAGGACAATTAATTGCTGTTTTTATATAAGGTTTTAGCATGCCTAGTCTGCTCCTATCCCAGCATAAAAACTAACCTAGAAGTAGATCATCATTTAATTTGACATGTATTGAGAAACAGTTCAAACAAACTGAACATTGTTTTCCCTTAATATTTAAGAATTTAGTTTCTCAGTTCTGCAGAGAATAGGTAAGTGTACAAAGCTACTGACTGAAAGCTTTGCCCCATCACTTGGTCCACACCTGAGGGTACTACAGAGAAGTCACTCTGTACAGCTGGAAGCAGCAGTACTGGAAGGACAGCTATAATGACTAGTCCAGATGACTGACTGGAGCCACCATTTTGGAGGACAGCAGAATCCAGTTATTTTCCTACCAACGACTGACAGTGGGCTATTATTCTCAATGTCTTACTGAAGAGCTCTGTATCACTCACAGTGAAGTCTCTTAATTTCACTGAGAATTAATTCAATAACATCTGAGCATTGAAGAAGAATCAGAAAAAGGCAGGGAAATGAAAACAGCTCTACTCTTGGAAATGATCTGCAATTAAAAATTATTAATGCAAAAGAAAAAGTCTAAGAACGTTTATAATATTTATTAGGAAGAAAAGACCATTGTGGCCATAGAAAACAGGTCTTGAGCCTCTGCATACATAAATTATTCTAAATGAAATTGTAGCTGCGAATGTGGGTCTGGTCTGCCAGTGAAGTATTAAGAAAATTCTTACATCACTGGTTTTCTTCTATGCAAAAGAATACAATACATCTGTGGACTCTGAGTTCAATAAAATATCAAATTACTTTCAGAGAATGTTGTACATTTCTGAAACAGTTATGATTAGCCAGATTAAAAAAAAAAAAAAAAAAAGAAGAAAAAGAAAACAAACCCAAACTTTTTTCCCCTGACTGAAGAATTAAGTTAATACTTCCAGAAACCAATAAATAAAGTCTACTTGAAGCCAGTGAGTGTCTTTCTGGATGATTACAATGAGCTTTGTATCTTGTCTCCGGTTCAAATATTCATATACAGGAACTTATGATCAGGGACTGACATATGTTTTCGATGAATATTCATTGCAGGCAAATCAGCGGCATGACTGTTGAGTCATAAATATATTTTTTCAGAAGCTCAAAAGCATATGAAAACTTTCTGACCAGCTGCTGAAGGATAGAAAAACTTAGTTCTACAGTTCTAGAGAAAAAAGCAACTTTCCTTACTTGGTGCAGAAGATACTGTATATTTGCACAGATATTTTCTTACACTGAGGATAGATTAGATGAGCTGCATAAGTTCTTTTCAGCCTAATCTTTTCTATGGTTTTTAGGTAAATTTAGAATTCTTACCTCTGAAAATACGTGTAGATTTTGGATTTTCACAGACATGACTGTAGGTCTGGAAGCAGCCTTTCACACGAGAATACTGAAGCATCTAAAACTCATATCAGCAAGATCTAACACCCAGATAAGTGAAGATACATGCAATTATTTTAAAATAAGTCTTAATTATAATTCAACAGATAAGTGAACATTACAGGCTGTTCTCAAATAAGTGATTATTAAGGATGAGTGTAACTTAATCAAGTATAAGCTACTTACAGACTACTTAAAGACACATTGTACAATGGACACTAGTGAGTACTTGTCTCCATCAATACCAGAAGCATGTCCCCTCAAGGAATTATAAAAAGCATGTGAAGAGATTTCTGTCCAACTAGGTCTATTAGAAATAGTATCTGTTTAAATTTGTAGAGCTTCTGCAGGCCTGTACTGTATTAAGACCTAGTTCTTATTCCTTATCTCAGACTTGTGGGATTGCTGCAGTGACAGAGGTGCTTGTCTGGTGTCGTGAAAGGAGAAGTCTGTGCAAGCCTGGCCAAAAGAGTGGGCACAGTGGCTTAGGGTGGGTCTTGCCTGATGCATTCCCTTTCAAAAATTCCAGCCAGTCATTGAATTTCAAAGGAAGGGTGGCATTATGAGCATGGTCTCCCAAGTGGAGAATCTCTGCTCCAGAGTAGTTGCATTGTTTTTTATAAAGGGACAGGAGGATGCATCTGGCCTTCAGAGTGCCATTAAATCAAATACATTTTGTTTTGTCTAGTAAGTCATTACAGAGAAGACAGCTAGCAGATATTACTCTTGCATTGAGTAATTGTTCTAGTGAATAAATCGATGACTTTTTGAACAACACTTGGAACTGTCTTGGTGGCCTGATATATTCCATTTAGAAGGAAGGACCTAGATGTTAGTTAATTGTTTAAGCACAGGGATCAATCTAACTCTGGTGTCAGTCTCCATGTAAGAGTGACAGCTATTGAGCAACGCCGGGTAACAAAATAAGGCAGCAAAGCTCATGACAGGTTTTGATAATGTTTGATACGGCAACTTGTTGCCACAAATTGCAGACAAAAAATAATTACAAGACTATCTAAATTTTAGAAAATTAGAGCCATGTAAGCTTTTTTAAAATGAAATGTTGTTTGTGCTGGTTTAGTATCAAACGTTTACTAGATGCAACTGGGACTGAAAAGTCAATAGCTCATCAGAGAAAAAGTAAGAATAAAAATCTACTGGGACTTCAGATAGGACAACCAAGGCGCTGTAATGCATACATATGATTCATTACAATTTGCAGATTATAAATCTTTCTTTTCTGAAGTCACTAAAGAACTTGCAGCAAGGATGTTATACGCTGTCCTACTTACAAACTTTTCCCTTTTGCATACTTTACTATTAGGGCATTTTTAAGAGAAATGTAAAAGTATTTTTAATTAAACTTCACAAAATATCTTTTTAATAAGAATGTACCATAACTGTGTGGCAAAAAAAATAATGCGGATCTCTACCATTATTCCTCAGCTTCAACTACTAGACCATACCTCCCATAGTCAGTCCAGTTTCAGCATTATGAGATCCCCAACAATCAGTCACAAATATGTGTCCTATTGTTTTCCAGTCTGTTAAGCTTATTTGTGAAGCTGAATGAGTAATATGTGCAAATTGCCCCAGCCTAGACAGAAAGAACCAACATTAGCAATGTGCACACTCCTAACGTAAATGGAACTGTCTGGGGATTACATCAGCATTCAAATTCACGGCTCTGAAGTCTCCTAGATTTAGTGCAGCAAGACTAGTCAAGGATTAAACAATGTGTTACCAAGGGAATAGCCAATATGTCCTGGAAGAACCACTGAGAATCAGTGCAATCAGCATGTGGAGGAACTGGAAAGATAAGTTGAAAGATTTGAAGCATAAACCATACACAGAAAAACTAATACTAAAAACATAAATGGAAAACATTCTGATATTACTAAAATACACATTAAAGACCTGAACATCTAACTCTCTGCAATATCTGCTACAATGTTCTGCTTAACAAATGCTTAACAAATGCACTAACAAAATCTTGAGCTAATTCACTAAAACATGACCTAAGACAAAGGCTAGACTAGGAATCATTTAAGGATAATTAACCTATTGAAAATAAGAACCAACACAAGCTTTGTCTGAAAATTTTAAATACACAGAAGCAGTTCAAATGCTGTTATGAATAAAACCTTCAGATTAATAGCTTGTTTCACTCTTTTTTCCCCCCATTGACACAACCTTGTGCCAAAATAGTCTAGAAGCAGAAAAGCTGCAACAGCCACTGAGAAATTAGGATCATATCCCCAGGACCAGGAAGCCAACGAAGTTTCTAGTAAGATGTCTTGGAAGTCGCAGGTCTGTTCTGAAGTCCTGTGTACTAAAAAATATTATTTATCTATTCAAAGAAAATAGAGAGAGGTATTCATATTTTGGGTATTAGTTAAAAAAGACTCACTACTCTCTGACTGCACTAAATTAGCAGATGGCCAAAATAGTTCCAAATGGAGTGCAAAAAAGCCTTAAAATTACCTGACAGCTACCAAGTGTTAAGTATATAAGTGACAGCTACCAAGCCAACCTGTCCAGGATCTAATAAAATGGACTGATCTTTTTTGTTTCTTGTACCTTTGAAATACTCCTTATGTGAAGAAGTGGATAGGAGGTAAATCAACTTTATTGCTATATCTTGGAAACCCTCAGCTGTGCCCTACAGAGTAGTTTTACAGCCACTTCATGCCATAGGAAACATTTCAAGACTCTTCCTGATTTCTAAACTGTTTACTGGCAAAAACTTCAGAAATGTTATTTAAAAGGAAGTTACAGTGCACACACTGAAAGCTCTGTTTACTTCAAAGGGTGGAGGAAAACCATCATTACGTTTCATAAGCAAGTGGAAGTATCTGTCATTTGCTTTAACAGAAAGAAATTAATTCAACTGTAAGGGAAAGGTAGGCAAGCCCACTTGACAGAGAGCAGTGGATGTGACATTTTTGAGTAGGTGCTCCATGATGATATTTTCTTTTGATTGGGTTTGTCTTGATGTATTTGGTGATACAGCTGTTTACAATCCACTTACTGGCACATGCCTAGAACCCAGAAAAGCACAGAAAGTATTTACAACAATGCGAAGAAGAGTACTTCATTCATAGATTTCAGGTTAAAATATATGTAACAAGCATTTAAAAGTTACCCAAATTTTTTTTAAAAAGATTGAGTTTTGAGGGAATAACCTCCAGGCTTTTGTTTTGTACAAAACTGAGCAATACCGTTTGGATGAATAGAGAAAAATGTAACAAAAAAAAGCTATCAAAAATATTTTTGGTTACCTCATGGGAGGCTTGAGTTCCAGTCTTTAATCTGAATTTCCTGTAGGAAATCTGAACCTGCATTTTCACTGTTCTAGCTGAGATTTCAGGGATTTCAGAGATTGTATAGATTTCCGATCTCTGACTTCATTATGACTGTTTGAGAAAGAAATTAAGTCAGCTCCTCAGGGAAATTTCTGTTTTCTTTCAGCCTGAATGAATTTGCTTGCAATGACAGAAAACCCTGTAAATTTTTCACTTCAGATTAATTATACTTTTCTCCCTTTTCTACATTCTTCCTAAGGCATTCCCCAGCTTTGGCATTTGATGGGTGGTTTAGAAACTTTCCATATTCCCATAATGTAAGGTGATTGGCCTTTTATCCAGCTCTGCTTAATTGCTCTGAGGACCATCCTGTGGAGAAGAGCCCCACCTGCATCTGTAGTTCTTGTCCCTAAAGCATTTTCAGGCTATCTTTGCCCACTTTTCAAAGTATGAGCCTTCTTAGTTACCAACTGACATTAAAGCAAGACATAACTTGTGAGGTTGCAGTCATGTTGCTGCAGGATACAGTGCCTTAATGCTCTTCCTGGGCAAACAACATAATTCAGGTTTTACGATTTCCACTGCCAACCCAAAGCACTAGCACATCTACAACACCGCTCAGACCAGCAAAAGCGTAGCCAGGTATTGAAGGCCACCACGACTGACCTCAAGCCTAGAGTAGCTCAGCAGCTACACTGCAAAACCTGATTTTGTCTATATTGCTAAGAAATCTTGAGCTGGCTTGTCCTTGTTGGTTTGCTAAAAATTCCTTTGTTTCTTTGTGACTGGTGTTAGATCTAACCAACATTATTTTAAAGTAACAGGATTTTCCTATTTTTATCCAACTAAAAAGTGATGAATGCAGAAGAACAACTTTTATAAAGCACAAGACAAGAACAGGAATTTTGCCAAACCGACCCTACTCTAGAGGCACACCTTTGACAGCAGCCAAAACAATTTTTTCCAAAGGATGGTAGAGGAAAGTCCACTAGGTTAGCATGGGAAGAGGTGAGAAGTAAAATGAGGAAATTGATATAAAAATCTTTTTTTATCATAAAATTCTCACAGCCCTAAACATCTAGTGATATATGAGTTTGGGGAGGTCAGAAGAAGAACAGAGCTTTTTTTGAGGTTTCATCAACATAGTGTCTCATTGCCTTCAAGCAGTCATCAAAGAACAGCAAAAATCTGTCAATAGCTCATGACCAATGAAAAGATCTAAAAAGTCCTGTGTGCTGCATTTGGCAACCATAATTATTTGAGGATAAATTATAATATTCCAAAACTGAACTTAAGATTCCTGTGGGATGGGTGTCTTCAGCTTTTTGGCTTTCAAGGGGTTAGCTTAGTAGCTCAAGAAACCAAGCAAACACTGTATTGCTAATGTTTACTGCCAAAGGTGGATCAAGAGGACAGCTGATTGCATATCCTTTTGCAAATCCCCCAAGCCAATAACTCCAAAGTCTAAAGTGGAAACTATTTTCATGCAGCTGATGGATTTAACTTCAATTCTTTCTTAGCTTCCCTTTTCATGTTGATAGTACAAAACGCATCAGACTCTTTTGTCATCTGGATGTGACCTGTTTCTTCTTTTAGTTGAGACAATTGAGATTGAATGTTGCTTTATAAGAGACAAAAAGCATATTTTTTTCTTTATTTTTTAATTTGAGAAGCAATTTCTACACATTAACACTTGTCTAGAATAATCTTTGACAAAGAAACTGTTCCAGATCCTAATAAACTCTCATACACCAAGAAAATGTATGAGGAAATTAAATTGCCAATAAATGCAAAACCAAGGCAGAACATTTTTTTGTTTATTGGAGAAAAATATTGCCAAAAAATATGATAAAAGCAAGAAATTTAAGAGTTGTCATCACAGCAATCTAAAAATTTATGCAAAAGACTAAAGTTTCACATTTGATTACTGTAGTCAGATAAGACAAATACTGAGCTACAGTGTTTTTTCCCTTGTTCCATGGTTAGTTCTCAATGACTGTACTTACAAACCTATGCAGGAAGTGAAACTCCTTACAGCTTCAGTGCCAGGTCTATATAGAACTATTCTGCTACTTACTGAAGAAGCAGCGAAAAGGTTACGGATTCCAGCCCATTGCTTGCTTGCTGGTGTTACCTGAGGTCTGGAATGGTAGTTTTTAATTGTTAAAAAAGTAGTAATGGGGAAATTTTGACTTGTGCCCATATCACAGTTCCTGATTTTTCACTCAGGGTGAGCTGTCACATGTACTTTTACTCTCCTCTGGAGTAGGTCTACAGTGCAACTAAGTGCTGTCCTTCCAACTGCAAAAAATTTTTCCACATACCCTCGATGCCTGTGAATATCTAAAGAATTTCCTCAGCTTTGGGGCAGATCTTTTCACTTTTTTAACTGCCTGGAGGCAAACATACTTTGAGCTTTTATACCTCAGCCATTGTTAAGACAGAGAAGAGAGAGAGGCAAAAGAAACCTTCCCAACCTGCGAAGAAGTTTTTCAGCAGTTTCTGTACATGACTGTCAAGAACCACAGGTGCAGCTACAATTCACTCACTCTTTGTTCCATTTATATTTCAATAGTATTTTTCAAGTGAAGAAGTGGTTTTTACCAGGTAACCTTTTTGAAGGTGAGAAAATTTTTCTACACAGAACAAAATAAAATAAAAACAAACCATCAGAGGTAAAGGTTGAACCTCACCTATTTCATTGCTATGTGTATTGGGTTTACCTGGCAAGGTTTTGGTAGCAGGGAAACTGCAGGGGTGGATTCTGTTGAAAAGACACCAGGAGCTGCCTCCGTGTTGGACACAGTCAGTTTTAGCCAGCAACAAAATGGACTTGCTACTCGCCAAAGCTGAGACCATCAGTGGCGTTGGTTGTGCTTCTGTGAAAAATATATTTAAGTGTAAAAAACGCTGCATGGCAGCTGTGGGAGAGGAGTGAGAAAATGTGAGAGAAACAGCCCATGCTGGAGCAGTTCTTGAAGAACTGCAGCCCATGGGAAGAAGTTATTCTTGACAGACTGTCTTCCATGGGAGGGACCCCACATTGTAGCAGGGGAAGAGTGTGAGGAGAAAGGAGCACCAGAGACAAAGTATTATAGACTAATGACAACACCCATTCTTTGTCCCCTTGTACTGCTCAGGGTGGAGGAGGTGGAAGAGTAGGGAGTGAAGCTGAGCCTGGGAAGGAGGGGAAGGAAAGAACTAGGGTGGTTTATTTTTGTTTTTATTTCTCACTGTCCTACTCTGTTATTAACTGGCAATAAATTAAATTTGTTTCCCCAAGTCAAGTCTATTTTGCCTTTAATGGTAACAGGTGAGTGACCTCCCTGTCCTTTCCTTGACTCATGAGCTGTTTTGATTGTATTTCCTCCCCATGTCCTGTTGAGGAGGTGGAATGATAGAGCAGCTTGGGGGCACCTGGCAGATAGTCAGGGTTAACCCACCACACCATGATACAATCATAAAGTATTTCTTTTTGTACTGCTTTGACAATACATTTGCCTGTACATCATGCCTTCCTTCAGAAAGATACATAATTGCTACATCAGTACCACTTTCAAGCTGTGCTAAATCATGGCAGCATAAACGCGTTCGGATACTGAGTTAGAAGCTGAGAAACACAGCTCCTATATATCCTCATAAGATACATTATTCCTCTGAATCCCAAAGTTCACATCTTCAAAAGGGAGTTAGTTAATGGCACCCACTTCCTAGTAGTTCCCTGACGAAAAATCATTTAAAGGTGCCAAATATTTATTATTAGACATACAGCATCGATACTGAAGAAACTACAAGTGTAAAGCAACAGCCATGAAAATTTCTCACAGCTTCACTTTTTTTAAATAAGACATATTAGGAATGACACTGGCATAATGGCAACTGAATAGACACAAACCATTGTCAGACCAAAGCTGGTAATCTTTAAACCTTCTTGCAACAGAGTTCAGAGAGAGTACCATGACACCAGTAATTATCAAATTTGCGCTGGCTGCAGACACCACTTACTGAAGTCTGTCATTGTATTCTGTCATTTATTATTTTGATGAACCTTATAAATGCTGCAAAGAAGGTAGCTTCATTTCTGATCTTTTCTCTAAGGCATTGTGTTTCAACTATCACTTCCACCTGTGTGAGGTGACACAACTCTCACATGGTAAAAGGCAGATCAAAGGTACATTCACCTGGGTAATAGCCACAATTGCACATAAAGGTACAGTGTAGGTCCCTACAGCCATCTCTTTTCTTGTAAAATCATAGCCAGTGATTAATGTAAGAAACAAGCAGCCTCAGCTGCTCATTATATCAAACTTCTTATTGTACTTCTTTTTAAAGGACTTCAGAGATAAAAGGTTACTAGGTTTTAGTGCATACTGGTATCTGCCGGTTTACCAATGGGTAACTTGGGGAATTTGAGTTTCTTCTAGACCCAGTGTCTGAAGGACTGGATAGTATAACCTCTCCCTTGCTTCCCAGAAACACCTGTGTCCTTTAAAAATCCCTTGGTCTTTTTGGCCAATTAAGGTTAAAAGCAAGTTAAAGCACAACAAATTCTGTGACCCACGTGATTTTCATTCTTCTCATGGGCCCAGTTGTAGCTATGGCTCAAAGCATTTATTAAATGCTTTAAACATCTACTGGTGGCTCAAGATGCAGGACAGCCACCTTTGCCAGATCTGCTGTGCCCAGACCAAGCAAGACCTGAGAGCGGCTCTGATGGGCTGAACGCACTTGGATGCCCCATGCCTTGATAGGGAGTTGGCCTTAATCTGTTTGTGAGTGTATGTTTGCACATGATTACTGGGCCTGGCAGACACATTTGGGCTTGAAAGGGAACTCAGCTCTCCACAACTATAAGAGTGTACACATATTCGTTGGCAGCAATCCTGGTTCACAAGATAATGTCACTTTTCAGTGTCTACAGCCATGTTTTACTGTGGTAGTAAATCACAGCTTGCAGCATATTAAAGACTGGATCTAAGATGCTTAAAATTTGTTTTCCTTTCCGTCTTACTAGGGTGCCTTGGGATTTTCTTAGTTGGAAACTATTTGCTTTTTCCTAGTGATGATCTCCACTGAGCCAGTACAATGTTACCCTTGAATAACTATTCCATTACCTGTTGCATAGTTACCATCATCTGTCTTGATAGATAATAAGTGACACAAAAATTTAACAGAATTGCCACTTAGGAAGTAGGTTTGTCAAAAAAAATCATTGCTTTAACCTCAGGGGAAAACCAGTTTTTCTGAACACAAATACTCCTATAGAGGTTGCATATTTCCTAAATCAAATTTTATACATGGATATTCAGTATTTTTCCAGCAGTCTAAATAAATATATTTTTAATCAAATCAGGTCATTTTCAGAAAATTGAGATGCTGTGGGGGAAAATTCAGGACTTGTGGTGGAATAATTTGTATAGATATTGTTGCCCTGTGTGTATACAAATAACTCAGTTATACTCTCTTTCAGAAAGATTCAGATCTATCTTTGTTTAAGATAGATAGGCATAAGTGAAGTATGAGGAATGTGGAGAACATTTACTCTTCAACACAGCCAAGCCTGGTGGATCCAAATTCAGCTGGTGGCTACTCTGACATGTAAGAGCTGGATGGAGGTGGACTTTGTACCAAAGTATGAAGCAAACCATGGGTTTAAAAACTGAACCTATCTCCATTTCTCCTTAAAGTTAGGACACTGTGCAGCCAAGAATCAGAGGGCAACAGGGCAGCAACCTGACCACAGTTAAAACTGGAGAAAGTATGGATGTTGCCATGGCTCTCAAATTTCCCTCAGTAAATACCTCTAGTTCAGATGTGCTTTACTGTGCCAGACAAACTGTAACTGATAAACTTGTGCTTTTAAAGAAAAAAACCAGAATGTGAAGAATTTATTAAAATATACAAAAATATCTACTTAGGAACAGAGTAAAATTATCCCATTTTCATAAGGAAAAAGTATAAAAATACTTCATAGAACATTGCAAGATGATCTGTGCAAGTCGATCAGAAAAATTAAGTACTAACTGCATATGGTAACACCAATATTTTTGCAATTACTGGAGAAAAAAATAAGTGAAGAAACAAGACAAATTAATTACATAATGGATCTAATGCAACCTTCCAAGGAATAAGTAATATGCTATCATTACCATAACAACTAATTCACATGACAAAACTGATACATGAAACCTTCTTAGAAGCCAATTAAAAATCATTACTAATCACGTCATTCTGTATTATGGCAAATAAGATGAATAAAAGTCTATTTGTAAAACATTTAGTATCATCATTTTTCATAGTTCTCTGAATGAAATACTAATGGTCATCATAGTTAAGAGTGAAATGTCTCTGGAAAGAAGAAATAACTATAGACTCCTAACCTAACACAAGATTCATAACTGTGAAAACTACAGGGTCTACCGACACATCAGCATGATAGATTATGTTATTTCTAAACTGGAAAGGAATTCATAATACTCATTAAAACAAGATACCAACAGGACTTCCATGCCATGGACAGACATTAGACAGTTGTAAATGGGCATTTGAATAATTCTGTTTTCAGTGCTTTGCATTTTCATATTCTGAGGTGATTAAAAGCACTGAATTAATTACATTACAATGACTTTAAGTGGGGCAAAATTATCATTCACTTCCCAGGAGGGAAGTTGCTTTTGCAATGTATTTTTTCCTTTTCACAATCATCCTGAGAAGTTCCTACAGCCATGGAAAGGGCAGTAGCTTTTAAGAAGTCAGGAGGGGGAAAAATGCATTAGTTAGTTATCCTTAAGAGGGGGCAAAGAATGACATTTTAAAAGGTTAAATTCAGTAAATTAATTGGCAGCACCAGATGGAGAAATCGGTCCGGTTGAACAGATAGCAACTTTTTCATCAGTTCCAATGCATTTTGTAACACTTTTCAATTGGCCCTGGTAGCTGCTCCCAGAGTTGGAAGCCCATCTTCTGCCAGGTGAGGAGAAAGGATTTTTATTTATTCAAATGAAATGTGTCAAAAGTATATCAACTTCTTAGCATGTAGGAATGTCTGGAGGAACACGGATGAGGACAGCCAACTTTTTTTGAACAGAAGCTATAAGAGCTTTAGGATATTCAGAACAAAGCCTTCTGGGCTTTCATAAGATGACAGAAACAATTTTAAAATCTAATTTTGGCACAGCATGACTCAATGATATGCCTCCTGGGTCTTATACCATCATCTCCACTAAGCCCATTTTCTCTGCTTCTTTTGTCATACTTTTTTAAGCAATTTCCCAGTCTTCTTTTTCCCTGGATGAAAGGCAAGAAAGGGTAAAATTCTTATCCTGATATGCCAGAATATACATATGTAATAGATTTAGTTTTTAAATAACTGTGTTTGAGCCTGAGACTCTGAACATGCAACTCACTTATTTTAAAGGAAAAGTTCCTACACTCATACCGTATGTGGTTTATGCAACTAGAACTCCACTGTCTTCAATGAAATTTGTCTAGGATAAGAACGCAAAATCTACCCCTAATGCTGAGAAGAAAGTGTTTTTCCCCTTTTGAACAGTTTTATATAACGGACACAAGAAAAAAAGGTTTACCATGTACTATGATTATTCGCTTTCAGTATTAAGGGTTATTCAGTTCAAGAGTCCTCCAGAGTAAAGTAAAAGAAAAAAATTCTCATGAATATGCAACACTTAGAGTTTTTAGTTTCCAGGCCAGATGGCAATATCTGTCCTTCCTGCAAGGAAATTTCCCCAGCAAAGAATTCTATATACTATCACTGGAATCATCCAGACAAAAATGCAGCTTTGGGGAAAAATCAGAGCAATGCAGAAAATGTCCTTAGTAATTCAGCCTTCCTCTGTGAGCCAATGCTCATCCATCCCATGACCTGGTGCTTCTCAGAACTAGCGCCTTCCTGTCATAGGGATGGTACAGCACAAAGTATTGCTTGCTGGAATATTACATGAATAAAAAATTATGGTATCTCCTCACATGTGACTGCCACTGCTGACTTGTACATAAATGACTGACAGCATTCTCTGATGGTTTTGGATAAGAAAGGTGTATCAGTCATTATAAGAGCTGTGTAAAGACTACAGCTAGGAAAGATGCTGAAACCCACCCTCAGCAGAATTCATTGCACTGAGTCCAGGCCCCCTACAGCGGATTGACTGGAAAACCTCTCCACCACATTGCAGTTCAAATGGGGTCAGTCATGGTCCAGCAGTTTGATTTATACACATGGTAAATAATCAAAAAATTTTGCTCACATTTTTAACTGGCAAATAGCTAGGGGAGAAAAAGTCAACTTCATTGGCAGGTTTTTATACTGCCAAGTTTCAATACCCTAGAAGACAGGTTCCGCCAAGAGAGAGAAGGGAAAAAACTCTAGGAAAAAATAGTATAAGCTTTTAGATAGAGGGTCCACAGACATGTCAAGAGGAAATACAGTAGAAGACTGCTTCTGGGTAATTCTGAAAGGGATCTGAAAACTATACAATTGCATTCAGTGCACAGTTACCACATTTTCCATTTCTTCCTGTACTTTATTGCTCTTATGGTAAACAACTTATGAAAAGAAGATTTGTTATTGTAATTTTATGTCCAAGCATTTTTATTGACAGTTGACATGCTATTGTATTCAGTGTTAAAAATTTTTGTTTTATCATGCTAGAGGGAGGTACCACCCTGAGGTCTAATTATCCCCCCCTCCTCGCACTTTGCCTGCATGCCAAAAATCTGCAATAAAACATGTGTGGGTTTCATTTGTTTGGAATGAGCAGGAGACACAGATGAAGCAGAGCTACATGGAGGCAGAAGCACTGTATTGCTTGCCTTGTAGAAGCTGGTAGAAAGGTAGGGCTGCCAACAGCTCTGAGTACCAGCCTGCTGAGGCCCCAGAAGGGCAACCTGGGAATCCAGTTGGCTTCTTTTCCATGATCCATTTCCAAAAGGAAAAATGACTTCCCACCCAGCTTTTGGATGGCTAAGTGAGCCATGGGGAACTAACGAGGTTTTTTACTTCAGTGGGAGATGGATGGTAATTTAGTGCAGATTCAGCAAGTAACTTTCTTTTTTGGATGCTTTAGCAAAGTGAACCTCTGATTCATCAGCAGTAAACTGAGACTGAGCCCAAAGCTAAATCTAACCAACATCATGCTGGAACACAGAATTTCACAGTTCCATGCATATCTGAGAGACACGATAGGGCATCTGCAGGCAAATGGAGTTTGCAGGGGAATGAGGTATTGCAGCTCCGTTTGAAGTTACCCCAGTGCTTTCAGGCAGCTTCAGAGTCTGCTCAGACTGCTTTGTCCATGACTCAGTCTTTATTGGTATGTCTTGACAGATTTATATTCCTCGATTGGACAGAAAACCCACTTTGTTTGTCTTTTAAACTAAGAATTAACAAAACCAAGAAACCAAGAACTGTCAGGATTCAGATTCATACATGCCTTAAAGGGGCTTTTCCTAGATTTCAGTTATAACCTAAAAAACATATGGAGAGTGACAGGTTCAGCTAATGCTCTGAGCTATCTGGAGGTTTCTGAACCTCCCTAAGCTAAAGATAGCCTTTGTGGCAATATCACTACACTCTACTATATCACTATGTCCTAAGTGTAATTAGAATATTAATATACAGAAACACTGAATCGTTCCTTAGATTATAAACACAGAAATCAAGGTTTGCATAGCCAAGCAATTAATTTACAGTAATCTTCACCATGTGCTCCTGTTAGCAGAGATCTAATAGCAGAATGCTGTGGTAGCATTTAAATTTAACCTGTTCTATTCCCTTTAAAATGTACATTGTCTTGAAATTAACATTAAGTTATGAATACTTTCCAAAGAAAACAATCAGTGCAGATCACCAAAAGTGTTAAAAAGAGACTAGTCAGAAAAACACCTGGGCAAAATCAAGGATAGTAAATTAAATGACCTCTGTGTCTCTGACCTCCAGTCTTTGGGCCCAGCTGTGAGCCAGACAACATATGACCTAAGAAAAAAGAAGAATCTCTATATTGCCAAACATTGCTACTTCAAATTACAGTTAAATCATATTTGTCAAGACAAAGCATGTTATGCAGAGGTATTTATTTTTATGACCCCACAGTTATTGTTAGCCTCAGGAATTTGTTCACTCATTTGCTGATTCACAGAGTCCACTAACTTTGCCTCTCACAAATGGCATGATGAACTGAGAGTTTCCTGTCATGAGGAGATTAAAAGTAGAGGTACACCTTGGAAACAGATTTTAGAAAATCCTTTAAATGTCTTTGAGCCACTCAGTAACCATCCACTCTCCGCAAGGGAGCCCAATGGTCAGAGGTGTAAGTATGCACACCATAGGTAAGAGATGAGAAACTCTGGAAGCTATCGAACAGTGAATTTTCACAGCAGATCAGCACAAACATATTTAGCACAGGGTTTTTTGTCACTATGAAGTGTCAAAAGAAATTTGAGAACGTTCAACAGTTTTCCTGCTCTGTGGTTTGCTTATGCTCCTTTCTTCCCCTTAGTTTCTCTTTACTGAATTCTGACATGCTGCATGGCATGAAAAGTACCCTTCTATTATACTGCAAGGAATTATCTGAAAGGACTTGACCAAACAAATTTTGCTGGCTTTAGTCTTTTACTCCTGTAGCCTTATAAAGAAATTATTCAGAATAACAACACTAAAGAAGTAATGAACAAAATTTCCATTTAGGTACCTAATCCCCCATGTATCATTGAGTCAGACTAAAATATATGAAGAGGCCATTGACCTATATGTTCAGCTATATTCCTCTGGATGATAAACAGTACAGGAGGGTCAAAACAACAAAGCATAATTAAACAAAATGCCTCCCGACCAGCTGCTTTCTGAAGAGTCAGTATATATATGCCATTGAAAGTTCAGCATCAGCCAAAATTACAGCCCAGTGGTATATAACATGTGAGGACAATTTATTTTCTGGGTTAAGAAAAAAGCTTAAAAACACCTGTGATAACAGGTAGTAAATGTTGGCTTTACTATGATATCCACTAAAATTCCCATCATTTCTTTCTCAGGGTCCCGTAATAGTTGTTTTGGATTAATTCCCAGCAATATCAGCTATTGGGAACTCAATAAAATATCCAAAATACATTAAGTTTGGAACTGCTTTCATGTAAAATTTTCTTATTATATAAAAGTAGATTAACAACTAAGACACCAGTCTTGCAAACACGCATCTGCATAAAACCCAGTCATTTAAAAAAAAAAAAAAAAGCCTTTTTCTCTACAGATATTGCATAAACCCCTACCCTTTAAATATCAGACTGTAGGGTTTGGTCTTGTACCACTGATATCAGTGGGAACCTGGACAGGCAAATAGTAGGAAACCTATGAAGAACGTTCATATACAATGCAGATGATGACACTCTATCAAAAACACTCTGAGAATGCTGCTAATTAAACAAGAATGACAATCACTGGTTTGTAAAGTGAAAAGAAACAAATCTAATTAAAAATATAAAATCTTGAGCTTTTAAAATTGTGTCACAATTCTTGACAGAGCTTTCATTTTTTTAAAAATGTATCACAAAGAGTTGTCTGTGATAAAGGCATGCAGAGGTAGCAGTCGTCTTTTGTCAATGTTAATATGAAAGCAGGGAAAATGAAAGACTTGAGTCTTTCTTGTCTAGTACTTGTCTAGTTCTGGATCTGGCTAGCTCTTGTGCATTTTGGAACCTTTTTCCTATTTTTGCTTTGTTTTCCCCATTTTGAAATTATTCATTGTGTTGTTCCTCACATTTTTAAAGCATACCTAGACTGTTCCCAAACTAGCATTTAATGAAAGCAGGTTATTCTTATTGAAGGACAGTAGCTGCTTCATACTGCAGTTTGGGGCTTGCCTCCCTGACTACTGTATTGAGGCATCTATTTTTGCCCTTTCATGAGGCCTCCAACATCATCTGGTATGGGACTAAGAATCATATGGGAGCTCTCTTCTCCAGGGTAAGGAAAAGCAAAGGGCCAATATCAGAAAAGTCAGTGCAGAGGTAGGAGGCATGATTTATTCAGCCTCAGTGTGAGACTACCACAAAAGAATGTATTTTTTATAATGTGTCACAACTAGGTTTGTAACAACATAAACAAAATACGCAGCAGCCGTGCCAGCAGTGATCGTAAATACATGTTTAGCATAGCAGCTATAATAACTTGCACATCATCATACAAGAACAAATTCTTGTCACACTCTTGTAGGTGGAAAAAAATATGCTCTCTAAATGTTTCACATGAAAATTCAATGCTCCCATTACCAGAGAGTGCAGTTCTCACAGGACAAATAAGACTGCAGTCTGAAAACTATTTTAGTAAATCAAAACTAAATACACTGCTGTCTGTATTCTCTTTAAAGGCTTATTTTGACTCTGGCTCAGGGTTTTGTAGAGCAGATGTGGCAGTGAACGTGTGCACACATTCTGTCTTCTTTCTCTTCCTGCCTTTTTAAACACAATAGACAGAAAACCAAGTAGCACTTGCTCACAGCAGTCCCCAGTCCCAGAGGATCCTCAAAGCTCCTTCTAATCCTGCTTTTTCTGATAAATGTAATATGAAGAATAACCAATGGAAAGCCCATCCTTTAAAACAAGCAATGGATATAATATGAGCTGGGGTCTATTCCCAATTCTGCCTCAATGTTTTCTGGGACTACAAGAACAGAAGTCATTTTGACTCTCTTAGCCTCCATATTCTTGTCTGTCTTTGATCTTATCCTCTCATTTTAGACCACAAGCTCTATAGGCAGTGATTTTTGCACTATCAAGGTAACTTTAGGAAAGACAAACTGATCGGATCATACCTGTTTCAAATATTTGCCCTTTTACATTGTTGCATAAATCACATACTTGTGCTTTCACCCTCAGCTTTCGTTTCTCCATGCCTACACCTCTTGTGCTTAAGACCATCCCTTCTCATTCTTCACCTACCAGGAACAAGTGAGTAAGCACAGTTTTTTTGATTGCAGCCTCTGAATATTGGATACTTAAAAATATACACCAGTCCACCCTAGAAAAACTTGATCCAAAAAAAGGCTGTTCTAATAGCCCATATGCTTCATCATTTGATGACCTTTTGAGGTTTCCATGGCAGATCCCCATCAGATCCACCATTGCTGCCCTTAAGGCTGGAGCCTCACACTCCGTCCTGCTGGGGAGAATGCAACCCTCATTCTCCATGTGAGTAGTATCTCCTTTCTCCTTAGTATTCTTAATCAGTAATGGCTTGCCATGGAAAGGTGCTTAAGGTATTTGCAGCTACATGTCTTTACTGTTCCAAAGTTACTTTAAGATTTCACTTCTATTGAATATATGTCTTACTTCTGTAAAACTGTCTTTTAGGAAATTTTACTTTCCTAACATGGTTGGAATCAAGTAGGGAAATGTGCCGCTCTTCCATTTTCTTCTACTGTCAGAACTTCAAATATTAAGCATTTATTCAACCTTGTATTTCTGATTGTTCACTCCAATCTATGTAGTCCTTCTCTTTTCTTTTGCTATCCAGAGAGTCAGGGCTACAGGCTTCAGAAGTCAGTTCAGATGGTTATCTGCAATTTCTCTTTGTAGTGCTCTTCGAGGTCAAATCCATTACAGCATGTGCTCAGACTGACTTTCCACACTTAACTCTGCCAGGCTTACTGTGACACACTCAGCAGTTCACCTCAGAACCTGTTATCCATAGATACAGCAGATGTTAAATCTGATATAGAAAAATAATCTGTTTCCTTCCTCCTTTTCATCTTAAAAAGTCTTGTGAACCAGGTGACATTTTTGATGAAAAAAGATACACATCATACTAGATGTTAATTATTACCACCACATCCAAAACTAAACACACCCACAAAAATTACATTCACATAGTATACAGTGAAGCCACAGTTGGGAAGTTTAATAACACTGGCTGTCCCAAAGAGCTTAGAGATTGTGTTTTCTTTCTGTCATGTCTTATCAACTGGGAAAGAAATGTACATCAGCAAATAAAACTCCTTAAATATTTGGAGCTGATTTATAATGGAAATTACAGAGCCAGGATAATATTAATTTTTATGCCCCACAGTCTTGGGTAAACCGGTGCATATAAACCTTTTTTAAATTAAGGGAATAGATTTAAAATCCATCACAGACATACTAATACTGAAGCAGCCAGTCTCAGATACCCGCAATTCACACTCTACTTGTACATTGAATCATCAGCCTTTTGTGTCTGGAGGCAGGGTGCTCTTCATTCTCAATTTTCAGAGGGCCTTTTTTCCTAATCTAATTAAAATGGAGATTATTATAGTCATTAGGACAAAGACACCAATACAAAAGGAGGGAAGGAATAACAAGTGAAGTTAATGTTCCGAATTTGGTTGAAACTTCCAGATTCCTCAGCCTAACAGTGACCAGCATGGTCCTTTCCCTGTTTCTCATGGCAAGGAGGCTGAGACAGCCCTTATAAGCAGAGGTCGAAAATGGATCATCCTCAGTTAAACTCTTCCAATATTCATCTGGCCCAGAAAATGCAAAAGAAAAAAAAAGGCTGATGCACTCCCTACCAATCAGGGGTATCTGGCCATGACTGTTTTGGAAACATCTATTTTGGAAACAGAACTGGTTATCTAAGACTTCCAATGACAGTTTTTGAATCATTATTCTCCAGGTATAGATCCTAAAATAGTGTTAGGGCTGCTTATCCTAAAGACATCCTGTGCCTCCCTGCTCCTCTAGCCAACACTGTGGTCATCACCCACAAGAGCTACAAATTTTGATACCCTCTCAGCATTCATCAGCTTCTTCTCCCACAGCCTGTTAATCCCTTTGGTCTTAAAATGGAGGTTCCCTATCATCAGTCCAACAGACACTTTGTTAACAATAAAGATGGATGGGAAAAGGGAGAGCTAGGGTTTACAGATAAGCTTACTTTTATCTTTTTCATTCATTTCACATAGCAAGCTTATCATTCAGAGCTGAGGTGGTCAGATGTGCCTCAGCTGGCCATGCTAAAACTTTTCATACTGACCCTGCAGCTACTTTGCCAAACGCCAGTAAAAACACTCCAGAATATTTTGTGACAATAAAAAGAGTACAAAAGCAGCTGTAAATGTTAGGAAAGCAAAAAGAAAGATGTGTGGCCGTATCATCACAGAAACCATAAAGTTCTTCTCTTAACTATTCAGAAAAGAGCCTTTGATTTTCAAGGTGAGAGGTGCTTTGTGTCTCAGAGGTACAGTACAGTAACTTGACTACTATCATGTAATGTGGCATTTGCTAAGATAATGACTTTTTTTGTGAATGGCTGAGTCAATAAACTCAGAAAATCCCTGTATTTTGTCAATGTTTGTGTTATTGCTGCCCTTCAGCTGAAGTAATTATACATTTTTCCTTTTCAGAAAAATTACCCGGTATTTTCTTTCTATTCATTGAGACTGCTGTACTTATATTTAATTACTCGAGGCTGGGTGATCTGCTTCTTATTGTTTGCACTACCATGCTATGAAATGAGCTGCAATAGACTGGCTAATGCACTTGGTTAGAAACACTGTATCAGGTACAATTATCTGAATGAATAAGCCAAAAAAAAAAAATTTCACTTTTTCTTTGAAATTCAAAGATTATTATGCAAAAAATGCATATTTCACAAGTATATTATACTCAAGTTTCTAAATAAATGTTAGGGCAGGTAGAAGATATATTCCCTAGGTGAAGTCCTAGCTAACTCTAACTCTGCTGTCCCTTCCACTTAAGTGTTAGCAGAGGTCTAAAGGAGGAGATAGAAGGGTTGGAATTTCTACAGGATATACGCTAGAGGATTAAAATATAGACCTGAAAGACCAGGATCTCTTTCCTGGTTTTGCCACATACTGTTTGTGTGGCCGTAAATAAAACATTAGGTCCTTAAGCCTCAGCTTCCCACACTGATAAATGGGGGTACTGTTACTAACTTACTCTCATCCTTGCTTTCTCTAGTTACATTTTACATTTTTCTAGGCACAGTGTTTGCAAACTGCAGAGAGGCCACAATTCCAGGCTCTAAAATTTAATTTTAAAAAATAGTTTATTTTAGCTCATAAAAGAAAGTCACAACTGAGCAAGCTACTGAAACATATATAACTGAAGTCAAAGGGATCACTTAAATTTAGGGGTATTCTAAAGACTTTACTGATTCAGGGCCTTTACCTCTTAGGAACATATTGATTCATAGCTTGAGGTAGTGGTTATTTTGCTCTTTCTTTCAGTGCATGCTTATCAATAAAGGTTTTCCTTTGTGAGCAGACCTTATGACCTTTGCTGTGCTGGGTTTCTGCTCAGTAATCCCACCAGTTTATAAAGATTTCTAAATGTGTAATTAAAAACTTTTACATCTGGCAACTGGACCTGTCAAGGGATTGAAATGGGAGGAACACAAATCTTTTTGCTGAGAGCGTAATGGCCTGAAGTACAGGCCATTCTCCACAACACTGGGGAGAATTTGAGTGCCACTTATGAATTTTGTGGGGAATGACTGCCTTCTTCCCAGTCTTTTGCTTACACACTCAGATAAGAGGAGTAAAAAGAGGTTTCAGGTGGCATGGAAGGAACAGGAGCAGAAGGAACAGAACCTCCTTAAATGGAGCATCCCTGGTCATGGGGACAGCTCAAGTAAACCATCTCTGCTTTCCAAGACATGTGATGTTCTAACAGTTCAGCAGACCTATTTAGACACTCACTTGACAAACGATCGTGAGGGTCATATAAGATAGGATTATCTCCCTGGCTGTATTAAAGCAAGAAGAGAAAAAGACAGGAGCAGAAACAAGAAACATACTGCACTATGTGGAGGGAGGAGACTTCTCAGTCAGGAGTGAAGGTCAGATATAGATGAAGGAATCTGGCACTGTACATACATGTGGGCTGTTTTATTGTTTCAGATAGATGCACATTTTTCTTATGCAAGGCACAGCATGTTTACATCTTTCAACCTGACTGAGTGTGCATGTTTCTCCAGTTCCTAACTGCCACATTTGCCTCAAGAGGTGATCTGAAAACTCAAAACCCTCACTGGCAGGAGCCCTGTAGCGCTGACTGATCTGCACTGGCTTGGAGATGGAGAATGGAGGGCTGTAGGATGCTATGTCTGTGAACGAGGAAGGGGACTGGCAACAGGACAGAGATGGGAGCATAAGAAAGGTGAGAGCACTGTGGCCTCCTCATGCAGAGTGGAGCATCTGGAGCAGCTGTGCTGGAACTTAAGCACAGGGAGCCTGGCGAGCAGGCAGCCAGCATGCTGCCAGGGCTGCATGGCAAGGGCCCCTTGGCCCTCTTCTGCGAACGCCTAGCATTTTCTGATGAGACGACAGCATTAACACCTTTGCAATATCAATGCTGAGGAGAAAGGAAATAGACCCTGAGGTACCTGTTATTCTGGCTTCCATCTAAAAAGAGTTGAGAAATATCCTCGTGGGTGCTGTGAGCATTGCCATTAGTCTCAAGCTGGCATCTTTTACAAGCATAAAAATCCTATTTTAAAACAAGGTTCTTTCACCTGCTTTCAGAGAGTGCCAAACTGGTACATTGCAGAGATGAGAGACACTGCATGCCTTCCCAAATACTACTCCTGCCATCTGGGAGCAAAGCAATGGGTTTCAGCTTAGCAGGCCAGCAGGTTCATAAAGCAGCTCAGGAGTATGACAAGGCATTTCTACCTTCAGGAGCAACAAATTTTGCTGGTCAGCTTTGAATGATCTCCTGCTGTTTTGTAACACACCTGTCAAGAGGTTTAACTGATGTTATGTTTTCTGAGCACACTTGTATTGACTTTTCTAATAACCTTTACCCAGCAAATCATGCATGAAAACTCACCGAACAGATACTAAACTTTTTCCTAATAGCCATTCTGCTCCATTTCCTATATCCTACACATTGAGTTTTGTTGCATATTTAGCAGAAATCTTTATAGCTGCACAGCAGATTTTGATAAATCCCCAGTGTCAGCATGAAACCCAAGTAATAAAAGACCCAGTGTGGGGGTTGTCTGTGGGCTGAGGCACATGATAACAGTGGCTTAACAAGTTATTGTGCATCAGTCTGAGGCATCCATTTGTGTGTACTCCTTTCACATGAGCATACATAAGATGATGAGGATGAGATCAGCACAGGGATATTAAGAACTGCTCAGTAGATACACAGGAGCTTGTTAAGCTGCTGAAGCATGATTTTGTGTCTGAACCTGGCTGCATAACCTGTGCTAGGTTAATATCCAGAGGTATTCCATTACCCATCTGTTTATGTGGGTGTAAGGTGATGTTGTCAGGTACTAAACATCAGTCAGCAGCTCTAAGAGTCTTTTTATCAATTCTTCATATTACAGGTGCATGTAGGGGCTCCATACTCAAAGATGACTTTGCCATGTTAGACGTACAGTAATGTCCATGGTAGCAGAAGACAGTCCCCTGCTTAAGGGCTGAGATTTCTAACAGAAGAGGCAGATGAAGCAGGTAGAATTGCCTCACCTAACTGCAACCTTCTAAAAATCAATTTGGAGCCTGAACTAGTTACTTAGGCTCCCTTCAAAGTAAGAGAAAAAGCCATGTAAATAGAGGGGGCAATTTTCCCAGCTGTCTTAGACATTTCTTTTACCTGAGATTAATGTCTCCCCCCCGCCATAAATATGGGGAAAGCCCAGCTCTCCCCATAGCTAGGTATTAGCTAGATACCCAGCCCTTGCAGGACTAAAGGTTAGGTAAGATACATCTCCCAACAAGAGCATGAAACAGAGACATTACACCCACGCAGCTGACAGAGAGCTGGGGCACAGGGTTGTCACTGTCAGCTGCCCAAGAGCTATGTGCTAGTCCCAGACCTGAGCCCACAGCCTTTCAGCAGCAAAGATACAGGCGCTTCTTCTAGCCCTTACAGCATTAGAAAAGAAGGTGGCTCCACAAAGCTGCAGGAGCCAGGGCCCCGTCCCGACAGGGTATTTCATCCGCTGCTCAGTCCCAAAGTGAGGTCACAAGAGTCCCCGCTGTGCCTGCAGTTCTCCATGAAGGATTTCCTATTTCACACACCAAGCACGTGGTTGGCTCCCCACAAAGCAGAATAATTCATTATGTTTAGTAAACCAGGAGCTCAGACGCATAATGCTAACCACTGTTAACCATGGATCAGTTGCTGAAAAGCAAGTGAGTTGATATTAAGAAAAGGAAAGAATAATGAGTGACTGCAATATTACCTACAATTAATTACTGTGATGATCAGTTACAAAAAATTTCAAGCCATTTTTTGATTTTAATGCCTCTGTTGATACTCACCTTCTGGCTAGCCATGCTGGAATCTCCCTGAGCAGCGTGCTGCCTCATTCATTGCTTTGTGGGCTCACATTCAGAGAGCCATTTGGCCTGCAAACTTGCTGGATTATCTGTAAACACAGTGAAAGCAGACAGTTATTGCATGAAACCCAGAGAGTGCACCTGCATGCTAATGAGTTAAATGTCATGACAGAAGCACAAGACCAATGCTCCATGCTGCCCTTTAGAAAGAAAGCGATTTACTTCTGTAACATTTCAAAGAGAAAATTACAGTGTAATTTCTTGTGTCAATACATAATTTATTTTGTAATAAATAACTAAATGCATATTTATTGCACCTCTATTTTAATCCACTGTTGTGCTTTTCACAGGTTTTCCCTGCCCTAGAGGTACTGTTCAGATTGGTTATAGTATTTTCTGTCTGAGGCTGCTGTACACATAAAACTCTATTACAATGCAGGTGTTCAGACCAAGAAACAGCTTTCATTCCCTTTCAAATGCCCCCAGAGTTATTTATTTTGCTATTTTTGTTTTATTTTACCTTAAACTGAAGGGGTTTCTAGTGCCAATAAAGAGCAAACTGAAGACAGCATTAACTATAAAGTATATAACTCTTTTGTGTTGGTTTTTTTTTTCTTTAAATATGCATTGCCACTGTGATAAAAATCAACAATGCCAGTAAAGTCAGGGCTAAGGCTGCAGTCAAACTTTGATACTCCCAGTGTAGTTAGGAATTACAGCAGCACACAGCACACATGTCAGTATAAACAGAGCTGCGTATTACAGCATACGAAAATGCAGTGTGTTTGCAAGCTGATTTCAGACTTCTGCAATGCAGACCCAAAGAAACTGAAGAGAAACTTTCTTTTTCTCCTGTGGTTTGAGGCTGATTCACTTTGGCAGTGATTGAGAGTTATCATAAGAGGGCTGTTTGACCATCCATGTAAAATGAGATGAATTTACTTTATTTACATGGTAGGCCTATCCTTCCTTATAACTGATGAATGCCTGCAGCACAGAGTAACTTCTTGTAGATGATACAAACTGGTAGTGATGGCTGAATTTCTAATTTCTAAATTTTAGTTTTTAAAATACTATAAATGAAAGGACTGTGGTCCTCTAGGTCTATTGACGCATAGCCTCAGAGAAGTTTAGCTATGTCTCACTAGTCGCGATAGCATGCCATGGATGCATTACTGTGCCTGTGAGAGTGGCCTGTCCCACCAAGACCACGCACAAACTGGGGAGAGCAGAACAGTGAAGAGGAACTACCTAATCTCCCATCCAGCTTTGTGCTTAAGCCACCAAGCCATTCTTCAAACATAAAAATAAATGTAAGTTCTAACCATAAATTATGCAGTTGAATTTCTAGCATTGGCACTGTTGAAAAAACACCTCCAGAATTAGGTGTTGCAAAAAAGAGTATCCCATTTTAATTCAAATAAAATATTACCTGTGCCCCATCCCTGTATTGCAGCTGTCTCCTAATGCAGGTTTCAGAAGGGCACATGGAAGACAGACCTCATGGAGGCAGCAGAATCAGAGGAGCTGAGCAGGATTTTTGTGTGCCCTTCAAACATCTTGCACCCTTTCCAGATCACCATTTGCCCTCCAGGACCACACCAAGCCCTGGATCTTACACAGAAGTGCAGATTTGCTAGATAGCTAAAGGGTCTTTATCACACCCCATCTCCTTACTTTATACAAGACAAGACAAGGCACCCAGTGAGACCCCTTGCAGCCCCACAGAGGCAGTGATGCCAAAGTGCAGCCCAGGCAGAGCTGGGGCAGGGCTCACACCAGCCCCATATGAGCACCACTTCAGAGGGCAGCGCAGGGTTCCTGCAACCCCCATGGCCTGCACTGCTCTGCTGCTGCTCTTGAGACACTTGTGGGGAGAGGAGGCTCATGACCACTGGCCCCACAATTGCTTCTCCACAAGAGGTAGAGTCTCCAGGACAGCCCACTGTACCTTTGTCGTGCAGACCCAAACATGCTGTTTCCCCTTCCTTCCAGGGGAAGAAACGAGAGGGGGACGGGGGGAAATCTGAAGGTATTTTTCGCAAGTCATTTCACAGTACCTTCCATATGACTAATCCATGGCACCCCCATCCATCCTATGCCTCCATGCCGTCTGGAGCGCTTCTCTTTTGTAAGGAGAAAAGAAGGGGGGAAATTTTCCTATAGTTCTGAGGTGCAGAGAGAACATGTGGCAGCATTCAGATTTCAGGGCAGAAACCATTTCCACCAACAGGGTCCCACTGCTGTGAGGGGGAAATATTCAAACGAAACAAAACTGTGTCCCTGCTCCTGCAGTAAAGCTGAGAGGGTACTGACCGGCTCCTGGTGAGCAGTGCACTTTTACAGGCCCTTTACAATGCAAATTCTGGTACATAAATACGCACTGAAGGCTTTTAAGAGTGCACATTATTGAACGACCAGGCTGACAACTCAACGCAGGGATCTTCTGTTGTGTACATACATGCACAGGGACTGTTCCAGGTCCTCCTTCAGCATTCTCAGCATGCAAAGAGAGTGCTTCAGCACCCAGCATGAGATGATCATTTCTGATTCTTCCGTTTAGAGAATTCCCCAAAGGTGGCCCTGGGCCATCTATTTTTTGAAACAATGTCAGCAATATGCACATTATGTCGGTAAAGAATGATGCTGTTACTGAATCACAGAAACAAGAAAGCCATCTAACACACTCAGCCCAAAACTATTTTTACCAGCCAGAAATAAATCTCAAACACAGTAGCTTTATATATCTACTGAAAATGCCGACACTGCCTTTGATATGTAATAGCTGTGCAGATGAAGAAGTCTCCTTAGTGGTTTTTACTGCTTCTCTGGAAAATGGGGCATGACTCTCCCTCGGCTGGGTTTGCTTGCGGGCAGCCCTTGCCTCCCTCCTCTTGCACACTGTAGTGGCTGGCAGCAGTCTCAGGAGGCACATGTCCTGCCGCTCCGCTGCATTGCCTAAACAAATGCTGGTACAAAAGCCCTGCAAGGAGCTGAGAACCTCAATATTTCTCTTTGCCTCTGTTAACCCCCTAAAAACAAGCAAGCTAATTAGGCTTTGGGGGGAAGAATAATGCAAGCTGCAGAGGATTGTGGCCCTAGACATCCCCTTTACTCCTGCTTCCTCGTTGCCTAAAAGGGTAACCTAATTAATTGACTTTATTGAATCTCTTCCTGGGTGCAGGGTGTTGATGCACCAGCTAATAAAAACAGAAGCGAAGCTAGCACTTACAGAAAATTACAATATCAGGAGTAGCAGGGTGCTTTGTGTTATGTGTCACAGTTCATAACAGAGTGCAGTGGTTGACATCTTTATTAGCTCCTAACTTGGTATATGGTCCTGTGTGTGCACGCGTGTGTGTGTTTCTGCCTGTGTCGCAAGGAAAAGAAAGAAAAAGCAGATGCGTTGAAGGTAACTTTAACACCTTAATATATTATACAGCATTTCTGTGTACTATAGACTGAAAAACTATTGTAAAACAGGTATGGACAGTTTTAAAATATTTTACCATACATGGACAGCTGGGTGTAAAAGGCCTTAAAAATTATATTTTAATGCTGTTTTACTGAAATTCTTTTAAAAATTACATATTTGAAAGCGCTTGGCTTTAAAAAAGTTTTCACAGATTCTGATGGTATAATGAGGTCAAGCTGTAATCTTGCAGAGGATTACAGTATAAATGAACTAATGAAAACTAATTTCAACCATTTCCTGTAGAGCATAACTGGTAGAATACATCACTTCCAAATGCAAAAACAAAATGATCAGCAAAGACTTTATTCATCTAAGACCTACCACAGAGCTAAAGACAAGGGTACATGCTGCTTTTTTAAAATGTCAGAAATCCATTTCACAGTGTTAATGATCTCTCAATGCCCACTTCATATTAATCAGTGAGCTACTAACATTTTCTCAAAAAAATAACCTGTCTGTGCTGTTGATCATATCCGTATGTTGTTCAGCTGAGTGAATGAAGTATAAATGAGACAATTTTGAAAAATCTAAACAACGTGGCTACTCAAAGCCAAGTATACACAGAAATGTTTAGTGGGGCCAAAGAAAAACTGAATATTCACTCCAGGGAGTTTTTAGCTGTGTCATCTGCTCTGCTGCCATTTTAGCCTGTTATCCTGCAAAAATCTTCTACGCACATATCTCCTCTCATTCTGAATTATCTTGCTAAAGACCTTGGTCCCAACCTTCACTGATTCCCACAAGAGTAAATTCTCTACTTTTCAAAGGGTTTTCTTTCTCTTTTATTAATCTGTTTGTTTCTACCAGTGAAATACTGCAAGCTTAGACTAAAACCACACCTGCTTCTGTAGACTCTGTGCAAGCACGTTCTTACAGCTCTGCAGATTTATCTCCATATTGACCTAATTAGCATTTCTTCTATTTAAATTCTAAGTGCCGTAGAACCAAGATGAAGTTAGCTAAATACCATGAAGCATCAATGGTATTTCAGCCAAGATCAGCAAACTCATTTAACCACTGACCTCAAGCAGGCATGGTTTTAGAATAGAAAGACTTAAAGAATTCATGCTCTGCTTTTTTAAAGGATGTGAATTTACTTAACAGAAAGCACTTCAAGAATTAGATAAGACAGTCTTATAAAACCAAAGGTTTCTGATAAAATAACATTCTTATTCATACTCTGTTCCCAGAAATGCAGCAGCTCTGATACAGTTAGTTTTAATAGCAGTTCATGATGGTTTTTCCCTTTTTTTTTTTTGAACCTGTTTCAAAAGCTTAAGATTTAATCTGTGAATTATTTTTAAAGAGAATTGTAGTGATTGATGCAAATATTAGAGACTGCATGTTTTTTAGGGTTCTTCTCTTGTTAGATGCTGTCTTAGAGCAACATCTAGTGGCACACTAGCTCTGCATCCTCTCTCAGAATCACTTGTGTTGCAAGAGAAGGGTTGCCATGATAATTAACTACGACAGGTTTACACACACACACACAGAGTAGGAGGCATTATCCCCAGCCAGTCTGGGGAACCACTTAAACACCTTACCTTTACAGTATTTTCATTATATTCAGAATGTAATCCTTAAAAAGTCTGAAGGCAGACACTCAAAAGTATAAGAAGTGTTGAGTATCTTACCTTTTTTTTCACAGCTGCACCCACATTTAAAACACTATTTTTTTTCTTATTTCATCCAACAGAAGTGCGTTTTCTGTATAAATTTCTGCTCTCAAAAAAGAAAAATATGCATGAACATTCTTTCCTGACACAGCACTCAATTTCTCTATTTGAATGGCTAGGAAGTATTCGCACAAGATTTGGGACCCTGACTCAAGCAGTTAATTCTTATTTTTTTCTGTAGTCTCCTTGATTTCAGTAGGAATCAATCCTATTCAATTAATTTCACATTAAATCAATTTCACTTGATTTGAGGAGCTGTGTTTGTACCTCAGATTATTGTGGCAAAACTGCTTTGGTCTCTTTGAGTTGCTTTTCAAACATCCTCAGCACAAAACCTACCCTGTAAGTTATTCAGGTTTGGTCTATGTTCTCTGAAGAAGAAGAAAAAGAACATTATTATGATTTTAGACACATTCAGGTACTACTCAGGAACTAAAATCTTAGACAACGTTATTTAAATAAAAGGATTGAAATAGCTCAACAAATAAATATTTCAAAAGTTAAATTTGCAATAATGCATAAGGTTAGTCTCTTACAATGTTGTAAAAACATTTTAATTAGTTAAAAACAGCATGCAAGTAGCACATTTTTATAACTAAGTTTTTACAATAGGTAAAACCAGCAGACTAATGGGGAGTATCAGGTGAGATCATGTGTAAAACTTTGACTGAAGTATTAAGCTATTTTAGCAGTACTTTTTCAAGTGCTGAAAGATTTTTCCCCCCTTCATTCTGGTTTAGCAGTTTTGTACAGTATTTATTTCATTCAAAGTACGGAAACTGAGTGGGATTAAAAGGTGATAGTTTGTCTTCCTCATCCAATCTACAAACAAAAACAAGCCATGAAAGTCTAAACGCTAATTATTTTGAAGTCTTGGGGAAATTGTAACCATAAGCAACTTGTTTAATTCACTAGCTACAGTTAATACTTTCTCATTAATAAATCAGCTCAAACTACAAAAAGTTTTAATTTAAAAATATGTCACCAGTCTATTTAAAGTAATTTTATTTCATTAATGAAAGGCTTTAAAAGATGCATTTTCTGTAGTTAAATACAACTCCAATTTAATAAAATTTCCATTTCCATCCACAGCATTTTAATACAAAGAATAAGTATCAGATAATAAACAAGAAATGTCATTTGACATTTTAATGATAAAACATTAAATTAAGGAGTAGCAGTGTGTAGGTTTAATGTGTTGTTTACATTTAGTTGTAAATAACATGTCTCTATAGATAACAACAAATAACAATCAAGTATTTCTGAATAGATTAATTTGAAGGTAAAACAATAATGCAAAACTAAAACTAGCAATTAGTTCAATCAAGATATCTTGCCTCATGATAGAGATTGTTGCTGAAAACACTTGGTGTCTTAATTCTTGCCTACATGTGCCGTATAGATTATTTTTAAGCAACAGTATTGCATTTTTGTTACTTTTCAAGTTTCTTCAGCTCAAGCTGAGCCCAAAAGACAAATCCTTAACAGCACGTCCATGTGTTTGCTGCAAACTAAACAACCCATTACAAACATCACACCAACTCAAAGTCTGCAAAACACTGGACAGTGTCTAAGGGGAAAAAAGGGGGAAAAAAGATACCAAAGCTACAGAAACCCTCAAAATAAAGAGAAGGCTGCAGAACTACTCCTCCATCACAGGATGCCAAGTGAGCAGTGCAACCATAAGCAATATGAGGAAGGAAGGAGAGTTGAGCTCCTTAACCTCACTGGCAAGCTCAGGAATAAAGAAGGCATATTTATTTTGTAAATGTATCAGAATACCTAACTAAACAACATTTTTAAACCACAATACATTGTTGAATCCAGTACGGTCGAAATGCTAAGCTCCGGGTCTTCCACATCATTCTGGCATGTTACATGATCTCTGTGAAAGCTTGAGAAAGGATGATCAGTTCCATTTCATGCACATATTAGGGCACACTTTTAAAGAGTGGCAATATCTCTGTCCTGTGATGAAAGAGGGTATTCATATCACCCAACATTAGCCATCTAATTTAAACAACTGTTCTCTCTAGGTTCTTGCCAATAGCCAGTAGAGAGAGGAACAGGTTTTTCCCAGAGGTGATTCAGACCATGTAAATCAGAGCTCTCTGACGACCCTGAGAATAGGAAGAGTTTGGGTAATAGGTTGATCATACCCACTGCCTAAGACTGGATGATGTGAACACTTCCTTAAATTTTTTCAGATTGATTCAGCCGCTCATTATGAGCTATTGTACTTGAACAATCTGATGTCTAAAACTTGGTTTGGTGTGAAACATTTCCCTTTCTTCCTATCCAGACAAAAAAGTAGGATTTACTTCATATATTTAAATAGGATTCTTTTATAACCCAAAGGCAGCTGAAACGATTCTGCTGAATCCAAATACTCTCTCAAGCATGGAAAGCTATGTCATAAAGGTGAATGTTACAGGAATTAATGAAAGTATAAAAACAGAATTTTATAACAGAAACTGATCTAAAGCCTCCTAATGACCTCTATGTAAAGCTTTAGGATGAAGCCCTTTTCAGATATACCTCTATTTAAACACATACTGATTGTAAGTATCTTTGGGAGCTGAATTATTGGGTCTGACAAATTTGTAGGAGATTATAAGCATATGGATAAAGACAACCTGAGAATATGTAACTACTACAGCTAAGTGCATTCAGAAGTCTTTCTGGCAAGTATTATATTACAATCCCTTCACCTTTTCAATAACTTTTTCTAAGAGGAAACACTATTTAATCATCTGCAGTGTTCAGTATCTGAGAGAATTTTCTAAATTGCAACCTTAACATTATAAATTCAGGATTACACCATTCCTTTCAAGAACATTGCCACTGCCTTTGTTCTGTCTGTGCTATTTATGTCCTTCTCACAGAGCCACAAGAAAGAGATAAAAAAACTTGATGTCTGCTAGACCCTATGGAAGCATTAACTTCTCCTCTATCTTACCCTGTGCCACAAAGCTTGGTGACCTAACAATATTATTTTCTGCATTTGAAACCTCAACAATAGACATGTTTTGTGACGGAATTTTACCCAATGGAATAAGTAAGTGGTGAAAACAATATATTATTGATTTTCAGAGTAGGATTCTGGTGGTTCGCAAAAGAAATATATTACATCAAAACCAGAAAAAACAGCAGTCTGAACTTTGCCATTAACAAAAATCTAGGAATAGTGTTATATATTTAGTGACAATAATCATGTAGCAAAACATTCTTGGAGATCAAAAATAGCCCTAATTTACTGAGTTGGTTAAGACACAGTGCTGGCAGCTATTGAGTTACTCCTGATGGGTGCCAACTTCTCTTTACACTATGAAAAAAAACCTGGTGATAGTCTTGTAAATTCTGCGTAATGTGGCAAAACACTATAATTATGTGTGTTGCCCATTAATATTTCATCTTTCTTCATAAAAAAATCCATTTTTCTCTCATGACTCTCAGAAGTACAAAATCAAAACGTTTGCCATTTGGAAGGACGGAAATAGGACAGAGGCAGGAGGGAGCCACCAGACACCAGCCAGTAAAGGTAGAGAAATGGAGGGTAAGAAGTCATCCAAAAATACCAAAACCAAATAATAAGTCTCAGGTGCTTGTCCGGATAAATGGAACAGACGAAGAAAAGAGAAAAGCATCACTGGTAGGAGGTGTAGATATTTTGTGTTGAAATCTTAATTCCCACTCATTCAAAATTACACAGATTTCCAGAATTATTTATTTCCTGTTCATCTCAAACCCCACCACATGGTTCAATTGAGAATAATTTCAAATAAAGTTCAGAAGGTTTAGGACAGCTTCTCCAAATGCACAGACCTCCTCAAGGAAGCACTTGCAGGGACTCAGTTCTGTTGCTTCTTGTGCACTCAAAAGGTCCTCAGTCCACAGCTGACCATAACGTTTGGTCAACTGCATACAGAAAGAACTGTGCAAACCCTCACACTATGATTTTCAGAACTAGTGATACACAGGGTGCTTTCAGTGCACTACTTGGGATGCCTTGAAAATGTCTAATTTTCAGAAAATCTTATTTTTCTGCTTTGCTGGATGCACCACAAAAACACACTAAAATTATGAAGCATTTTTGATACCTTGTGCTACATAGCCACACTCAAAGAGGCTATCATGAGATCGCATAAGCTTAAGCAAGGACTCACTACAAAGTATGGAGTCCTCCTGAAGCAAAACTTCACTCACCCCTTTACCAGGAGAGATTGCGTCTCCGGGAACAGTATTGAAAGAATAATCCAGTTACCTTCTTTGCAAAACATGATAATGAGTTGCTTCACTAAGCATGGAGGTATTAGTATTAATGACAGACAGGTGATTAAATTCTTATGGACAAGGTTATAAATTTATGTCACACCTGATGCTATTATTTGGAAAAATCTAATAAAATGATAAGGTTTTCAGTCATATAACTGTAAATAATTATTGGTCATGTGATTATGTGATCTCATTGAAAACTACTCACTATATAAAATCTGGTTATCTCCAGAAGTGTGTGTGTATATATATATATGTATATATAGTCACCTGATAGCTCTTAAATGCAAAGTGTGTTTGCATGTATATGTATACACAAAAAGGTGAGAGAGAGGCCAGAAAAAGTACTTCACATAGCTATATAATTTTTTAAAAAGGTGTCTTATTATTTGGCTTGATCTAGTTATTTGTGCTTAACAGACTCAGATAGGCTAGCATTCTGCATTTATAGAAATCCTAGTAAAGTAGTGTAAAATATAGTTGCCATTACTGAAACTTGGTGGGGCAAATCCCATGGTTGGAGTGCACCTATTGATGGCTACAAGCTGTTCAGTAGGGACAAGCAAGGAAGGAGGGGTGGAGTTGTTGCCCTCTACATCAAGAAATGGTAGAGTGTGAAGAGCTTTCTCTGAAGAATAGGCATAAGCAGGTTGAAATCTTATGGGTAAGAATTTGTTGTGGTTTAGCCCCAGTCAGCAGCTAAACACCACGCAGCCACTCGCTTACTCCCTCCATCCCTGTGGGATGGGGGAGAGAATCGGAAGGGCCAAAGGAAGAAAACCCGTGGGCTGAGATAAGAACAGTTTAATAATTAAAACAAAACAGTAATAATAATAACCACAACAATAATAGCGATATAATAAAAAAGAAAATAACGAGAGACAGAGAAAAAAAGATGAACCCTTGTGAGGAGGACAAAACAAAAAACCAAACAAGTGATGCAACCGCTCACCACCCGCTGACCAATGCTGTTGGTCTCTGAGCCATAATTGCTCTCCCCCAGCCAGCACCCCCCAGTTAACATACTAGGCATGATGTCACATGATATGGGATATCCCTTTGGTGAGTTTGAATCTGCTCTCTTATCTGCGCCCCCTCCTCTCCTGGCTTCTTGTGCACCTGACAGAGCATGGGAAGCTAGAAAAGTCCTTGACTAGTGTAAGCACTACCCAGCAACAACTAAAACATCGGTGTGTTATCAACATTGTTTTCATACTAATTCCAAAGCACAGCGCTATGCCAGCTGCAGTGAAGAAAATTAACGCTATCCCAGCTAAAACCATGACAGAATTAGAGACAAAGGCAACAAAGGGAACCTTGAAGTTGGTGTCTACTACAGGCCGTCTGATCAAGAGGAGAGTATTGACAAGGCCTTCTTACTCCAGCTACAGGAGGCATCACAATCAGAGGCTCTCGTCCTGCTGGGGAACTTCAACCACCCCGACATCTACTGGAAAAGTAGCACAGTGAGCTGTAGGCAATCCAGGAGACTCCTGGAATGCATTGAGGATAACTTCTTAAGCCAGGTAATAGAGAGCCCTACCAGAAGGGATGAGATACTGGACCTGATGGTCACCAACACTCGTCAAGCTTGGAGGCAGCCTGGGCTGCAGCGATCACACACTGGTGGAGTTCGCAATCCTAAGGGATATGGATCAGGCAAAGAGTAAAGTCAGGACCCTGTATTTTAGGAAAGCAAACATCCAACTGTCAATAGGACCCCCTGGGAAACTGCCCTCAGGGTAAAAGGAGCAGAACAGTGCTGGTAGATCTTTAAGGACACTTTCCATAGAGCACAAGAGCTCTCAATACCCAGGTGTAAGTAGTCAGGCAAGGAAGGCAAGAAACTGGTATGGCTGAGTCAAGACCTGCTAGTGAAACTAAAGGGCAGGAAGAAAATGTACAATTAGTGGAAGCAGGGACAGGTATCTTGGGAAGACTATAGGGACACTGCACAGTTGTGTAGGAAGGGGGTCAGGAAGGCCAAGGTGTGGATGAAAATTAACTTGACAAGGGATGCAAAGAATAATAAGTGTTTCTACAGGTATGTCAGCCAGAAAAGGAATGGTCAAAGAAAGTGTATCCCCCTGATGAGCAAGACAGACAAACCTGTAACAATGGACGAGGAGAAGGCTGAGGTACTTAAATTTTTTGCCTCAGTCTTCACTGGCAACCTTTCTTCACACACGCCTGAAGTGGATGGACTGCAAGGCAGGGACTTAAGGAGCAAAGTCCCTCCTACTCTAAGAGAAGATCAGGTTCGTAACCACCTGAGGAACCTGAACATACATAAGTCTATGGGACCTGATGAGATTCATCCCAGAGTCCTGAGGGAATTGGCTGATGTAGTTGCCAAGCCACTCTCCATGATATATGAAAAGTCATGGCAGTCGGTTAAGTCCCAGGTGACTGGAAAGGGGGAAATACTAATCCATTTTTAAAAAGGATAGAAAGGACGTCCTGGGAAACTACCAACCTGTCAGCCTCACCTCTGTACCTGGGAAGATCGTGGAAGAGATCCTCCTAGAAGCTATGCTAAGGCATGTAGAAGACAGGGAGGTAATTTGAGAAAACCAGCATGGCTTCACCAAGGGAGAGCCCTGCCTGACCAACCTAGTGGCCTTCTATGATGGAGTAACTACATCAGTGGACAAGAAAACTGCTACAGATGTCATCTATCTGGACTTTTGTAAAGCTTTCGACACGGTCCCCCACAATACCCTTCTCTCTAAATTGGAGAGATATGGATTTGTTGGGTGGACTGTTCAGTGGATGACGAATTGGTTGGATGGTCACCTCCAGAAATTACTGGTCAACGGCTCAATGTTCAGATGGAGATCAATGACAACAGGTGTCCTTCAGGGTCTGTATTGGAACCAGTACTGTTTAATTTCTTCACCAATGACACACACCACAGGATCAAGTGCACCCTCAGCAAGTTTACAGAGTACACTAAGATGAGTGGTGCAGCTGATGCACCTGAAGGATGGGATACCATCCAGAGGTTCTTGGACAAGCTGGAGATGTGGGCCTGGGAGAACCTCATGAGGTTCAACAAGGCCAAGTGCAAGGTCCTGCACCTGGGTCGGGGCAACCTCCAGTACCTATACAGGCTGGGGGATGAAGGGATTGAGAGCAGCCCTGCAGAGAAGGACTTGGGGATACTGGTGGATGAAAAAGCTGGACATGAGCAAACAATGTGCACTCGCAGCCCAGAAAGCCAACTGTATCCTGGGCTGCATCAAAAGAAGCGTGGCCAGCAGGTTGAGGGAGGTGATTCTGCCCCACTGCTCTGCTATTGTGAGACCCCACCTATGGGGTTCTCAGCACAGGAAAGACGTGGACCTGTTGGAGCGGGTCTAGAAGAGGGCCACAAAAATTATCAGAGGGATGGAGCACCTCTCCTACGAAGAAACGCTGAGAGAGTTGGGATTGTTCAGCCTGGAGAACAGAAGGCTCCCAGGAGACCTTATTGCAGCTTTTCAATACTTAAAGAGGGCCTATTAGAAAGATGGGGACAAACAGCAGCAGGGCCTGTTGCAATAGGACAAGGGGTAATGGTTTTAAACTAAAAGGGGGTAGAAGGTGAAATTTTTTACAGCGAGGGTGGTGAAACACTGGAATAGGTTTTTCCAGAGAGTTGGTAGATGCCCCATCCCTGGAAACTTTCAAGGTCTGGTTGGACAGGGCTCTGAGCAACCTGATCGAGTTGAAGATGTCCCTGCTCACTGCAGGGGCAGTTGGCTTAGATAGCCTTTAAAGGTCTCTTCCAACCCAAACTATTCTATTATTCTATGAAAGTGACATTGAACAGGCCTGAAAGCCATCTACTTAGTTCATACTCTCATGGCAATGCTTTATTAAATGTTGAGTTTCATCAGCTCCTGAACTGAAAAGATTGATTAGCTTGTTGTGTTGAATAGAGTCTAAAAAATGTTTAAGGAATAACTGACCCTGAGCTGAGCTGCAGTAAAGTCTTCTGGGCATCAAGCAGAAGGCAGCTCAAGATTTCCGAGATAACTCAAATTGCCTCAGTTAGGAAAAACAGCAACATAGCTCACTGTGCACAGAAAGACTCAAGAGGATTTTCATAATTAGGACTAAGAGAAAAGCTTCTTTAAAAGCTGCATTTGCATAAATACAGTTAAACCTCCACTTGCATATGCTTGGGTGAAAAGAAATCAATACCGATTTGTTTCTGTATTCTTTTCATTCTTATTTTCACTTTTAAATACAGTTCTTCAAACTTAATCCACACTGGGATTCTTGCTGAATGAAAAAGAAGAAAAAATGAATCAGTGCTGACATCTCCGGATGGATGTGAAATGGTGGATGGGCATCCTTGCCAGCACTTAATGATGCACAGTCATACATCTCAGGTTGCAATGCCGGCAGGGTGGGAGCAGGGCATCCCTGAGGGACTCAGTTAGAGGACAAAATATGCAGCAGGATTAAGCTTCTGCTGTCCTTTTGCACCTCTCTGCCCATGAATACCTGCAAATCACATGTCTGGAACAACCTCTTCCCGAAAATGAAGACCTCAGTTAAGTCAGTACCTAAACACAATAGGAGGTTTAAAAGTCTGTTTCTGCCCACCCACTTTTCAGGCAGTTTCAAACTTTTGAATTCCTGGGCATAAAGAGACCTCATCCTATGTGTCTGTGCTAAATACTCTCAGGTGTCACCCCAGATGTTTCCAAAGTCTTTAAAAGCAATTAATGCTAGAAATAAAAATCACAGCTCCCAGATGGCCCCACACCTCTGTGATGGATTTATTTCAAGGATCCTGACTAGGGATCGCTGTACCCTACCAAGTGACACCGTCATGCCTGGGAACAGGACAGGTCTGCAGGGCGGTGAGAGCCTTGTGTCCTCAGGCTGCTATTCACCATGCTGCATTGCCAGTAGGGTCAGAGGGACAATATGTGAGATGAGCAAATTGGTCAGCCACTGGCATTCTGGGATGAGCAATAAATTGCTGATAGGCAGGCTTGGTCCCCACCAACTGGAACAATTCCCTCTCTGGGGCAGGTAATGCAAATGAATTACCTTACAAAAACTTCAACGTTTGAAATAGTAAGCAGCTTCCACTCAGGACAGGCCTAAGATAAAAGCATGCAATTCTTTACATGTGCCTAGTCTGTAATATTGTGTTTAGTACTCAAAATTAATCAGTGAGAAAAAAATACCAGGGCTACAACATGATGGATGCAAAAACCTCAAAAATGAGTTGAGGCACTGAATAAAGAATTACAATTGGATTTTTGTGCCATTAGATTGGGGTGACCTGAAAAATATATTTTTAAGATAGAAATACATAGTTAAACTGAAATTTGAAAACATGTCCATTTCTATGTGATTTTCATCAGGAGTAAAGTCAAATGAAAATCGTACTGATAAAGCTGGAATGTTTCATTGTTTTGATAAATTCAGACTTTTAGGCAATCTCAAAACATATCAGTAGATCAATTCTTTGCTAAAACAAAGCCAAACATGTATGCTTAGGTTCGCTCATTATGTAATACTTGTTATATAATATGTGTATATGTATAAACATATTTAAAACAGTCATGTTATATATGTTCTGTTCATAATTCATTTTATACAACAACACGCTGATCGTCCCAGTGCATTTTTTTTTTCATGAAGGGCAAAATACCCTTGAAACCAGCTGAATTGCCTACAGATTTGAAATTCCAGCTTCTAATGATTTTAGATGAGGGAGAATATCAATGGCTAAAGAAACTCCATTTGATTACTATTGTATTTTTTACCTCTCAGAAGGAAGCTGGTTGTTTCGATCTGATGGATCAGTGAAATATAGCAAGCTGAGGAGCACTGCCTGAGCTATAAAAGGCAGTAGCTCCTGTGGGCCAGGTTCTGCTGCATGTGGGTTACTAAGAAGAGTGAAATGCCAGTTGCTGCTGGCTGACTGACATCGCCGGTACCCATCACAGACTGCCTAAAACACTTTAGCTGCTTATTAAGTCCATTATACTCCGGAGGTGAGCTGACAGTTTTGTGTACCCAGTACTTGTGTAAATACAACACGCAAGTCACCTGCTTCTATTTTCAGGCCATTATTTCAAATTCAGCTAATGAAGAATGAGTGCTTTTACATCAGTGCATTCCAAGGTTGAGGTGCTTTAAAGCTTGCAAACCCAATCACCTCAATTGGCTGTGTTCCCACTCGCAGGGTGAAAAGCTGGCCATTAAATTGCTATATAAAGTGATAGTGTGACCGTTGGCAATGTTCAAGTTAAGGTTGTGTCAGCAATAACCTTTCCATTACAAACCCCCATTTTTCAGGGGGGTTTATGCCTTGAGATAAAATGCAATTGTAATTCTTCATTCAGTGGCTCAATTCAGCAGTGAGGTGTTTGCATCCATCATGTTGTAACCCTAGTATTTTTTTCTCACTGATTCATTTTAAGTATTAAACACAAAATATTGCAAAATGGGCACATGTGAAGAATTGCAGCAAGCAGAATGAGCAGTGCTTCTGCCATTTTTCTGAAAGAGAAACGGGAAAGAGGCCTCAAACTCCCTGCCAGCAAAACTTCCCATTTCACCTCAGGGTACCCACCGTGCATCAGGTATTCTAAGCTAAAAACACAGCGGAGACAAAATCTGCACCCTTGTGCAAAGTTACTTTCTGCATTGCCTTCACTTGTATTTTTACCTCAGGCTACCTGACTACATAGTACCCTGAGGTAAAACACAGCTTTTGCAGTGATAAAGACAGGCCTTAACAAGGTTCCCGATCCTGACAACAGTTAGAAATAGGTTTATTCTCAAAGAGGCATCAGGAGCCATGTATGTCAAAAATATCACAGGTCTTGTTAGGATGAATGGATGTACTGTAGCGTTTTTCCTTACACCCAACTTCAGAGACAGTTCGGGCCTCTTAGCATGCAGAGCAGCTGCCTGTAAAAAGCTGGCCAGCATGACGGGCCACCTGGAACAGCACAATTCTGTTTTCTTGTTTCAACTTAGATGATCCTTTATCTTGTCTGAGCAGGCGCTGTAATGTTCTTAGATGGTGATTAATTAGAAGTCAGTGCTGGAGTTGATAACTAAGACGTCTTTTATATAAGAACAAGTAAACTGAAAAAAAAAAACCTTAGGTGAAAAGGGCTGATGAGTGGAGAGAAAAATCTCTGTCTCTCCCATTACCTGCCACTGCCTATCTGTCTAACAAGCTTAACTGCAGCACCCATGACACTTCCAGGACTGCCACACTTCAGCACAAAGCTGACAGGGCCAGATACAGTTACAAAAGCCACACTGGTTTCCTTTGTCACCTTGCACCTATAGCTAAGTTAATGGGTCTGCTCTACCCCTAAAGAGAGCCCTCCGAACGCAGGCTGCACATGCAGCGAGGCAGGGGCACGGCGCGCCCACTGTTCTCCTGATGCACCACAAACTCAAATGATTATGCGGGTGGGAGGGCAACAAAATCAGAGGCATCGGGTTTTTTGTCTGAAATTCTAGCCCTTTCAATATTTTACAGTTTGCCTGTTCAAACCACTTTATCGAATTTACAAAGAGAAGTACTCGATAAATTTTTTTGTCTGCATTTTTTTAATGACAAAATATGATCAGTGAACAACATTTCCTATAAGTGATATTTTAAATTTGACAACACTGGGGTTTTTTTTATTCCCATCAAAAAGCAAAAACACCGTATTTTGCTTTGGGTTGAAATGACTCCAATAAAAACACTTCATTCCTGTTTTGAAGCTAAGGCTTGACATCTATGTGCAGTTTCATACATCCAAATTCTACCACAGCGTATATTCTGGTGTGGGTCTCAGTTTCTCTTTTTAAAACCTTTTCATTTCCTAGAAATAAATATTTCTGGAACAAAGGCTAGAAAGTCTAGCCCGGTGAGTGTACAGAAATTATTGAGAGAGAAACAAGTCCAACAGACAAGAAAGAGGTTGAATCTGTAGCCGAGAGGTTTGCACTGAGAAGGAATTTAAAAGAAGAAAGCAGAGCCCTGGTAGGTCAGTTCAACATTTTTCTGCACAGACTGTTGCTGAACTTTGACAGCACAGTTAGCATTGCCCAGAGAAGAGAGAAACCCTCAAGCCACTTGAATTAAACACTTGACCCTTCCAGCATATATTCTTGTATACCGTATACACTGGTTGCCTTAAGTTCTCAAGTGCTACAGTGGCATGCTTTGCTGTTCTGAAAGATGTTATGCTGTGCTGCTTCCCGCTTTAATTATTTCGATTATTTTAGGGTAGCATCAGCAGCATTCAGGACACGTTTAAATAGACTTCTCATTGTGAGCAGGACTAAGTGTTTAATGGGAACGCCATCAGCACTGCAAACAAATACCCTGACCTTGAAAATTTTCAAAACCAGTGGATACAAGGCCGAGTACAAATATTTATTTAGATGAAAATTTACTGCACTTGGATTTATTATTCTGAGTTACTCACGTTTCAGTTTTCCTAAGTATGCTTAGAAACCGTGGTTTGTGACAGAAAAGAAACGAGTGGATATTTGTTGCCATGGAAACAAAAACATTTTTCTTCTGCTCCAAAAAAATTGTCTATTAGAGACCAGTGAGGGAAAAAAAATAACATGTGTATATAATTAATTTTACTCTCTGTCATGTTTTTCAGATTTCAAAATATTGTTTCTGTTAGGATTTTCAGAAACAGAGATACTTAACCACAGTAGGAATCTTTACAGGCAATGGGGTGCACCTCTGCTAATGTAGTGAAGCGAAGGCGCGTTTCTCCTTGCTAGCCCCATGCTTCAGCGGAAATTTATCTTCCTCAGTTGCTGTTGTATTGGATAGGACATTCAGACAGGAGTTAAATCTGCATTTTACATTTGGGACTTTGAGCTATTGCCTCTTGATGTATCGCTCTTAACCAGCCAAATAAAAACGAGAGAGATTTTTTATGAGCACACAGTTTGTTAAAATGCAGGTGATCATTGCTTATTCCCTAAAAGCTTTTTCAGTTTATTCTTTCTCAGACTGAGCTCCTTCCTTTGTTCTACATACTGATGACCCTGGACTCCAACCCCAGTGGTAAAGCTCTAATTTTCTTCAAAACTGCTGTGAGTTCTGGCATTCAACAAAATTAGTGTTTTGCCATCAGTCTGGACAGAACGACAATCACCCTCATATACCTCTACATGCAAAAAGCACTTAAGTACCATCTCCATTTGAATGCCAGTTTGGTCAGCCTGATTTTTTTTGCTAGAGAAGAATTGAAATTATTTTTTTTTAATTAACAAATATCAATATTCTTCTGAAACTTCCTACTTTGTCCTCACACCCATGTAGATGATGTATTTCATTTCTGATGGGGAAGCATGCTGAAATATTCCAGTATCTTCCACTGTTTCTGTTCCCTCTGTTTTGGAAGCAGTAGATATTTTGTGCTCCTCTTGTCTTTCAAGAGTGCATCATAGGTAATTATGTGATTTCTTATTAGCTTTTTGTTGATTTGAGCTTATTTGGTGCAGTCACTTGTGATTCTGAACACATGCTCCACCATCTCTTTGATTTTTTCCTAATTAACTGAAGAGTCTGATCATCCACTTCCAACTAGTTTTTAAGTACCCTCAATCATTTTTTGTTTGGGAATTGATTTAGAGTTGAAACATGTCTCAACTAATTGCAAGACATAATACCACAAAACTGTATGAATTAACAAATATGCATACTTAACATCTAGCCTAGATACCAATATTTACACACAGAGGGTGCTGCTACTGGCTGAAATTAGAAGACAGCAACAATGCAGTTTATCCAAAGTCTGTATTTCTCTAGTAAATGTAAATCAGTGTAAGGAGTATATCCCTTTCAGACTAGCTGTTCAGCATCTTCTATGGTAACAGGAGTTTCTAGATGACCCTTATGCTAACAGAGGTTGTGTTTCTAGCTGGTATTACTCAGTTAATATTCAGTGTGAGGTATTTCTTCAAATGCTTTGACTGCTATGCCCATTTTTAAAAGAAAAAAAATGAAATATACATTATAAGTTATTTTAAATTAAATGAAAAAAATTTTTTTAGAAAATAAATATGCCAACTCATGTCTGGGCACACCATAAATAATTTGCCTTAACTGCCATTTTCTCCAAAAATTCAAACTGTAAATTAGACAGCAAGTAGGATGCAACTAAGGTATCAAAAGCTTGCGTATGCCTGTGTTGGAAGGCACATTAAAGCAGCTGCATCTCACATCACAGAAAGAGATCTTTGACAGCATTTCCATACTCTAAAAAGGTGCATCACTGAGTTACCTGGAGCAGTCTTTGGGCATTCTGAGCCTTCTTGCACCAGGGGGCAACTGAGTGCCCAGGACTGGACTGATGCATCAGGCTGGTGCCTGACACAGGCAGAGCACTTAAGCCCAGGCAGTAACAACCGCCGGAGGGATTGCTGTTCTGTCACAGAGGTTTAAACTTTGGAGCATTACTTTGTTTTCATAGAAGCACTTTGCATAGGAATGTTTAGGACCTCGGGCTGACAGCCTCCTAGCCATGATCACACTGGCTTCAGGGAAGCTGTGAAAACAGGGAAAGCTTCTCACTAGGTGAGCTGGTGATCCTAACTACATGCATGCTCTGCTTCTGTGCAGTTTAAGCACTTTATAATCTTATTGTAGTTGAAGAGAAGGGATTGCATGTGGTTTTCTTCTCGGGGACAATATTATCAGTCTATGGGAATGCACTGCAGACTGAAAACTACAACGGGCTGTAGAGATTTCTGAGCTAAGTTTAAACAAGCAGCTTGGGTATCAGAAGCAGCCCGGTGTGGCAGCCCAGAGCTCAGTGCAACCTAATTTAATCTGTTTAATTGTGTGTAGCTGGCATGGAAAGCAAAGCTAGATTTTATCAGATATCTCTAAATGCTTCTTAATAACCTGTGTTTTCATCAGTGTTTTCTCTATGCCTTATTCTTTGTGAGCAGCACTTAGCAGTTTATAGTCCTTCAGAGAGAAGGCTGACTGCAGCTGTGAAGTAATCATAGAGAGCAGTGACTCAGATTTCTTCCTTTTTTAGATATTCAGGCCCAGATACCAAACATTCATGATGGAAGTGACTTATACCCAGGTACTACATGATGGGAAAAATCAGTCTAAGTGTCATGCCTTAAAGAATAAAAGGAAAATTGTCCAATGACCTCCATCTTATCAAGATGCTAAAGACATGCAAGGCTGACTGGTTTGAGACAGATACCACATCTGTACCTGTGCCACAGGGACTGTGCCAGTACTGCTCCTACAGCACAGGCTCTGGAGCATCACTAAGTGTACCAAACTCTGCACCCTACCAACAGCAGTGCACCTGGATGCCTATAGCCAGCCTGCTTGTGTCTAACGGCATTATCACCTGCTAGAAACATGATGCAAGTAAAATATACCAAAGAGAGAATGGGGCAGGACAGGATCTCATCTGTGGATGTCCCTTGCTTAGTGCTCTCCAGAAAGAAGTATCAGGTGTTTCTCAGGAGATGGAACAAGTACAGAAGAACCCATGAGGCTAATTTCTAAGTTGTATGTCCAAGCATGGGAAAGAAAATTGTAATCGTAATCAAAAAGAGAAAAAAAAACAAATCAAAAGAAAATAGAAAATTCTTAAATGTGTGAGCCAAACAAAATACATGACCATGCACTGTGGACAATGGAACATGTGGACATCCATAACAAAAATCCAGTTTTCATGGGACCTGTTGGAGATGATGCTATAAAGGCAATAGCTGTGTTATACCCCCTGCAGGCACATCTGGAAACAAATCTAGGAAAACACTGAAACACACACAAAAGAGCATAAAGCCTTCCTAACATCCTTCCCAGTTCCTGCGTTTGATCATGTTATTACAACTTATCTTTCCTGCTAATAGGCAACTTGATCTAGACACAGAAATCCCACTGACATTAGAGAAGAACATGGCCAGTCTTTTGCTACTGCAAATTGCAGAGTACTAATGGTTGAAGATACCATGTTATATCATCTGTAATTACTATATAGTTTGCAGCACTACAAGAAGATTGTAGTGTAGAAGACAGAAATTAGTGTCTCATGGCTACTCTGTAATAACATGGAGTTTACTGTGTATATTCTCGGTCAAATTTTAGCCTATAATTATACAGCATTTTACATAGGAGCTTGTCTGCACCCAGTAATGTAAAGAAGAAACTGATAGCAAGGGCTGATCCAGGTATATTTGAAGCACAAGCTTCTCGAAAGCTCTTCTCTAATGCTTTCTGGTAGATTTCTAATACTTTTGAAACTATTTGTTACATTTTGCATATTTTAAAAATAATCACATAATGTCTGAAGATTTAGAGGGGATTGACCTAGATGGGCCTCAGTCTCTTTCTGTTCTAAAGTTTCTTAAAAGGATAATAGTGCTATTCTGAGAGCTGGAAAATGTATCAGTCTCATAGCCTGTGAAGAAAAATGCCTAAACTAAGTATCTTGTCTACTTTTATTTCCTTGTTTTCTCAATACATCTTATCAGGAAGGCTGCTTCAAAACAGGCATTGTAAATTCTGTGGATGCCAGAATAAAATACTCCGGGTCCATAGTTCACTTTCAGAAGATGAAAGAGCCCAGAGAATGGAGAGTCCATGCTGCGTTTTCACTAGGCACCTCAGGAACAAAAGCAGCTCTGTTCTGAAATGTGCCAACCCTGCCCACACACTGTGGATTTATGGTTTTGTTTGCACAGTGAAATTTACTGATCATGAATATCTGAAGCCCTCAGCTCACCTTAAGGCACTGAATGGACCCAAGGGCCACAAAGGTGGCAAGGAAAATTGCCAGGGAGGGCACAGGCATCTGGAGGGGACAGAGGAGAGGTGGTGAAATGAAAGAAAACCATTCTGTAGGGAACAACTGTGGGATGGCAAATGACAAGGGGCTGGTCTTGCATCCTGTGCTGAATTTAGTGGTGTCACTTCCTCTGGCTTCTTCCCCCAATATAGGTAGGACCTTGGCCTTAGAAGTGATAAGCAAACCTCCCAGAGAACAGATGACATCTCTATGCATCTCAAATTGCAGATGAGAGAAGATGCTACAGCCACAGCAGCAGCCTCTACCATTATGTCTTAATTATTTTACTAGTAAAGGAGGGGAGTTGAGTATAAATAATAAGCTTGGATTTGTGGTAGAAATCTAGAGAGTTTCATGTGGTTTATAACCACACTTAAAATACTATTGTCCCTCCATAAACTCATGCAAAGATTTGTCTTAAAAAGAAAGGTTTGTCAAAAAAAATCTTACTATAATTTTAGAGCAATGTAAAATAGTATTGATCTGCTATAAAGCACTCTCCCAGTAGATCACAATACAACTTGAAAAGGGGATGAACATCATTATTCCCACTTTAAAGGAAGTCTAGTATTTTCCCCCATATGGAAAGCTTAGAGGGAGAGAGAAATAAATAAACTGATTAATGGTTGTTTTTCATTTTACTCAAAGATACTGAAGTCAGGTGAAATGAGACAGGTTTTCCACTCTATTTTCTCCACCTCAAAAAAAAGAGATATAGCCCAGCCCTAAATTTGTCTTCCAACAGCCTGGATTTCTGAAGCTAGGCAAATACAATAAGGATGGATTATGGGATGTGTTTCAATCTCATGCTTTCCCTTAGTTGCCTGTTAGCAGGTTCTGTATGACCAGCAGACAGGATTCAGATTCTCTTGGTTTTTATGGCATACTTCTTCACCATTTGGGAGCTTAGAGATGAGGTGGTACCTCCTAAAGAGCCTGCTACAGAGCCTCCCAGAGCTGTACACACACCTCTTTGCCCTATCAGGTCATCAGGGGTGGATATAAGTGAATGATACAGCTGCCATCTTCCATTCCAGACCCTTTGCAGATGAGAGGAGTGGCTGAGGGAGCTGTTTCTTTGTTGTTCCCAGCCAGATTCTCTGTTGTAACAAATACACTGTAGTATCTGTCTGGTATTTGTGGGTTTTGCCATGGTCAGAGGAAAGTACATGATACCTCAGCTCCCAGGTACTTGCAGCTCTGCTGAGGTTTCGGGATAACTGCAGCCTTTCCCCAAAGGCGTCTGCAAATAGCCAAATTTACTTTCCCAAAGTGATGGTGGGAGGGGTGTGATCTAACTGAATCTTTGGCCAAGACTTCTCCCTTCTAACAGCAGTAGGGATTTTTTGTTTCAAATGTCCTTCCAGCTACTTAGACAAGATACTAAAGGCAGGTGTTCAGTTCTGTAGCTGACACAAAATTATATAGAAGTTTTATGTTATTGGCCTCATGAAGAAGATACAGTTCTGTTGAGTTACCAGAGTCATTTTAGAAACATACTGCATCACACTGATGCGGGAAATTGGAATGAAAAGCATGAAAACAACATGATCTGGAAAGTTTTCAGCTGTTTTTAAGTTTAATTTGTTTTTCAAATATGCATACTAGTGTTTTAAAGTGCAAATGAATGAAGAATGAACTCTTCGAATGCCTGAGGGTAGGACCCCAGTGAAGCAAAGAGCAACGATTCGGTCTTTGTTCTGGCAGGGAGGCGATCATCCTATCACCTCACCGGGCATGACATCCATCCCGATGCATGCAGTTGAAGCCACTTGTACCAGCAGGGGAAGATCGGGTCCTGCTTATGCGCATTATATGTGTGCTACCTCACCCTTGGGCTCTAGCACCCTTGGAGAAGAAATCCGGATGAGGTTCAGGAGACAGTTCTTTCTGGGGATTAATTTGTATACAGTATGCACACAACTGCACCTCACACTGCCTCCCAGCTCTGTCTGATCCTGGTCACAAACTCCTCCACTCTCCTTATACCACATCTGAGGGAGCAGAATATATGTTTGAGAAATCACACTACAGAAACGCCATTCTGACATGCTGCAACACAGCCTTCTCACTGCTTACCTACAACTGAAAAAAACAAAAAGAATTATTATTATTATTGTTGTTGTTGTTATTGTTATTATTATACATCTTAAAGCCCAAAGGGCTGCGTGACCAAAGTCCAAATAGGGCGCTGAGATGACCCATTCATTGTAGAGAAGAATAGCTTTGACCAATGAGGACATGAGCCCTTCAGTATCACTGGGCATGAGAATCGTCACTAGGGTGGGAAGCCATTAGCAAAACCATAGATTTGATGTAGATGCGACCATAGTCTGCATATTAGGTCCCTCAAATCCTTTTCATGAACAAGCACCAACTCAGAGAGGTGGACTAGCCTGACATTGGATGTAATCTCAATCTAAAAGTTGGTCAGCTAAACAGGAGGTGGAATAATGCCATATTACTTACCTACATACGGACTTTCTGACATCATTTCCCATAGGAAACTCAGCCATGCACCCACACGACAGTTTGGACCCAGTCACAGTTTGGTTTTGGTATGAAAAAAAAAAAATCTAGCAACAGACAATTTAGAGGGCACTATCTCACCGACACAAATTTATGGCAATGCCATAAAGGGAAGGATTGGGGAAAGAAAGGTAACTGTTTCTTCACAGACAACCACACAGCCAGCAGCCTGGTTTTCACAGTATGCAACCAATGCAGTGTAGCTCTGTAGCTACAATATTTGACAGGGAGAGCTGAAAGGAGTTCGCAAGATAGAACAAACACACAAAAATACATGCCATGTGTGCAAATAAATGCAAAACTGGCTGAAGACTCAAAGGGATAACCCAAGGTCAAATTAGCAGAATTTTGAAGGTCATTTAATTTCATTAACTCATATGCAGCAGCTTCAAGTAATTTTTAAGCGTGTTTTGCCTATAAAATGTATGTTTTCATTAAACGCATCATTACTTTTATGGCCTCTGCAATCAATCTCCCTTTTCCTCCTTTTTAAACATGAGAAACCAATCAGACATAGACACAAACATTTATATTGATGAGTTTCTTTCTAAATGTGTGTGATAGCTTAGAGGCAAGAGAACGAGCTATCATTTCATGACATATGATAAAAGAGGTGGTTTTAAATACCAAAGGAGAAATACACTTCAGAAAACAAGGCCTGACACCAGAGGTGGGTAAAACATCCATGCATGATGGGAAGATACGAAACTATTTTTCTTACTCGTTTCTTTCTTTTTCTTTTAGTACATGTTGCTCACTCAGTATAGGACTTCATAGCTACAAACACTTCTCTTTTTCTAGAGTACTTACACAAAATACACAGCTCTGTATACGATGCACAGTCCTGACATTTCAATTCTCTTCTGCTCTATCCAAAACCTTGAAACACACCATCATTTTATCTCCAACTGTGTCATCACCATTTCATCAAAATTCTTCAATCAGTGCCAGCAGTGACCCGTTCTAAGGCCCTTTTTCAAAGAAATACAATCAGGGAAGTGCTCGGTATCAATATAAGATGCCATTTTCCCCTAACCTAACTCTGAAACAGAGAAATAATTTTTGGTCAACCTTTTAAAAAATTCAATCTATGAGACAGAAGCAGTACGGAAAATTTCCGCAGAATAAGAAAACTATTTCCTATTCAGACCTGTAGCATACCCTACATTATCAGAGAAGACAGATGGTTGGAATATTCTGGGAAATGGAGAAAAAGGTAAAAACTGTAGGTTCAAGGGAAGCTCTGAAGAATACAGTGCAGCAACAGCTTAAGGTCTCTCACGTCCAGCAGAATTTATTAGCAGCAACCCAGTTCCGGCTTGCTGCTGCTTCTTCTTCTTATGCTGACAGTCTCGGTAGTTTATCTATAGAAAGTGTTTCCAGAGTTGTGAGGTAGGGGAATGATTCAGCAGCCTCTGTGCTATCCTGTGCGAGCTTGCTCAGTGCATGCAGCCGCCGGCTCGGCAGGCGGGCTGGGGAAGGGCTGCCACCAGAGCCTGCTGTCACATCAGGAGCCTGGCAGAACCACTCTCGCTCTACTCCTCTGCCAGCTCTGTATGCAGCATGGCCACATTAGTGCAGCATCAAACACTTTTTTTAAAGGATTTTAAAATAAAAACGCCTGGGTTACGGCTGGCTCCGCACACAGCTAGCCAGCGTGTTGCCTGCCCCATGTCTGATACGATAAATTCACAAACGAAATAAACCCTGTATGTATAATTGTGTTGACTGTATTTGTAATGAAAAGTGGTCATCAGCAGCTTGTAATGTAAACATTTAATAAAAACTGCAGCCAATAAAAAAAACCCTATGCCAAGTACTATTATGTGAGATTAGTGCATACATGCATGATTTTTGCCAAAGAATAAATGTTAACTTTACCATTAGTGACCTGTGTAGAAGCTAAACTGCAGCAACTATCTTTTATTGTATGCTTGCAGTATCTGATACAGTAGGGCTCTGATTTCAGCATTATGAATAACAATAATTAAATGAATGGCTGAAATCACAGCCCCTATCGCTGCATTCTTTCTCCCCCTTTCTCATCCCCGTGCTAAAAACTGTATACCTCAGCTCAAGCTTAGAAATAAATTATTCAGAACCAGTTTATCACAAAAAAACCACTATCTTATTGCTTACAGTGGAAATATTTGCTCATGCATTTTTGTCTAGACACCCTATACTTCAGGAGTTCAGTGTTCCTTCTGGCCTCAGAGTGACCCATTAAACAGCAGATCTGTACAGCACAAGCAACCAAAGGGAGGCAATGAAAATAATTAGCCAGTCCTGTGGTTCTAGAAAGCTCAAATAGTAATTAGACAGCTCTGCAGGATAAATAATTTTTAAAAGAGCAAATTAGCAAGTACCTTCCTGCTGGTTTGGAAAGTAAATGCACTTGTTAGTGCAGTGGTGAATGCTTGGGCTGGGTTGTTCCCTCTTCCTAGAGGTGAAGAAGGGAGGGGAAACAGACCATTCATAACCCACCACAGTTGTCCACTGGGCCCAAAAAAGCTCTAAGGTCACATGCTCCAGCCCCTGGGAATAGTGGGCTGGAGTTAAGGGGAGGACCTGAGAGCATTTCACACTTCAGCCAGGCATTAAGCCCCCTGAATCCAGGCCTCTCCCTCATGTCAGCTTGCTCAATCTTTGAATTTGTGGTCATTTCAATGGAATAAGGAAAACTATATTGAATTTGCTTACAATAGACATTTTTCTGCTTCCATTACCTGTAAAATCTCAAAATGCTTTTTTCTTAACCTAACGTATTCAGAATAAAGTGCTTGAGTCTTTAAAATTCCAGCTCTCAACACTTTGTCAATCCAAGTCTGCTACTTTCTGTTTGAAAACGAATCAGAAGCATGGAGGTAATTGCTGAATGGCGGTGGGGGGAAGGGGGAGGCACCTGCTAACTTACTCATTTTGCAATAGCATCTTGCAATACACAATTGGAAGTCAAAAGATGATTCAAAACACCACAGCCATGTCTGTGGCCATCTCCAATTCATCAGGGCATCACAACCAATCAAAGATTTAAGCTGACAGTTTAATAGTACACAAGAAATGAGAGAGAGATGAGAAAGGGTCTTGAAAATAAAGAAAATTACTCACGTTTGATTGAGAGAAAAAGGGTGGCAGCTGAGGAACCCAAAGAAACGGTTGATTTCAAATTAATAGAGGAATTATCTTTGCAGCAACACTGTGAGTTGATGTGAGCAAGACAAGAAGGCAGAAGTCAAAGGAGGAGATTCCAGGAATAAAGACGTGAGGAGAACCTGCACTAACAATGTATACACATGGATGGATAGGAAAGGTTTTCTGTCTCAGAGGCTTTGTATGGAACAAATCTATAAGATGTAAACATAGCTTGAAAGTGAGAACTTAAAGAAAAATCTCAGCAGGTTACAGGAAAAATGGGTGACATTTGCTGTTCAGCAAAAGCACCCAAAGGGAAGGAGAGCGTGTAAGGACGTATTGTCTTCACACACAGCCCATGTATTTTCCTTTGCACAGTCACTGCCGCTGACATGAGCTGGGTTTGTCTCCTCTGCTCCTTGCCACTCACAAGCTACTTGTGCCCCAGCGGACAGCATTGTGTGGCACTTGGTACAACCCATGTCAGATTTAGCAACTACTTCTTTAATAAGCTAAGAAGACCTGAGCTGGAACTGATTAATGTGAATACACATAAGCAGTGTTACAAATAAGATACAAATTAAGAAATCATTCCGTCTGTACTATGGAAGCTTAAACCTTTCCGGTAACTTTTATATATAACCAAATGCAGCACATCTTAAAGCAGAATTGTCTTTGTGTGAACAAAGCCCTAGTTGATATAAATATCCTCAGACAGTATTTAAATGGTCTCTCTGCAAAGGCAAGTACGATACTAGAATTTGGACTTGTGCTAATGCAGCTACCCTGTGAGGTGGGTGAGTTTGAAAGTCAGTTTAGTTTCAAAGAAGAGTTGAAAAAAATCATCAATATACCTGCTTCAAAAAATATTCCTAGCAGAATTTACATGTCCAATAACTTGTTTTGTTTAATTGAGTTGATCTTTTTTTTCTGCAAACAAGCTTTGGGTCTTCATGACAACCTTCTTGAGCCATTAATACAGACTGGAGTTTTCCGTGACAAATTTTAGCTTTTAACTTTCTCTCATTTCAGGTCATGGGTGCCTGGAAGAGGCTGTGAACATATTACTTTTAATTAAAGAAATGTGGTTATTTTGATTCTTTTGCAAAACACTTTTCCTTCAAACTGGAGACCAAAGCAGGAAAACTTTTACAGGTAAAATGAGTTCCTGTTTACTTGAAAATAAGTGAACTTACTTCAGAGTTTAATGTATTAAAAAAATATTTTATTATTCAGACAATAAGGAACTACAGCAGGAACCAGTATATAGTCTAAGTTATAGCAGTAAACAAACAGGAGTGCTAGAATACTCAACAGATATTTGATTTTGCAGCTTTTACTGGGTTAGCCATCAGCAACCGAATTCAGGCTGTATTTGAGAATCTGCATAAATGTGAAGTTTCATAATAACTGATTGTTAATACAGTGAAATATCAACTGCAAGAAGATTTTATGATAAAATTTTATTCAGGGTTTTTTTCCTTAACAAATCTGTGCAAAGAAAATTTTAATTTTACTTCAATATTCCTTTTTTAATTCCATGGAAATATGTGCTATACAGACCAGTGTAAAAATTTATCTAAAGGCAATCCATGCTCTGCTTTTCGGGCAATGAAAGGAATAAAAACAGCATGCATGCATACACTTCTAATACTAAATGGAGCATCTGCATTTTACCAGGGCCAGCTCAAAACCCTATTTCAAACTCTGTGAATTTTGGTATAACTCTAGGACATTCCTCATTAGGGAAGGGACTCTAATTTTGGCACAACCATTTCTGCCTGCAGTGCCTGTCATACGAGCTTCAGCAAAAGCAGCCACCCAGCCGCTCTGTGGGAGCAGGGCACACCTCCTCATCCCCAACAGCACCTAGAAGCCTCAACATCAGCTGCATCAGCTCTCCATGGCACACACCAATCTCCACTAAGCCATCCTAAAGAATAACTTTTCAACTATTAAAATAATTCTGTGGAGGAAGAGGGAGTGAACACTCTGAAACTTCACCCTGGCAGCAACCAGTTTCATCCTTAGTGCATAAGAAAAAAAGTTGGATATCTTAGGCTGGCCCTGACAGCAAAGTAGCGTCATCTCACAGTCATCCATTTCCAGGTGAGGAGGACCAGTCAAACATTAATAAGTTATGTTCCTATCTGACCTCTGAAATGCAAATGATTGCATTTGCCTGGTCTTTAAATTAATTGCTGCAAGTTAATGTTCATTGGTGTTTAAAGAACAATGAGATTTCATTTATAAGGATTAATTACAGGTCTTTGCAGCATTCTTTGGGTGACCCAAAGACAGCCAAGGGCTTTTGTAAGCTCTCACACTAACCTGGATGATGTATCACTGTCTCTGAGGCTGATGCAGCTCTTAACAGGTCACAAGCTGCCGGAGAAGCAGCATCTCCAGTCTTGTTCCTCTTAACAGCATACAACTCTGTGTATGAGCTCAAAAAGAGCTACCCAACATTCTGGAAAGCATCTGCAGGTCATGTAGCCTGTGGGAATAGTCCAGAGATGAGATGTAAACAGCTAATGACCTTGGAGAAACAATTAATACAGCCTTGGTGCAAACCAAGAATCTCCCTAGCTTCCTCAACTCTCCTTCTAGTACTAATGGTACAGTTTTGATAGACTGTTTATCAAAACTGTTACAAACAGGAGAACCCAAGGTAGTAGGGCAGATCAGCACCTTCCAAACAGATAATCCTACAGCTCATCCATGGCCTACAGTGATGGTTTAACACAATATTATTCTGACTTAGTAATTTGAATATAGCTAAAAACAATATTCAGTAAAACAAAGGAGCTTCTCAAAATCCAGATTCCATTTCTCTATTGCTAGCTACAAGAGCAAGACACTGTAAAGCCTGAAGTCAACTCTGTGCCCGGCTTATACCAAGAGGGTTCCTACAGCTACAACCACTCAGATGTACAGTCTATTGCCATGGGCAAGTCAATCCTTAGCATCCCCAGTAGAGACTAAAGCAGAAAATCTCACATTCCCAAGCATAGGAGACATTTTCCCCATGGCCTTTACATATGACCACAGAAGGATGGGTACCTGAAATGAGTGGAAGATTCCTGATTCTTCCTATTTCTCCAAACTGCTCTGAATGCTCTAAAACACCTGTGCATAAGATCTGCTGAACAAAATGTCTTTGGCATCTCATGAGAAATTAGAACTTTTATGTGCCCTCTAAAAGCTCAGCAGACACTTATGCAAGGAAAAGCTTGCCACAAATCAAGTGTTTCCGGAACAAATCTAAACCTAATTGAAACAAACTGCACAGTATTGCTGTGACACCAGAAATTTCCTCTAAGCAAGCCACAAACACCCAAAGTGTCTGACACAGATGACAGTCCCTGCATCTCTACAGTTTACACTCAGCCATAACAAAATTTAACTAAGAGCTCATCTACCTGCTTCAGCTGTTGATGATCAAAAAAGAGAACTTTGGAGGTCAGTTAAGGACAAAAAAGCCCTACATGAACTCTCCTTTTCATTCCCCACTCTCAAGGGAGAAGATGGTGAGCCACTGGAAAGCAAGAAGAACTAAAAAACAGTTTCTGGACACTTTTTGGAGCATTGTCTTGGTTTTAAGTGCCCCTGGCAAAGCACAAAAATTTGTGAGCAAGTGAGCCAAACATTTTATTGCTCACAGTGAGCGCTGAACTCCCACTAAGATTTGCAAGGTGCAAATGGAGTTTACAAAACACATTAGTAGAGCTATCCAAGCCCTTATATCTGATTTTAAATGTGTGAATATTAACTTACAATCAACTTAACTTCTACTAAAAAACAGGTAAAAGCCAAACACAGAGGCAGAGCTGTTCCCTCTGCTGAGATCCAAGGCTCCCACCCCAGGTTCTGATTCAGCTAAGTGCCTACATGCAGGCAAAAAAGCCCAACGCACTCAGCTGGAGCTGCCAGCTGACTTCCCAGACTGTGATTCACGGTCCAGTTTGTATGACCCGCTATATGCCTGACCACAGGCTAAAGAAGAAAATTAAATTAGCCTACATGGAGCAAGCCAACTGAAGACTTCACTCTCTGTTGTACTTCTTAGGTGAAGCTGATAGCAAAATAAGTGAGAAGAAAAATACTGAAGACTTAAGAAAACCCATTTTGATTTACAATATGCCACTGCAGAGAAATGTTAATGACCTCCTCTCAAATAAAGAAGCACATCTTGTCATCCCAGGCCCTTGAAGGCTTCCTAGAGAAATCGAACTGCAGGTGTGACTGTCGGCTCAGCGAGCTCCCTACACAATATGATAAACCCCTTGATCCAGTGGTGATGTGGGAAGGGGTGGATCTTGCATGCTGTGAGATTTTAACATCCACTTCACAGTCCCTGAAGTGCAGTACCAGAAACAAGACAATCCTGAATGTGTCAGGGCGTGAACAGAGCAGCTACGAGTGCTGCAGAAATAAGAGCAGCAGTGCTCTGTAATGATGCAGCAACAGAGGCTGTGCTACATGGCTTAATCAGGGACTGGCTGAAGCAAAGAAGCAGCCTAACTTGTAACTCAATGTGAAGGCAAGGGTCACATGCCCCTTGTGTCAACATACAAAAGGAACCGTTCAAGAAAGTAAGCAGAGATAAAAACGAAATGCATATGCGACATAAACATATCATTAACTGTGATGGAGAGAAGCTGCTTTTGTTCACATTCAGGCTACTACTACAAAAATGGGGAATTGCTTTCTTCTCAGCTCTCCTTTGAAGAAAGAGAGGGTATATGTGCACAGTAGTTCATAAGCCTGGTAAAACCCCTTAGAGTACCAAGAAGAAAAAATGTTTCTCCACATAAGAATCACTGAAAGAAAAACAAATTTTGTTGACATTCTCTAAGTATGTAGGAATAGCAATGTAGTGTCAATGCAAATTACTGTAACTATGTAAACTGATACTGACTCCAAAGCCATGCAAAAATCTGCCAGTGATCCAACAGATGATCCAATGAGCCTGTTAAATGTTAGTGATGCAAATAGATTTTGTCTATAGCAACAAAAACTTGATTAAAAAAACCAAAAACCACCCAGCCAAGCCAACCAGTAATTCCTCCAATCCAGAAAGCTGCTGTAAAGCATTCAGAAAGATTTAAAAAAAGAAAAAAGAAGGAATAGACTTGCCTCTGGGATAGGCAGCCTTTAACTGTATCCTCTCAGTTCTGGGGTCTGCAAGAATGTTTCCTCTACTGGTTACATTCAGTTCTTCTCAACTGCCAGCCCCGTTCTGCTCAAACCTCCCATTTCTGCCTGATCCTCTGGTATCTTCTGATACCGCTTGTTCCACATCCTCACCCATTTTCCCCTAAACTCTTGCCCTATTTTTTTTCCTTCTCTCTCCTAAACTCTGCATTCCAGCGGCACTTCTTTCTCCTTTCCCTGTCTTCCCCTGCGGGCAGCCGTGGAAGCACCGAAGAACACAGGCCCGTTCCTGACTTCACGGCGCAGCCAGCATACCTGTCACTGCAGTATTTCAGTGCTTCCAAGAGAATTTCAGGGAAGGTCTTGCTCGCTTCTTCCCAAGTGTTGGTCGTGCCACAGCTATCAGTAGGAGAGGATGGTCTATGCTCAATCTTTCGAAAATTTTAGCTTATAAAATTAACAAATGTCTACTTTTTTTGTTTTTTCTTTTGGGGGGGTGATTGTTCAGATTTAGAATTTTGTTTTCAAAGGATTACAAGAAACTATTTCATGTTGTAGGGTACATACAGTCTTTCTCCTCCACTTCACCTAATGTCATATTTCTAAATGCTGCAGTATATAGAATTTTCAAAAAATAATTTTTGTAGAATGGACAAAATAGCATGTTTCCATAATTTCATATTTTGAAAGAGGTGAATTGTTTTAGCAGTGGCCCTTTAGAAAGAGAAAAGATTGGTGACATGAATAGCCATCCTTAAAAGATTTAGCCCACGTGCCTGTGATGAGGTTTAAGCTATTCAGATCAGTATCTTCTAGTGGTGTGTGTTGAACAAAGTGAAGGGCTCACCTCACCACCTGCTCTGTCTATAATAAATAGAAACAGATATGAAAAACAGCAAGAGAGGAGCTAAAAGTCTATTTGCAAATAATATGGCTCATTAGCCAGTTAATTTCAAAAAGACAGTTCAGTAATTTCAATCTTAAATGCAGCCATCTTGGCCAGATAGGAAAATGCTAGAGGTGTTTGTGCATTTGGAGAAAAGCAAAGGAAGTTTGAGGAGACTATAATGTACTTTCTATAATTAATACACATTTTACAAGACATTTAAGCACTGGGTTTTTTATCTGGCACTGTTCAGAGAATGGCAGGAAGCTGATAAAACGCTCAGTGGAATTTGCCATTCATTTATCTGTCCTTCTGTGGCCTTCAGAATTTACAATTTTTATTTCTGGGGGGCTTCCAACAGTATAATTATATATGAAAAGGCTTCCCATACCACACAAGCTTGCATTATGGCATTTGAGAATTAAATGAAAGGAAAAAACTTTTCATTATATGATTTTCATTGTTATTCATTAATGCGTTCATGTAACAATACTGACTCAGACTTTTGTGCGTACTTTTAAGCTTCAACAAACAGTTTATCTGTCAGTGCTTCATCCACCAGCCAATGCTAATTAAAATGAAAGAATAGTCCTTATTCCTGTTATTCTAAATAACAATTGATGAACTTCAAAGGTTCTGATTTTTATCAGAGCCCTTGCCAAACTTTCACAGGCACTTTTAAAACCTTTTGCTCTCTGTACTATCCTGGAAAAGCAGCTTAGTCTTAATACAAGGCTTGTTATATTCAGAAAGGAATCATCCCAGTTTGTTGCGTAAGACCTTATATATTCTGTAAGTGGACTATGGGGCAACCAACTCTGCACAAGTGTTAAGAACTGAAACTATGCCTTATCATGTCATAGTACAGCCCATTATAAGCACACATGGTATAGAGCCATACATGATATCACCTTGATGATATGCAGAATCAATATTGTATGAGCTTATTCATACAGACTGAGCACCAGTGAACTGGAACAGTCTCATTGTAGTGTTCTCCGTATCTAACTTGAGGACTAGAAACCAAATCTGAAGACCTTTGAATAAAACAAAACTTGTCTCTAATTTTGAACCAAAACAGAAAAGCACAGAAACTAGGTCTTGAAATTAATGAACTCTGCAGCTGTTTGAAATGATGATAAAACTTTGGGGGTCTGTTTTTAGCTTAACCATATATATGCGTATTTACACCCATGTTGCTATTAAGGCATGTAACTTCCTCAGTTCATTTGCAAGCTATGGCTTTGAGAAGGCCAGAATTCACATCTCAATTCCTGTAATACACATACAGGTCCAGGCTTCTCAGTTAATGCCTGCCTAACAAAAACATACATAGGAAGAAAAATCACCCCTAAGTATTTTGTTGGCAAAAATGTTATGGAATGGGGCAGAAAAGAATTCTAGAGGATTGGACATCTTTCAGCAAAGCAATTCAGTCTTCGACGGTAGCCTTGCACTGTAAAGATTTGTAGTCGTCCTTGTAACAAGTTTCATTGGTCATTTTATCATATGATAGAGATTACTCTTACCTTTCTAATTTCCTGTTTCTTTTACAGATAATTCTGTTCACGGCACATTTTTCTAAAAAGCATAGAGAAGAATGGCTGCATGTCAAAAATACAACTTGCCAGATTTAGGAGAAGCTCAGTTACACAGTTGTAAGTGGGAGAGAGTCCAGTAGCTCCGCCAAGTTATAAACAGTAGCAGGAATCAGGATAGAAACCTTACTTGCCAGTAAAGAAAGTAATCAGGGAAAATGCTGGAAAAAATAAACTTTGGTCCAAAGTAGCAGACACTTACATTGCTACCTGACCTGTGTCTATTGAACCCACAGGATGGGAAGGAAACAGGAAGAGTTTAAATTCTTTCCAGTTTGCTCATAATCGAGTGGTTTGTCGTTCGCGTTAAACTCCTATGGAACATTTTGATCTTAAAACTCAGTAACATTATTAGCAAGGACATAATCTTATATATCTTTGTTTTGGATTATGTCAAGATCCCTTTTTACAGAAGACAAGGTTGATGCTTCTTATGACATTTCACTTTTTTAGATTTATCTACTGACCTTACATTATCTGAAAGGACAGCACGAAATGCCCTAGAAATTATAGATCTTACTTGATTATGCTGTAAGTTATTTCCTTTCTCCAGGGTATATATTACCCAGAGAAAGCAGAGGCCAACACAGGTCTCCACTTACTGCAGTTTTTGCCTGTCTCTTTATGGAGGGGTCATCTGAACAGCATGCTGTGTTGGAATCCAATTTAAGGGCAAGATCGTAGCTAGGATATGTTGATGAGATTTTGTCAGATTTTCTTTGCTTTTCCCCATTCTTCCAGCATCTCAGTACTGGACATTGGAAATCAAATTTATTGACATGATCAGAAATTGAAGAAAGGAGAGCAGTTCTGGTTATTCTAACCACTGTTCCAGGTTTTCATTTCATTTTCCTTTTCAGCAGTTTGATCATGGTTCTTTGGATTTTTCTTGGTGTTTCCCTTCAGAATTGTAAGCAGAGCTTTACCTGGGCCATTTGCAAGGACACTGTTCATCACTGATCCTACAGTATCTTCTTAAAAGAAGTATTGTTTATAATTCTTGTTAGTCTGAATGACTTGCTTCAAATGTGAAATTTCATCTTCATTATCAATTTACTATGATAGCAGATAAGAGGTCCTCTTGTGAAGCCTCTTCCATCATGCTAGTTATATATAGGTATACATGAAGCCCCTTTCTTAGAGCTTACAGGCAACCCATAAAGGAAAATAGCATCCATTGAGGCTGACAGTCACATCATTTACTTTATCCATCTAGTTTCACAGGCTTCCTTTAAATCTAGTATAGAGGGGCAGACTCTTCCAGAAGGAAATTCAGAGCAAGAGCTAATTTAGGGTCTTTAAGTCAACTTCCTCACTGAATATCAAAGGACCATAGAAATACAAGCCAGTTGTGTCTGGTACTCACACTGGGATATATGAATAAAAACTTGGGTATTTATTACTGCACCCTTTTTCCTTTTCTTACCATCCATTCTTTTCTGTCTTAAAACCTACTTGGTTTTCCACACATATTTTTCAAAGAAAAAAAAGAAATCCAGCAGGACTAGGAAAACCAGGATATTTCTTGAAAACAAAGGAAAAGTCACTGCACAGTGTAAGGACCTCCACAAGCCGCCTACTTCAATCTTCTGCTCAGAGCAGACCAGTTTGAGTAAGATTCTTTTATAACTGGGAGTTGCTCTTCCCTTGGCTTGTCCAACAGAGAAAGCAAGAGGTGAGCTGAAGACAACTAGTTCAGACTGTTGGCCTCATTCAGGCTTCAATTCATTTCCTGTGTTTGCTAGAAAATAGCTAGTAGGAAGGGATGGTGAAAGTCTGTAATAAAGATTTCTTTCATCAGAAAGTATGTTAAGATGATAAAATATTTTAAAAGGGACCACCAAAATAGAAAAAATAAAAGAACTTTCAAATACTCATTAATTTTAAATTAATTAATTTCAGAACACTGATACATCAACTAAAAATTCTATTTCATTTCAGAGCTCAAGAGACACTCATGCAGTATCTGACAACACCTTTTCTTATTAAAATTCTGATAAGTTATGCTAAATATACTGTTTGAAAGAAAAATAGAGACTGCCAGAAGTCTTGTGTGATTTGAAACCTGGCTCAGCGATAGGATTACCCACACGTGTGAGCTGTGTGCCAAAGTCATTCTTGTGCTTACAGGACTGCTTTACGTTACTTCAGTTTACATCTCCAGGTTTAAAGCAAGTATAATAATACCAGTTTCCTCTCTGTCACCTGTTCAGTGACAGAACTGTATATTTAGGTAGTCACATCGTGTTTTTCCTGGGAACAAACTAATTTTAAAAGTCCATGACTCCCCTCTCCCTTCTTGTGCCCCTCCTCCTTTTTAGCCATCCCAAATCACCATCAAACTGCAGTTCACAGCTGTGGCAGGGCAGCTACCCTGAGGTTCTTTTTTAAACAGTACTGCTTCCTGAGCCAGATTAAAAATAACCATAAAAAGAGCATGGGAGTATTTTTGGGGTTTGTTTCTGCTTGGAAGATGACAGTAAATCAATTTGGAAATGGTTGTGTTAGCAAAACTGAAGAGAGCCCAGCTTGAAGGCAGGAGCACAGAGCACCAGCTGACAAACTTAAATCAGCTTCAACGCTGAAAACATGGAAGACAACTTGAATTTAGAATCATAATTCACTTCCTGGTGGAATAAAAGAGGATTCTCAGTGACAAAAATACTTATATCATACATATAGAATAATTCCCATTCAAATATTCACTTCTGTGTATTCTAACAGGTGATTTTATTCAAAATGTTCATGCTTCAAAATTTCATTCCTTAAGCATTTTTTACCCTCATAAATTGATTGAGACCTAAATGAAATAGCTAATTTCAGATCAAATAGACCTCATTCAAAGGTCTCATTTCTCTTTTCATCTTGTCACATAACCTCTTTTTGGTTTTGTTTATTTTTGATTGACTCAAAATCAGATTCTTGAATTCTGAGAAGTCAATAGAAAATGTAAAAAATAGTATTTACCAAACTCTGGTTAGGCTTTCTGGATGCTATAGTAACATAAGTAGACAAGCATCCTCCTAGTACATTATGATCTTTTTCTACTGGTATACTTTTTCAGAAAATATGAATATCAATATGGTACGGAGATATTAAAAGAGAACTGCAGTGGAAGTGACAATAAAGAAGCAGCACAGTGGTTATCCTAAAAACTTAGTATATGTAGAATTTAGAGGAATTAGACAGAACTTACATTTTCATATATTTATTCAATGTCTCCTATATTTTCAGGTATTATCCATATTATTGCAAAAACTTGAAGGAAGAGGAAAATATAAAACAGAAAAGGTATTATAAATGTACTACTTAGTTATCATAAGGCAATCATTTATCTTTCAATGCTGAAGTGAATTTTCCAGTGTATATGGGCCTAGTACAAACTCTTTTGTTAAAGATACGTTTGTTAGAAGGAAAAAAAACCAAACAGGATTAAAAAAAAGAAACAAAAAAAAAAAGAAAAACAAAAACTGTGTCTTTGCAAGCTAAGCAGAGAATAATTGCCCTGCTTAATTGCTAGAAAGGTATTTCCAAACTTACAGCATTGATTTCCAAACTTACAGCATTGCCCCGTTGTTTGTGAGGTAGCAAAGTTCCTTTTATATTTCTAAAATTTTTCACTCCATCTCCTTAGCTGGTTTTGCCATGTCAACAGCTGCAAAGAGGTAACATATCCACTCGCTATGGAGAACAACATGTGAAAATCAAAACCAACCCTAGAAAACCATAAAGAGGAACATGAATAAACAGCACTAAGCATGCAATCTTCTTAAACAAGTGGGTAAACAAGCTCAGGGAATTAGCAAGCTTGGCAACAGTGTTTGTTGTGCTGCTAGAACTATTCTGTAATAAATTACAGTGATTAGTACCACCAGACAAAGTGGTTCAGTTTGACAGAAAATTTTCCCAGCCTTCTGTCATTAATCTTACCTGAGCTTATTACTAGCACTGTCACTTGCAGCTTGGGTAGCTAAACTCCTTAATATGCAATCTGTACAGGCAGCTTTGCATTTGTTTCCCACAGCAGAACACATGGACTCAGGCTGCCGTGCATGCCATATCTCGCATAGGTTTCTATAAAGAGAAAGGAGGAGAGATTGTGACCTGTGAGTGTCCTAGAATGTAACTTCAGATTTAATATTCCCCAAGGAAAATGTTTTCTAACCATCACACAGGTAACAGGGTTAGTGAGTTAAACACTTGCATAGAAACATTAATATTCTTAGGTGCCAGCATAAACAATTGCTTCTAAGCATTATACTATTATAATAACTGTTTGAAAACACATATTTTATTTCTATGTACCAAAATAATTCTGTAAAGCGCTTTGTATATTATTCTCAAAATTACTTCCATACTCTCTTTCACAGAGTTCATAACCACTAAATATCCTATAAGACAAAGCAAACAAGGTTTTGTGTCTCTAAGGTGAAAGCATGCTTTTCTTTTCATTTTGTGCACAGTACTCACTAGCTCCAAGGAATCACAGAATCACAGAATGGCAGGGGTTGGAAGGGACCTCTGGGCATCATCTTGTCCAACCCCCTGGCTTGAGCAGGGACACCCAGATCAGGGGCACAGGAACGCATCCAGGTGGGTTTTGAACGTCTCCAGGGAAGGAGACTCCACAGCCTCTCTGGGCAGCCTGTTCCACTGCTCTGGCACCCTGACAGGAAAGAAGTTTTTCCTCATATTGAGGTGGAACTTCCTGTGTTCCAACTTGTGCCCATTGCCCCTTGTCCTGTTGTTGGGCACTATTGAAGAGTCTAGTCCCATTGTCCTGACACCCACCCTTTAGATATTTATAGGTATTAACAAAATTCCCCCTCAGTCTTCTCTTCTCCAGGCTAAACAAATCCAAGTGTCTCAGCCTTTCCTCATAAGGGAGATGCTCCAGTCCCCTGATCATCCTGGAAGCTCTCCACTGGACTTGTTTTGAGCAGTTCCACATCCTTCTTAAACTGAGGGGCCCAAAACTGGACACTAATCCAAATGTGGTCTCACTAGGGCAGAGTAGAGGGGTAGGATAACCTCTCTCGACCTGCTGGCCACACTTCTTTTAATGCACCCCAGGATACCATTGGCCTTCTTGGCCACAAGGGCACGTTGCTGGCTCAGGGTCAGCTTGCTGTCCCCCAGCACTCCCAGGTCCTTCTCAGCAGAGCTGCTTTCCCGTAGTTCAGCCCCCAGCCTGTACTGGTGCCTGGGGTTGTTCCTCGCCAGGAGCAGGACCTTACACTTGCTCTTGTTGAATTTCATGAGGTTCCCCTTGGCCCAGCTCTCCAGCCTGTCCAGGTCTTGCTGGACGGCAGCACAGCCTTCTGGTGTATCAGCCCCTCCTCCCACCTTGGTACCATCAGTGAACTTGCTGAGGTTACACTCTATCCCATCATCCAGGTCATTGATGAATATATTAAACAGGACTGGACCCAGTACAGACCCCTGGGGAACACCGCTAGTTACAGGCCTCCAACCATACTCTGCCCATTGGTCACAACCCTCTCAGCTCTGTTGTTGAACCAGTTCTCGGTCCACCTCACTGTCCACTCTTCCAACCCACACTTTCTAGGTTGTCTGTGAGGATGTTATGGGAGACAGTGTCAAACTCCTTACTGAAGTCAAGGTAGACAACATCTACTGCTCCTCCTTCATTGACCCAGCCAGTCACACCATCATAGAAGGCTACCAGATTGGTCAAGCATGATCTTCCCTTGGTGAATCCATGTTGACTGTTTCTGATAACCTTCTTTCCCTCTACATGCCTGAAGATGACCTCCAGGATGAACTGCTCCATCACTTTTCCACGGATGGAGGTGAGGCTGACTGGACTACACTTTCCTGGGTCCTCCTTCTTGCCCTTTTTGAAGATTGGAGTGACATTTGCTGTCCTCCAGTCCTCGGGCACCTCTCCTGTCCTCCATGACTTTTCAAAGATGATGGAGAGTGGCTTGGCAAGAACATCCGCCAGCTCCTTCAGCACTCGTGTGTGCATCCCATCAGGGCCCATGGATTTGCAAGGATCCAGTTTGCCTGGGTGATCTCTGACCCAATCCTCCTCAACCAAGGAGAAGTCCTCCTTTCTCCAGGTTTTCTCTCTCTCCTCTGGGGGCTGAGATGCCTGAGGGCCAGCCTTAGTAGTGAAGACTGAAGCAAAGAAGGCATTCAGCGACTCTGCCTTCTCTGCATCCTGCGTCACTAGGGCCCCTACCTCATTCAGCAGTGGGCCCTCTGTATCCCCAGTCTTCCTTTTACTGCTGATGTATTTAAAGAAGCCCTTCTTGTTATCTTTGACATGCCTTGCCAGACTTAGTTCCAAGTGGGCCTTGGCCTTCCTCATTGCATCTCTTCATACCCTGACAACACCTATATTCCTCCCAAGTGGCCAGTCCCTTTTCCCACATACTGTGAACCTCCCTCTTCCATTTGAGTTTCTCTAGAAGCTCTTTCCCCAAGGAAAGAGCACATTTCTTTTCCATCTGCAGTCTATAAGGAGAAGAGCAATTTGCCTGGTTGGTAGTGATAACTCAAAAAATAAATAATCTATTTCATAATATTAAGTCTTAGAAAGAACAGAGATGAGCATTGGGAGGGGCTCCAGTCATGAGAAGCAGATGTGAGGTGTACAGTGCCATGGTCTGCCCATGGGGTTGTTCACTCTCGTCCCCCTTTAAGCTCAGTGAAAGGGCCTGGATTGTCCCACCATGACACAGACAGTCAAAAGGAATTGAATTAATAGCAACATTAAGTGACAATGTTTACAAAAAGAGTCTTGGACACATATTGGTATAAACACTCTTGAGATTTACATATTGGAGAGTCCAGTTACTGGCACTGATGTTTCTTCTACCCACCTGTGAGACACGGTCACCTCTCAAACGTAAATACATATGCACAGTATATTCAAAGAGTTATATTCTCTGTTAACCTCTCTTCCTGCCCTTGCAAACACATGTACGCACAAAGACAAGCAGATGAGTCATGGTAGTAAAATGAAACAGAAAACAACAGCAAAAAAATCCCACAACATACCTTGCTCATATATAAATACATACACTGACATGCACGATTTTGCCACAAACATATCTGTATTTTCTTGGTTGGCAAAGGACTTCTTTTTGTTGTCTTTAAAAAGCAGATAAGTCAAAATATAGAGACCACTGTGAAAATAATTAAGCAATTAAGCCTGAAGAGTGAGATATAGGCCAGTAAATTGTCCTAAGTATAAACATGTGCAAAAGCAATATAGGCACTGCGGTAAAAAATATGATAGAGATCTAGACAGAGGTTTTATCTGAGACGTAAATGCTACATGACAAAACATAAAACATTCCAATTCAGATTTTCTTTCAAAGCAGGCAATAAAACCCATTACTTTGAAAGGGGTTTGGATTATTTCAATTAATTCATGTTTGATCACCAAATATTAATTTTTTTATTTAGGCGGTCATTTGTTATACTATATTGTAATTAAACTTTCAAACACAGTGACATTTATCTGTTTTATTATCCAGTACAATATGGGTAAACAACTCTATGGTTAAATACTAAATTAAGAAGATTTCTGTGATTAAGGCTGATTTGCTAGCCACCTAAAGGCACAGGTTCCCATGAGACTGGAAAGGCAAAGCTTACCTCCCCCGCTTCCCTGTCTGAGAGATCAACTGCAGAGAGACCAGCTGGAGTCCTGCACTTACTTATCATTTCTGTAGGTAGAGGAAAACTGCCAATCTAGGGGCTGGGAATGTCATTATTCTCCCCTCTTCCACCAATTTCAGACTTACACACATAAACTGTAACTTACATCCCTGTGTGTTTCTGTAGCATCAGAAATGAGCTGTTTCTCAGGAGGCACGATAAGAATCATCCTCTCTCTCAGTGCCCAGTAGCCCAGTTCATGGAGTGCAACTATCCAGCAAAGTCCTTCTCCTCTCCTTTCCGGTTGCATTTCAGTCTTACCCTACCCTTCTCCTCCTGCTACCTTTGTTTCAGGATTAAGTTAAACTCCACCTGTAGGGTTAGTTAAGTCCTGTCTTTGAAACCATGACACTAAAGTAGGACCTGTTTGGAAAAGTTTGTGCCATTCCCTGGCTCTAAAATGGTGACAATCGTTGTCCACTCACACAGTGTTACACGGAAAGTATACCATGTTATATTAAACTTTGATGATTCTCTTTCCCCAAAATACAGTACTGCTGAAACGATACTCAGCTTGTTTCTCCTTGGAGGTCAGAAGAGGGACAATAACCAGAGGAAAGATTCATTCTTCAACCTAAAAGCTTTTAAGGATATCATTATCATTTGATTTCTACAGTAATCGCTTTTTGTCATATGACTGCACATTTTCCTTCCTCCATGATTGAATCCAAACATCTTACTAACCTTAAGTAAGTTAGCAATATCTCTGGTTTGGATTGCTCTCATCCTGCAGGCAGCAGAAAAACTACTCTGCTTACTTCCTAACCTTCTGCTTCTTATTTCTCACTCCTACTCAAAAAACAAATCAAATACGTCTGGATCTCAACTGCAGAGGGACTGAGTACTTGAAGATGCTAAACTGTTTTTTGCTGCTCTGGACCTTGTTTTCTTGTCCAGAGGGAACCACAGCCCTTATTACTATTTACCTTATTAAACATATTCATAAATTATATGAGAGAAGGGGTAACGGTGTGGTGAGAGAGTTTGCTGCTATGATGGGGTTATGCAAAGCACTATGCACTATGCAATAAAATGGCAGGTGAAGTTCAACAGGGACAAATGCAAAGCTATGAATCTATGGAAAAATATACCATAACTTCACACATACAATGAAGGATTCTAGGATGCCTGCAGGAGTGAGATCTCCAGGCTGTGACAGACAGTTCCATAAAAACACTGTCAACATGCTCAGTAGTAGCACAAAAAGCAAGTTAAAGAGGGAATGAAGAAGAAAATAGAAGCTAGAACACCACCTTATATATCCATGTCTTGTCCACACTTTGAATACTGTGAGTTGTTCTGATCTCCTCATCTCAGCTGAATTGGAAAAAGCTCTGAGGGCAGCAAGAGCAATGAAAAATGGCTTTGCAGTGAGGAACAAGGAACTGCTGCTTAGCGTAGGATTCTTCAGCCTGGAACAGAGGCAACCTGGTTGATGGCAGAGGTCTGCAGAGCCAGGAGTGGCATGGAGAGAGTGATCATGGATCAGCCGCTCAACGTCTTTCCACATACAAGAACAAGGGGCCATCTCAGAGGGAGCTGGTAGGAGCCAGGGTCAACCCGCACAAAATGAAGGGGTTCCTCCTGCAGTGGGTAGAATAATTCCCAAAGGATAATGGGGATATGAGAAGGTATTTTACCAAACATATATACATACACACACATATATCCCCTTTCTTTGTCCATAGGCCACTCCTGGAGACCAGCTTTTGGGGTAGACGGACCTTTGGCCCAAAGTGGTACAGTGACTCTTATATTCTGCTTACACCTTTATTCACTTAATACATCACGTTATATGGGTCTACTTCCAGCCCACAGGACAATATGATTCAGCATTGAATGTACCAGGTCCACCAAGCCCAAAATGCTGTATCCAGCCTGTGTTGGGCCACAGTGATTGTTGTGACTGCTTCCCTCCAAAGGGAAGAGTAGAAGAAAAGGATAAGCACAATATCGTTCTTACCCAAAATATTCTTCTGCAAATTGTAATTCAGGGTCTTCCCATTCAGCCATTAAAAGGAAAAAAAAAAATCCAAACCTAGGAAAACTCTCAGCAGTTATTATTTCATTCCATTTCAAACATTTAAGACTTGTCAGGGAATAATGCACAGTTATTGTCAGTCAATTTAACACCAGTGTCTCTATGTCTAGGCTGTCATATGCTAATGACATAAACATATACTAACATGTATATACTAATGATATATACATATAAATAATACTCTTTCATAAAATGGCTGGGTTCTATCCTTATAGCCTTGTGGTAGCATCTACAAGAATTGTAATACAACAATTACTTAGAAAAATATTGATTTGCATTTGCTATTAAATTCCAAGGACTGTTTAACATAAAAATAGCCAGAGTAAAAAAAAATAAACTTACTGAGATCCAATCTTTACAAAAATTCAAGCTGTTTAAAATCAAATTACTTTTGGCAAAAGTTATACAAGCAAGAAAGAAAAAGAAAGAAGTTGTTCAAATTGTTACATTTAATGATTAGTCACAGAAGAAATGAAAACTATCTCTAATTTAAAAGTATTTAAAAGTAGCTAATTTATTAGCTGGATACCTCATATGGTAGAGGAACACAAATTATATCCTACTCCCAACATTTATAATGAAATGAGAAACCTGACAAAGTGTGTATGTAGAAGTTATCAGTGGGCAGACCGACAGGGATAAACAGCACAAAGATCAAATAAAAACCACTCTGGACATTCTACTTCACACAGGGGAAAAAAAGACAGAGTTTTTTGTTCCTCTGTCATTCGCTTTAGTTCAAGAATTGAACAATCATGTTTTATTTGCACAGGCATTAGCAGAAAGCACAATTTACACATGTTTTTGCATGTGCCTCACACTCATACCAGACTTCACAATTCTTGTTCTTTCAGGTCCTTCTCTGCACCCAGCCAAGAAGGAAACAGAAATATCTCCTCTAAATTTGTGACCGCTCACAAACACACAAGGCTATTTAGGGGACTTTGTTTTGAATGGCCATGGCAAAATGTTTTCCAGTCACAACGTAACAGAAACTAATGCTTGCAAAACCATACGCAGCAGCTTTGCCTGGCCGAAGCCGACAGCTGCCTGTACTCCGTGGCGGCAGCTAATTTTGTCACATGCATTATTCACTGCAAGCTACGACCATCTTATTTGGTTATGTCTTCAGTGATTAAGTTCTGCCACCAGACATGCTTTAAACAAGGTTTTCTTAGAAACAGTTCCCTTTGCAATTGGATTGGGAAGAACAACTGATAGATAGGAGTACAGTAGCTGTCACAACCAGTTAAGGCAGTGGTCCATCTGGGTCAGTTTCCTGACAATAACTATTCCCCAGGGTGGAGATTTACCTCCATCATCATAAATTAGTTAGGTTAAAGTTACACAGTTTAAATGTCTAAGGCAGTAAGACTTCTCGTTGCCTTCAGAGCATGAATCAGAATCTCTGCAGAGGTGAGCTGGTAAGGCTCTGTACATCACATGGATAATGTGAAGTCCCCAGGGACTTTAAGCTTTAACAGTGCTTTTTCAGAGCATTATTATTTGCAATGCCATAACTCCAGCAGGTCTCAAATAGGGCTGGAATCTTATTGTCCTAACACTACAAAATTTTTTCTAAAGGCACTCCACACCCAGAAGCTTTTATGCCATAAATTGGTTAGAAAGACAAGGGAGAGGAGGGTGGCAGAATTCCAGATCCTTCTCTGAAAACACTGAAGTTTTCACTAAAAAAAATTCACAATAAAATAAAATTCATAACCCTTGATGCTCAGTACAGTGTCTGAGGTTGAGTGTTCCTAAGCACAATTTTTTGTGCTCCAGACTGGAAGATAATATTTTACATTACCCATTTTTTTTCCTTAGGATTCTATTGTTACAATTTTAAAAAATCTTTATTTTTAGTATGCACAGATGAAATAGCCTTTAATAATATCATTGCTTTAACAGAATGAACTGAATTAGTAAACACAGGTCATCTTTAATTTTACTAAGCAATATCTCCATGAAGGGAAGAACTATTTCCAATATATCATACCAGAAGAATTTTTCACTTCTAATGACTAGTTTTCACAAGCATACATGATCCAAACCCAATAGGCACCTTTACCTTGACACAAGACTGTTGAATGATGGCAAAACATAGCAGCAGAAAAGGAGCAATTTATCCTAAACCCCTCCTTTATGCAAGGAGAATGAGTGGAAGGAAAAACTCCTAATGTCTGCCCTGGATGACCATCATCAGCCTAAAGAGATTCTGGAGATATAAATCAGAGAGAGTATTAAATAACATTTTATTGCATTTAGGGAGCAGATTTGAGCTTCAGAGAAGTGTTTGTGATAAAAGCCAGCAATTTGCAAAGCAGTTTCAAGTAAAAAAAAAAAAAATCACACACACTAAAAAATTGAGATGGATACAGAGTGTCCTAATTCAGGTTTTGAACAGTAATCAGCAAGGAGTATTTATCTCAATTTCATTGCAACATACAACAATTAAAAAAATGCAGTAACTTTTGTTTACCATGTACCAAAGAAGGTTATTGTGAGAGGTAAGATCTTCCTCTAGTGTTAAAAAAAGGTGAATGTGTTCAGATTATTTTGTACTAAAGTCACACCAACATGTCTTGCCTCTGTGAATGTCCCCATGCTTGAACATCGCCATAACAAATGCTTTAGAAAATCTATTGCCGTTTCAGTCTGGGATGTCTCACAAGAGGGCATTTGTGTTTCTTATTATGCTACCCAGCTTTTACCCAAACCAGGATCCCTCCATGTCCCCCAGAGGACAATTATTCTCATCTACCTCACATATACTAACTTGGGATATAAGGAATCATCCGCTGGAGGTGTCCCTCTACACTGCTATGAAGGGAGCCTGGATAACTAAGACTAAATAGAGTCACAGATTCACAGAATGGTTTGGGTTGGAATGGACCTCTAAAGACCATCTAGCCCAACCCCCCTGCCATGGGCAGGGGCATCCTTCATTAGATCAGGTTGCTTAAAGCCCTGTCCAACCTGACCTTGAACATTTCCATGGATGGGACATCCACAACTTCTCTGGAAAAACCTGTTCCATTGTCTCACCACCTTCATCATAAAATGTTTTTTCCTTATATCCAATCTAAACTTATCTTATTTCAGGTTAAAACTGTTGCTCTTGTCCTGTCATTACAGACCGTGGTAAAAGGTCTCTCTCTGTCTTTCTTCTAAGTCACCTTTAAGTATTGAGCCTGGGAGCCTTCTCTTCTCCAAGCTGAACAACCCCAACACTCTCAGCCGGTCTTCATAGGAGAGGTGTTCCAGTCCTCTGAACATTTTCATGGCCCTGCCTCTGGACCTGCTCTAACAGGTCCATGTCCTTGTACTGGGGACCCCAGAGGTGGATGCAGAGCTCCAGGTGGGGTCTTACAACAGCAGAGTAGAAGGGCAGAACCACCTCCCTCGACCTGTTGTCAATAATTCTTTTTATGCAGCCCAGGATACAATTGGCTTTCTACGCTGCAAGCACACATTGCCGGCTCTTGTCTAATTTTTCATCCACCAGTACCCCCAAGTCCTTCTCCACATAACTTCTAGATGGCTAAAGTCAAAATGGAAGCAATCCCATCTTACTGAGCTGTTCTTAACAGTCCCTCTGGTACAAGCAAGCAGGGCCTGTGCTAGTATTAGTGACCACCAGTGTCCTTCAGGCAAGTCATCAAAGTAACAAAATGATGCATGGTATGGGAGTCTCATATGAAAATTTTGGGGTTCCAAGGAGGCAGAAATAGCCCTGGATGCCATTTTCTTTGCATGCTGTGCTGGTTTTGGCTGAGAAGGGGTTAATTCTCCTCACTGTGGGGGTCGGCTACCTTTCCAGCTTCCCGCGCTCTGCCGCGTGGCGTGGCAGGGGGGGCTGGGAGGGGCAGGGCCGTGGTGGGGGCGGCTGACCCCGACTGGCCAATGGCAGGTTCATTCCATACCATGTGACACCATGACCAGTATATTGAGGGGGGGGGCAGTGGCAGCGCGGGGCCGGCGCGGCGTCGGGTCGGCGGGCGGCGAGCGGCTGCGGCGCGTGCGGTTTGTTTCGGCGGTTCGTTCCCCCTCTCCCCTCCCTTCCCCCCTCCCCCGGGGCTTTGCGCCTCTCGTTGTTCTCCTTTACATTGCATTTCTGTTGTTGTTTCTTTTAATTTTCATTATTAAACTGTTCTTATCCCAACCCACGAGCGTTGCCCTTCTGATTCTCTCCCCCATCTACCGGTGGGGGAGTGAGCGAGCGGCTGTGTGGGGCTGAGCTGCCGCTGAACCACAACAGTCTTTTTGGCGCCCAACGTGGGGCTCAAGGGTTGGAGATAACAACAGCTGCTGGTCACAGCACCATGTTGTCCTTTTTGCAGTTGGTGTTAAAAATCGGTGTTGGTTTGTTGAGTCTGCTGTGTTCTGCTGTGATTAGTAATGTTTTGCCTACAAGATTTGTTATACAAACACTCGTTTTCAGCTTTATCTGGTATTTGGGGTTTTTGCTGAAACCGTTACTGTACTTCGGATACCATCTTGTTGAGGCAATTAGCAATTATACCTCCTCCTCTGAGAGATTTTATATGGAGGAAATACAGAATAATACCTTTGCAACTTTGTTCTGTGATGTCTGTGCCTTTGTTACAACAACGTCTTTGTATCTTGAACATCCTTGGGTGGTTAAGGTGCACTTATTGTTAGTTTTTGGGCATGTTGTTTTGGTTTTGACTAAGCAATTTAAGAATATCACCCAGAAATCTGCCCCGAGGCTTGATAGTTACGAGTGGCAGGGCATGTGGGATAGCATGGGCAAATACCTAGGGCAGTGGGCACCCCCAGTGTTTTGGAGTTTCACCCCCGAACAAGTGCAGAATCCTAAAAAACTAGTAGAATATTTGGAGAAAGTATGTTGTTACGCTGGGAACTCCAGAGAGACACAGATAACTGCAACGTGCTGGGGCCTGGCCCATGCATACCGAGCCCTGCTCAACAGTATTCAGTGCCCCCAGGGGGAAGAGAATGTCTCTGGATTGAAATGCAAAGTGACTGGCACTGTAGACAATCCAGCCCTGACAACAGGCACTGCAGCCACTCAAACCCCCACAACAAGTACCGGAGCTAGCTCAGAAAATAAACCCGTACCAGTATCAGTTGCCCCCATACACAAGACGAAATACGGGAAGCGGACATCAACTCGTTTAGAACGGGATGATGAAGAACCAGGGCCATCGCGGGGAGAGGAGGGAGAAGTAATAAATGAAATAGAGACCACCCGATCCCTGTCCTTAAGCGAGTTGCGAGATATGCGAAAAGATTATAGCCTTCGTTCAGGTGAGCACATTGTCACCTGGCTGCTCCGATGCTGGGATAATGGGGCCAGTAGCCTGGAACTGGAGGGAAAAGAAGCCAAACAATTGGGATCCTTTTCTGGGGAAGGGGGCGTTGACAAAGCAATTGGAAAAAAACCACAAGCCCTCAGCCTCTGGAGGCGACTCCTGTCTGGAGTGAAGGAAAGGTATCCCTTTAAAGAAGATGTTACATATCGCCCAGGAAAATGGACAACTATGGAGAAAGGCATCCAGTATCCAAGGGAATTAGCTGTGTTTGAGGTGATTTATGGTGACCTGGACGATCAACGGTCATCCAAAGATCCAGATGAAGCCGAGTGCACAAGATCCATGTGGCGGAAGTTTGTACGGAGCGCACCATCTTCGCATGCAAACTCATTGGCAGTGATGTCCTGGAAAGATGACGAGACACCAACGGTGGCAGAGGTGATAGATAGACTCCGGGATTACGACACAAATATCTCTTCCTCGCTTGTCTCTGCTGTGGAGAAACTATCCCAAGAGGTCCAGCAACTCAAAGAAGATCTGTCCTACTCCCCACCTCGACAGAGCAGTGTCTCAGCTGTTAGGAATAAGCGTCCTTTGGCTCAAAGAAGGGGATACACACCACGGGCCACCCTATGGTTCTACCTGCGTGACCACGGAGAGGACATGATGAGGTGGGATGGCAAGCCTACTTCGACCCTACAGGCACGAGTACATGAACTGCAAGGAAGAACAGTCACTCAGGGAGGCTCTTCCAGGAAAGCTGCTGCTCCAGTGTCCAGCGAGCAAGTCCCCAGACAGAGGAGTAGAAGCGCAGATTTTATTTCTAAGTGTAATAGAGGGACTCCTGATTGACATTTACAGGAAGTGAGTTGTGACTGCCATGATCAGGACTAGAGGGGCCCTGCCTCCAGCCGGGTGGAGGAAAGGGATAACCGGGCTTACTGGACTGCGTGGATCCGATGGCCTGGCACGTCCGACCCACAGGAGTATAAAGCTTTAGTGGACACCGGCGCACAGTGCACCTTAATGCCATCAAACTATATAGGGGCAGAACCCATCAGCATTGCTGGAGTGACAGGGGGATCCCAAGAGCTAACTGTATTGGAGGCCGAAGTGAGCCTAACTGGCAATGAGTGGCAGAAGCACCCCATTGTGACTGGCCCAGAGGCTCCGTGCATCCTTGGCATAGACTACCTCAGGAGAGGGTATTTCAAGGACCCAAAAGGTTACAAGTGGGCTTTTGGTGTAGCTGCCTTGGAGACGGAGGAAACTGAACAGCTGTCTACCTTGCCCGGTCTCTCAAAGGACCCTTCTGTTGTGGGGTTGCTGAAGGTCGAAGAACAACAGGTGCCAATCGCCACCACAACAGTGCACCGGCAGCAATATCGCACCAACCGAGACTCTCTGATCCCCATCCATAAACTCATTCACCAACTGAGGAGCCAAGGAGTCATCAGTAAGACCCACTCACCCTTTAACAGTCCCATATGGCCAGTCCGGAAGTCTAATGGAGAGTGGAGACTAACAGTAGACTATCGTGGCCTGAATGAAGTCACTCCACCGTTGAGTGCTGCTGTGCCAGACATGCTAGAACTTCAATACGAACTGGAGTCAAAGGCGGCCAAGTGGTATGCCACAACTGATATTGCTAATGCATTCTTCTCAATCCCTCTGGCAGCAGAGTGCAGGCCACAGTTTGCTTTCACATGGAGGGGCGTCCAGTACACCTGGAATCGACTGCCCCAGGGGTGGAAACACAGTCCTACCATTTGCCATGGACTGATTCAGACTGTACTGGAACAGGGAGAAGCTCCAGAACACCTTCAATACATTGATGACATCATTGTGTGGGGCAACACAGCGGAAGAAGTTTTTGAGAAAGGAGAGAAAATAGTCCAAATCCTTCTGAAAACTGGTTTTGCCATAAAACAAAGTAAGGTGAAGGGACCTGCACGAGAAATCCAGTTCTTAGGAATCAAATGGCAAGATGGTCGTCGTCAGATTCCAATGGATGTGATCAACAAAATAGCAGCCATGTCTCCACCAACTAGCAAAAAGGAAACACAAGCTTTCTTGGGCGTTGTGGGTTTTTGGAGAATGCATATTCCAAATTACAGCCTGATCGTGAGCCCTCTCTATCAAGTGACGTGGAAAAAGAATGATTTCAAATGGGGCCCTGAGCAACGACAAGCCTTTGAACAGATTAAACGAGAAATAGTCCATGCAGTAGCTCTTGGGCCAGTCCAGGCAGGACAAGATGTAAAAAATGTGCTCTACACTGCAGCCGGGGAGAATGGCCCTACCTGGAGCCTCTGGCAGAAAGCACATGGGGAGACCCGGGGTCGACCCCTAGGGTTTTGGAGTCGGGGATACAGAGGGTCTGAAGCCCGCTATACTCCAACTAAAAAAGAGATATTGGCAGCATATGAAGGGGTTTGAGCTGCTTCAGAAGTGGTTGGTACTGAAGCACAGTTGCTCCTGGCACCCCGACTGCCAGTGCTGGGCTGGATGTTCAAAGGAAACATCCCCTCTACACACCATGCAACTGATGCTACGTGGAGTAAATGGGTTGCACTGATTACCCAGCGGGCTCGAGTAGGAAACCCCAGTCGCCCAGGAATCTTGGAAGTGATTATGGACTGGCCAGAAGGTAAAGATTTTGGATTATCACCAGAGGAGGAGGTGACACGTGCTGAAGAAGCCCCACTGTATAACAAACTGCCAGAAGATGAGAAGCAATATGCCCTGTTCACTGATGGGTCCTGTCGCCTTGTGGGAAAGCACCGGAGATGGAAGGCTGCTGTATGGAGTCCTACATGACAAGTAGCAGAAACTGCTGAAGGAGAAGGTGAATCGAGCCAGTTTGCAGAGGTAAAGGCCATCCAGCTGGCCTTAGACATCGCTGAACGGGAAAAGTGGCCAGTGCTCTATCTCTATACTGACTCCTGGATGGTGGCAAATGCCCTGTGGGGCTGGCTGCAGCAATGGAAGCAAAGCAACTGGCAGCGCAGAGGCAAACCCATCTGGGCTGCCACATTGTGGCAAGATATTGCTGCCCGGGTAGAGAAACTGGTTGTAAAGGTACGGCATGTGGATGCTCACGTCCCCAAGAGTCGGGCCACTGAAGAACATCGAAACAACCAGCAGGTAGATCGGGCTGCCAAGATTGAAGTGGCTGAGGTGGATCTGGACTGGCAGCATAAGGGTGAACTATTTCTAGCTCGGTGGGCCCATGACACCTCAGGCCATCAAGGGAGAGATGCAACATACAGGTGGGCTTGTGATCGAGGGGTGGACTTGACCATGGATATTATTGCACAGGTTATCCACGAATGTGACACATGCGCTGCAATCAAGCAAGCGAAGCGGGTAAAGCCTCTGTGGTATGGGGGACGATGGCTGAAATATAAATATGGGGAGGCCTGGCAAATTGACTATATCACACTCCCACAGACCCGCCAAGGCAAGCGCGATGTGCTTACAATGGTAGAAACAACGACTGGCTGGCTGGAAACATATCCTGTCCCACACGCCACTGCCCGGAACGCTATCCTGGGTCTTGAGAAACAAGTCCTGTGGCGACATGGCACCCCAGAGAGAATTGAGTCAGACAATGGGACTCATTTCCGAAATAGCCTCATAGACACCTGGGCCAAAGAGCACGGCATTGAGTGGGTGTATCACATCCCCTATCACGCACCAGCCTCTGGGGAAATTGAACGGTACAATGGACTGTTAAAAACCACACTGAGAGCAATGGGGGGTGGAACATTCAAGCACTGGGATACACATTTAGCAAAAGCCACGTGGTTAGTCAACACGAGGGGATCTGCCAACCGGGCTGGCCCTGCCCAGTCAGAAATCCTACATACTGTGGAAGGGGATAGAGTCCCTGTAGTGCACACAAAAAGTATGCTGGGCAAAACAGTCTGGGTTCTTCCTGCCTCCGGCAAAGGCAAACCCATTCGTGGGATTGCTTTTGCTCGAGGACCTGGGTGCACTTGGTGGGTGATGCGGGAGGATGGAGAAATCCGATGTGTGCCTCAAGGGGATTTGATTTTGGGTGAAAACAGTCAATGAACTGAACGGCACAATGTGAACTGCTATATAATACTGTGTGTCACCTCTGTGTTGTATCAATGATATCAGAGTACGAGCCTCCCAACCCATGGAAGATCAACTATGAAACAAGCCGTGCAGCAGTGATGGAACGATGACTGACTCGGTATGCAGCAACCCAACGCCACACACCATCTCTCCCAACCGGAAAGACTGATACAACAGATGGAGCCCAGAGTCATGGACTGGGTGAACTCAATGGACATTTTAGTGGACATTTTACAGGGAAGGTCCATGAACTAAGGGAATGATATCTGTGTATTATGTTAAAGGATGGGAAGGGGAGGGGTGGTGGTTGGTACGGTTGTATTGCATCATATGGGACCTGGGCATGGTGTAAGTGGTATGGAATAAGGGGTGGAGAATGTGCTGGTTTTGGCTGAGAAGGGGTTAATTCTCCTCACTGTGGGGGTCGGCTACCTTTCCAGCTTCCCGCGCTCTGCCGCGTGGCGGGGGGGGGGGGGTGGGGAGGGGCAAGGCCATGGTGGGGGCGGCTGACCCCGACTGGCCAATGGCAGGTTCATTCCATACCGTGTGACACCATGACCAGTATATGGAGGGGGGGCAGTGGCAGCGGGGAGGCGGCGCGGCGTCGGGTCGGCGGGCGGCGAGCGGCTGCGGCGCGTGCGGTTTGTTCCGGCGGTTCGTTCCCCCTCTCCCCTCCCTTCCCCCCTCCCCCGGGGCTTTGCGCCTCTCGTTGTTCTCCTTTACATTGCATTTCTGTTGTTGTTTCTTTTAATTTTAATTATTAAACTGTTCTTATCCCAACCCACGAGCGTTACCCTTCTGATTCTCTCCCCCATCTACCGGTGGGGAGTGAGCGAGCGACTGTGTGGGGCTGAGCTGCCGCTAAACCACAACACATGCTAATGTCATAGCACAGAGATGTGGTTGGTACAAACTCAGGAAAACACACATTCACTTTAATCTTTCTATCTAGTACTGCAAATGTAGGGAGGCTCGCTAACCAAACAAGCACCTGCTTTCTCGGATGGAACCCCAGGGTAAGGACATCTACCTTTTCTTCACTGCCACTCATACCTGCAGGTGCTGTAAACTCATCTCCCAGTCACTCCCCATGTTCTTTGTGCCTGTAAGGTTAAAATAGGCAGAAATTTAATACAGCTAGATGTAATTTTATTGCCATCCTTTTAATTTTACTGGATTACTAAAGGATCCAGAATATCAGAGTGGCTGAATATAAAATTATTATTTATATATAAAAAAAAAAAAGACTCTGAAGTTGCATTGTCCCCATGGCCTTCCTCTATGGCGGTCCCAAACACTAAATTGGCTATTAAACATTGCCTACTGTTTGTTTAACTTTGGCCTTGAATTATCATACCTATCCATCCATGCACTGTGTTACTAGCTTTTTGCAGGGATGGATGGTAACATGGAAATCAGCTGATGTACAAAGTAATCCAGGATGCACCCTATGTCTCATCAAAGGATTCTGCATGAGATTACAAACTCAAAGTCACAGTTAACTGTGAAGGAGTTTACCTGCATTTCCAAATGTTATCCCAATTTTTAAGATTCTGAAAACAAGGAACTGGTGCTGAATATGTACATGCTAATGCAAGAAACCTAACAACAAAGTACAAAAAAAAAAAAAAAAGAAAAATGTGGAAAACAACTGTAGCAGCACAATGTTGAGCAAAATTAGAGAGGCACTACCTATAGAAGGGCTCCGCTGACACATCTTCTATACTACGTGTTGTGCATAGGCACTCTTACATTTTCTTGAACCAGGCAACAAAACTATAGACCCATTACATTTGCTGAATAAAGTCCATACCCTACATGCTACTTTCTCTCCCTCCACCTAAGGCAGTACTTTTTCAGACACTCTTGAGGTCAAATCTTGATTTAGTCAAATACATCTGGGGGTATGGCAGATGCTTATACAAATAAGCTGTGCACATTCAAAGAATGCCTCCGAAGATGGCACTAAGTTTTCTTAGTCTTCTTAGCCTGAGTGATGAAAATAACTGAACCAGCTCAAAATGCTGCAGATAAAATGCTCAAAAATAAAGATTTAGTTCACACAGAAATACTACAATAGTTCCAGATTTGCTATTTCAAGAGAAAAAGTAAGATTTCCTTTATTGTTTTGCCACAGGAAGATATTAGTGACATTTAGAAGAAATGATCATTCCTGAGTAAGGGAGTTACGTTACAATACAGTTTACAACATTAAGATTTATTTTGCCTTGAGGCAAAGTTAAGATTAAAGAGTTGGTTCCACTAAGATTACAAAGGCTCGTAAAACACTAAGCCATTATCATGACCTTAATATAGAACTTAGGATTCAAGACATCCGTGGTTATAATAGTCTTATATCCATTTAAAATTCAGCTACAGCTTGTCACAGTCCCCTTTTAGATTTGATCTAAAGTACCCTGAACTTTAGCTGCACAAAGTATTTATTATTTCTTTATTAGCTGCAAAATTCACAAGGTCCAAAGGTGGGAAGCATCAAGTCCCTGAGAAATCCAAGAATCAACTGCAGTATTATCCAGGCTGTCCTCTTGTGCTGCCCTTTTATTGTAGAAGGTCAATTTACAACAAAACAGAAAACAGAATTACTACAATTTCAGGCTTGCCATGCAGGAATATCTTTGCAGTGCACTGAAGACTGAGACAAATTTTCACACCACAACCTTGCAGTCATTAATAAAGTAGATTGTGGTCTCTTTTGTCAATGTGTGTTACTCTTACAAAATATCAAACCAGCTTTTCCTTGAGGATGGAGGGAGCAAAATGAGTTTGCCTGTGGATGGTCTTGGTTTCAAGTCTGCAAAAAGTATTATGCTAGAAAACAAAATTTTCCACCCTCTGCTTGAAGGTCACCCTCAGTCTGGTAATTATTAAATTGTAATTATTTGAATGTTCCAGTCAGAATCTTGGATTCACCTGTATTCCTGCAAAAGTAAAGATTGTTTTTGTGGGGCAAAACTGCACAAGCAAAAGATAGGTCAGTCTTCTGAAAGAAAAAAAAAAACAGAGTGCAAAGTTTCCGTAATACAAATATAACCATCCACAAAAGACTGGTGAAAACCAAACATTTCCTGGCCCCTAGGCAATGACTCTGTTGGAGGGAAGGGGCAGGAGCACACCAATCTGGAAAACCTGAGGCATCAGGAACAACAGATATTTACTCATTACTTTTCTTCTGTCAGGTAAGCAGTGGAAACATGAGCATATATCTGAAATGCAGACCATAGGTGGCAAGCAAGACTACGTGACAACCCTCATGTCATAAGATTTGGGTTTCTAACCACAGTTACAAGTAATAGGAATTTTGTAAGAGGGTTTTTGCATGTTCAAGAGAAATTATGAAATTGTGAATGCTACTAACAGAATGCCGGTCACTATAGAAATCCACTCGTATTTATAACCCTAAGATAACAAACACAAAGCAGATGTTTTGAATAGGAATAGGCGACACTATAGTAAAGGTTTCCCAGAAGCGTGCTGCTGCAGAAAAGGTGCCTCCTCAATCCAGTATCACCCAACGGCTTGTCTCTCTGGCTAGGATTTCCTGATAACACTACTCATTTTCCCTGACTTTCTTCCTCATCAGATTGCTAGCATGATTTTGCTTTGGTGTGGCCTCACAATGTGTGTCCCTCTCACAAATATTGTTTTTCCAATGTAATGCAGTGGATCTTCAACTTAAGGGTAACTTTTCCATCCTAAAATGTAATAAGGCAGCCAAACATCCTCAATATATTGCCAGCTCATGTCTGTGGGGTCCAGCAGCTGGAGACCCACCCCCCCCACACAGCTGCAGCTTCCACCTCAGGGAGCAGTATGTCAGCTCTCACACAGGAAGGAGCACCCATGAGAAATAGATCTGCACCATATTTTTTATTCAGCTTCAAAACTAGCAAGTTTTGAAAAGTAGGAGGAAATAACTCATCCAAGTGCCTGTTCTTCAACAGATACATTTGACAAATATGAGTTACAGCAAAAAGGTGTTTCTTCACTCAAGTGCCCAAGCCCAGTTTTATCTCTTTCTGGTTCTCCCTTTTTATTTATGCCACTTTTTATTCCCCTCACCCCCTCTCCCACTTTATTTGCTGCAATGCATACTTTCATACAGGAGTGAAAAATGGAAGCAATCGAAGGGTCATCCAAGGATCAAAAACCTTGAGCCATTGTTTTCAAGTTTTATTTATGTTTAATAAACTTTCCCAGCTCATTTCATTATTTTTCTGCTTACCCACCCTGCCAAACACCTCTTTGGTGGATAATAAAATAATTCAAATAACAGAAGAACAGACATCTGATCCAATTTCTCTCAGCAGGCAAGAGAGAGAAAAGCCAGATAATTATGGGGGGGGGAAAAAAGAGAATATTGCACATCCACAAGCATTTTTTAAACCTAAAGACCTCATTATCTAATGATCTCTATTTCTTTTTAGGTGTTCCAAGTCTTCAGAAAACTATATAATGTATATGTATCAGGGCATAAAATCTTATTCTCTGCGTGCTTCTGAGTACCTGCCCATGTAAGCCACTACAATTGATCAAATTTAAAAGCTGCGGGTTTTAAATGGCATATAAAGAACAAAGATGGCAAGTGTCAAAACTGATATCAGCAAATATTCTTCACAAAGCAAGGAGGCGGAGAGTCACTATGCCTGGTTATGACGCTATTAATAAAAGATTAATAGATGAATTTCAGTATCTTTTCATAGTTTATTAGCAGGCTGATGTTTGGGACAATGTTCATTCATAGTTGCTTCGCTGTTTCATGCAAACAAAGATCAGTTTTAATAAAAATGAGCCTGATCTCTTCCAATCACCTTGCCTTATTAGTATCTAATTTCCCACCTTAACCTCACAGTGATGTTTCTGTTCTCTGGCTGAAAACAGTGCTGTCTTAATAAGCAGAGTTAGAGCATGTTTGAAGAGCTGGACTTTGGTCACTGAGAGGAGCCAAGTATTCTGTAAACCCACTGACTTCTCTTGGATTAGGGTTGCACCTCTTGACCCAGGCTATGGTCTGTAGATCATAATTAGGCTAATGAGGTTGCACATACCATTTTATTTCCATCATAGTTGCATAACTCATGGACCCAGGACAGGGAGTATCAGGCTGTGCAGCTCCAGCCTGAGAACCCCTGATTAGACAGGTTACTTACCTCTATTTAAATGTATCTGGAAAAAGGGACCATCACAGGTGTGGTTTCTCTATTTTTTACCCCTAAGCCCCACAGAAAAATTGGTAGTCAGCAGAGCACTACCCCCAGGTGCAATATGGAAGGCTGCACAGCGGCTCCTGGCCACAGCCCCTTGCAGGGTAAGCACTTTGCAACCTGCTGAAGGGAGCAGCGCTGTCGGCATCTTTCAAGCATATCTGCTAATTCTGTTGGCCTCTAATTAACATCTCCATCACCATTCACCCGAATTGCTGTTATAAGCAAATTGAGAAACAGACTGGGGGGAAATGTATACTCCTGCTTGGGTAGATTAGAGTCAGTGGAATACTGAAAAAATATCTGCCCCTTTTAGCTGCCCATCTGAGCAGGACAGTTAACTATAGAGCCTGAGAGAGAAAAAAAACGTTTTTTTCTGTTCTCAGTGACTCAGCCCTGATTCTTTCAATGCCCAAGTCAGACACAACTCTTCAGTTGACTATATCATGTTTACATCTAAGAAGGATTGTCCTTTTAGTGTATTGTATTAGGTTTGGGGAAGAAAAACACCATGAAACATACACAATGGTGTGAACTGATTATACCCTTATAAACTCCAAAGTATATTTGTGGCATTTTCCTACACTTCCCTGATATAAAGATTAGGCTTTGGTTGTATACCTCTAATCTCTAGTCTTTTAACCCCATTAAAATTAGCTGTCCAAAAAGTGTGGACTTTCAAACATCATCATTTTCAAATGCTTTATAATCATTTTATAGGCTGAAATTTGTATAAACAGATTGCATTTTTGAGCATGCCAGCTGCCCTCCATTCAGGCAAATTGAAAGAAGAGACAAGCATGACTTTAGCTTCACCTGAAACAATGGAAAATTGCCTGTGGGTTAGATCACAAGCAAACCTCAACCATACAGAGTTTGTAACAAATACAAGGGTAAGTGATTCAAGAAGTGCAGCTCTTCACTTACAGTTAAAATAAAGCATGTGATTTTGCCTCCACTTGGCCTGAACAGAAGGCGGTTGGCATTAGCAGCAGCATTCAAGCCACTCATGCAAGAAGTTCTGTGGTTTGCCAGTCTGGTAACATTGGCCATGTAATCTTAAGGTTATATAACCTTAACTGGGTTGTGTAAGACAAAGGACAGGCAGGAGGCTGGACTGTAAGCAAAGGAAAAATATGCCATTTCTAAACAGAGCAAGTGAACTTTCACCAAGAGGTGGTAAGTACATGGGTTTGCGTCGAGTATTACTCATCATCACCACTGTTTTTTCAACTTCTAAGGGAGTCAAGCCTCAAACCTCTAACTATGATACTAATGATACAATATTATTTCACAGAATCACAGGTTGGAAGGGACCTCAGGGATCATCTAGTCCAACCTTTCTGGGAAGAGCAGAGCCTAGGCAAGATGACCCAGCACCCTGTCCAGATGACTCCTGAAAGTGTCCAGCATGGCCGAGTCAACCACTTCCGTGGGGAGATTATTCCCATGGTTGACTGTCCTCAATGTGAAAAATTTTCCTCTCATGCCCAATCGGAATCCCCCCAAGAGCAACTTGTGTCCATTCCCCCTTGCCCTCTCCATGTGACTCCATGTAAAAAGGGAGTCACCATCTTCTTTGTAGCTACCCCTTAAATACCAGTACATGGTGATGAGACCCCCTCTGAGCCTCCTTTTCTCAAGGCTGAACAAACCCAGTTCTCCCAGCCTATCCTCATATGGCAGGCTTCCCAGGCCTTTGGTCATCTTGGTGGCCCTTCTCTGGACCCCTTCCAGCCTGTCCACAGCCTTTTTGTATAGCGGGCACCAGAACTGCACACAGTACTCCAGGTGTGGCCTGACAAGCACTGAGTAGAGTGGGATAACGACTTCTTTATCTCTGCCAGCGATGCCCTTTTTGATGCAACCCAGCATCCTGTTGGCCTTCTTGGCCGCAGCAGCACACTGTTCGCTCATGTTGAGCTTCCTGTCCACCAGGACCCCCAGGTCCCTTTCCACAGAGCTGCTCTCCAGCCAGGTGCATCCCAGTCTGGGCTGCACTCCTGGATTATGTTTTCCCAGGTGCATGACCTTACACTTCTCCTTGTTGAACTTCATAAGGTTCTTGCTGGCCCACTCTTCCAGCCTATCCAGATCTCCCTGCAGAGCAGCTCTCCCTTCTGGAGTGTCTACTTCCCCACTCAACTTGGTGTCATCAGCAAACTTCATCAGGCTACACTTGATGCCGTTATCCAGACCACTTATAAAGTTATTGAATAACACTGGGCCCAATATTGATCCCTGGGAGACTCCACTAGTGACAGGTTGCCACTTGCAAAAGGAGCCATTTATCACCACCCTTTGGGTGCGGCCTGTCAGCCAGTCCCCCACCCACTGCACAGACCACTTGTCTAGGCCATAACGCATTAATTTCTCCAGGAGGAGACTATGGGGGACCGTATCAAAGGCCTTGGAGAAGTCCAGGTAGACAATGTCCACTGCCCGTCCCATGTCAACCAGGCAAGTCACTTTGTCATAGAAGGCCACCAGGTTTGTCAAGCATGAGCTGCCTTTAGGGAAGCTATGTTGGCTTTTCCCAATCACGTGCTTCATTTGACTTGTGATGGCCCCCAGGAGGATTTGCTCCATAACTTTCCCAGGGATTGAAGTAACGCTGATTGGCCTATAGTTACCCAGATCCTCCCTCAAGCCTTTCTTGTAGATAGGGGTAATATTTGCCTTCCTGATGTCCTCTGGGACATCCCCTGTTCTCCGTAACTTCTTAAAGATTATGGAGAGTGGCCTTGCAATGACGTCATTCAGCTCTCTCAACACTGTTGGGTGGATGGCGTCAGGGCCCATCAATTTGTAGGGGTCAAGTTCTGTAATAATTCATGTACTAACTCTTACTTCACTGATGGTGGGTCAGTGTTTGGATCAACCTGCAATTTCTTTCCCAAAGCCTGGGGCCTGACAGTGTTAGTAAAGACAGAGGTGAAGAAAGTGTTGAGGATCTCTGCCTTTTTAGCATCACTGGTGATTGACTTCCTATTCTGCTTAACAGTGGGCCTATGTTTTCCTTCTTTTTCTGCTTGTGATTGACATACCTGAAGAACCCTTTCTTGTTATTTTTGACATCTGTGGCCAGTTTCAATTCAAGCTGGGCTTTTGCATTTCTAACTGCATCTCTGCACGCTCTGGCAATGCCCTTGTAGATCTCAACAGATAATCCTCCACTTCTCCATCTCTGGTGTGCTTCCCTTTTGGATTTGAGTAGACCCAGGAGATCGTGGTTGATCCAAGGAGGCCTCTTGCTCCACTTACTTCCCTTTCCTTTATAGGGGATAAACTGGTTTTGTGCTTCCAAGAGAGATTTCTTGAAGAACTCCCAGCACTCACTAGCTCCTTTATCTTCCATGGAAGCTTCCCATCAAATCCCTCCCAACTGACCCCTGAGTGAACTGAAGTTTGCCCTTCTAAAATCCAGAATCTTTGTCTTAGAGCTGACCTTCAGCACACTCAGCAGGATCCCGAACTCCACAATATTGTGGTCACTGCAGCCAAGGCTATCACTAACCGAGATATTACAAAGCAGGCTTTCTCAGTTTGTGGATAGCAAGTCCAGCAGCGCCTCATTCTTGCTTGGGACATCTAACATTTGTATGAGGAAGCAGTCCTCTACACATTCCAGGAACTTTGTGGATGACGTGTGAGCTGCCATATTGTTCTTCCAGCAGATGTCTGGGTAGTTGAAGTCACCCATCAGGACCAGGTTCTGTTGGCCAGAAGCTTGCTTTAGTGCCCCAAGTATTGCTTCATCATCTTTGTCATCATGGTTAGGAGGTCAGTAGCAGATGCCCACTGTGAGGTCCTGCTTGGAGACGACCCCTCTGACTTTAACCCAGAGGCATTCAATAGAGCAGTCACAATCACCATAGTTGAGTTCAATACATTCGAGGTTTTCCTTAATGTAGAGTGTGACTCCTCCACCTCTTCTACCCTGCCTATCTTTACAAAAGTGCCTACAACCGTCCATTGCCATCCCCCAGTCATTTGAGCTGTCCCACCATGTTTCAGTTACTCCTATGATGTCATAGCATTCTGAGTGGGCACGGAGCTCCAGTTCTTCCTGTTTGTTTCCTAGACTGCATGCATTCATATATATAGAATTGAGGTGATTACTCTTCTGTTTCACATCTTGGGAGACAGGTACAGAACATTTGTCACCATACTGGTTGGCCTGACTTACTTCCCCATTGGACGTGCTGGTATGAGCATTTCTGCAACGGATCCCACCTCCCAGGTCCTTCAGTTTAAAGCCCCCCTCACCAAGTTAGCCAGCCTACTGCTGAAGATTCCCTTACCCCTTTTGGACAGGTGGATTTAGAGCTCTGTATCACAAGGAGCTGAGCAGAATTTTAATGATCTTGCAAAATCTTCTATTTCCACTATCACCATATAAATATGAATTCAGGCAGTTGGGCAGGGAGGAGAATGCATTTATAGTATCAGGTTTCTGTCTCTTCCCCTGCTCCAAGCATTGACAGCTGGGAGGCAAAAGAAAGAAGTTATTTATTTTAAAAAGAGTTCTTAACCAGCATGAATCGCCGAGTTGATTTTTTTCCATTCAGAAACTCTCTATCCCAAGATAAGGTTTGTCAGTATTTCAGAAATTATGGTATGGTTACTCTGTGATTACACTCACTGAGGGAACAGAATAAAGCAATGTAGTTGTGTGTCAGCTGTGAAATGGAAAATGTTAAACAAAGAGGTCTGGAGTTTGAAATTATCCCAGAAAACTGTTGAATGCCATGACAATCAATTGCTTTAAAAAAAAAAAGTACAAGAAATGGAGACCAGCAAAACCAATCATTGCCAAATCCCTTAGAAAATCAGCTATCTAACCTATAACTAAAAGTAAAAAAAAGTTTATGTCGCAGAGAGAGGACAAATTTTGGTGGATGTTTTTCCTGGAAAGGACTATGTGTTTTTTAATAGCATAATCTTGTTGTTTCATCCAGCAGCAATATCCACAATATCTCCAGGAAAACCATATTTTCTCCCATTTGCTAACACTTGAGGTTTCTAGAGAATAGCCCTTGGGCTTGTAAGCTGACTTTTTCTGTCCTAATGAGGGGTTTGGGGCACTCATTCACTATATTTAGTCATTTTACAAAATATCAGGACAGCATCATTCCTCTGAAGTTACAGTATATAAGTTGAGTGCAACTGTGTAATTATAAATAATGATTTTGCTGGAAACAAACAATTAATTGTTTGAGAGTTTTAACTTCTAACTATACATCAGCAACTAGGCACTGAAGATGATTCTTGAGTGTCCAGTGCAACCTCATGGAAAGCACTACCAGAGAATAAGGCTGCATCACAGACCTCCACAGCAGTTAGTTTCATGATTTGAACCTAAATGATTAAGCAGTGCAAGTCCTGGTTACCTATGTACTTACGTGCGATGGAAAGAGGTAACTTTAGCCAGGCAAGTCATGGAGGGGTTTTTGAAAATCTGCTCACCCTTAAAATTCACGATCATTTGGACTTCAGGCTTTTAATTTTTATGTATTCATATATCTCAAAAATATTGAGAAGCTTCACAGGTCTCTAACCAAATGCATTCAGTCTATAAATTAGTCCCAGTAAGAATCTTATGCAACTTGCAGGATGCCAAATTTCTTAATGGATATTAATAATAGGGGTAAATAACACAATAATAAATGTAGTTCTAAACATACTAAAATCTTGCAATCCAGCTGTAAGACTTGTCATTTCACACTAATACCCAGCTTCCAAGGAATATCGTTCAGAAGGAATTGCAGCTTTACAAGCATGATTGGCCAAGTGATAAATCAGGCCAGTGAAGCCATCATTGAAACACACAGTACACCCTCTAACAGAGGAGGTTTATTCAAACCGTATATAATTATGTAAAAATAAGGTTTGCAGTCTGCATTAACAAGGTCTCACCAGTCTTTTGGATAGATATATGGGGAGTCATGGGAACCTGAAGACATCGTATATAAGAAATCCATGCAGATTCAGTTTCTTTACATTCAAAATGATCACAGGGTCTTTGTTGTTGCCACCTTTTATAGTATCCAGATCTTTGAGTCTGGTAATACCTGCACTTATCTCAGAAGTTGCTTTTTCTATCTCAGCTGCAACATCTTTTCCATTATCTTTCCAAGGACACTTTTCTTGGCTTCCTTTATCTCCTTCTGTTCTGCTTAGGGAGTTTTAAATCACACAGTGGCAGCTATCCTTCCCATTACTTTTTATGGTTAAGCCATTGGTTCCTCATGCAAATGTGCTGCTTGTGACAGACTACTTGGCCTAAAATCTTCTCTCTGATGGCCCTCTTAGGAAAAAGGTGATTTGGGGACCATCCAAATCAAGGTCTGGCATGATAAGTACCTCCACCACTCAGCATCTCCAGGAACATAGCCAATAGCAGAGCTAAAAGTTCTTTCTGGCATGTCCTCTTGATCAGCACAAGAAACACCTACACAGCCTTAGTTCTTTGGACAGGTCATCAGTTTGGCATTTTTCATCACTCAGCCAGCAATGATGCCATGTATTGGGTTTGCATGGCAAGGTTTTGATAGCAGGGAGGCTCAGGGGTGGCTTCTGTAAGCCTGTCTGATAGAGCAAATGCCAGCCAGCTCCAAGAGAGACCCACCGCTGCCCAAGGCCGAGCCCATCAGGGACAGTGGTAGCACCTCTGCAATAACATATTTAAGAAGGGGAAAAAGTTGCTATGCAAGAGCCATTGCAGCTGGAGAGAAGAGTGAGAATACATGAAACAACCTGCAGACACCAAGGTCAATGAAGAAGGAGGGAGAGGACGTGCTCCAGGTACCAAAGCAGAGATTCCCCTGCAGCCTGTGGAGAAGACCATGGTGAGGCAGGCTGTCCCCCTGCAGCCCATGGAGGTTAACAGTGGAGCAGATATCCACCTGCAGCCCATGGAGGACCCCACACTGGAGCAGTTGGATGTGCCCGACGGAGGCTGTGACCCTGTGGGAAGCCCACAATGGAGCAGGCCTCTGGCAGGACCTGTGGACCCAAGGAGAGAGGGGCCCACGCTGGATCACGTTTGCTGGCAGGGCTTGTGACCATGGAAAGGACCCACACTGGAGCAGTTTGTGAAGAACTGCAGCCCATGGGAAGGACTCACACTGGAGAAGTTCATCGAGAACTGCCTCCCATGGGAAGCACCCCATGCTGGAGCAGGGGAAGAGGGTGAGGAGTCCTCCCCTGAGGAGGGAGGAGTGGCAGACAATGTGTGATGAACTGACCACAACCCCCATTCCCCGTCCCCCAGCACCGCTCAGGGGGAGGAATTAGAGAAATCAGGCGTGAAGCTGAGCCTTGGAAGAAGGGACGGGTAGGGATTTTAAGGTGTTTTAAGGCTTGGGATTTTTTGTGTTCGGGTTTTTTTTTTAATTTCTCATTACCTTACTCTGATTTGATTGGTAATGAATTAAACTCATTTCCCCAACTCAGCTCTGTTTTGCCCACGACAGTAATTGGTAAATGATCTCTCCTTGTCCTTATCTTGACCCATGAGCCTTTTGTTATACTTTCTCTCCCCTGTCCAGCTGAGGAGGGGAGTGATAGAGTGGCTTTGGTGGGCACTTTCGCAGAGCTAAGAGTTCTTTCTGGCATGAGCCCTTGATCAGCACAAGAAACACCTACACAGCCTTAGTTGTTTGGACAAGTCATCATTTTGGCACTTTTCATCACTCAGCTAGCAAGGATACCATAAGTCATTGACATGACATTTCCCACCTTTGCATTAGCAATGTCACTACCCAGCTGGACATTTTAGAAGCAAATATATTCCCTGGGAATTGCTGCTTGGCTAGCACAGCCTGCTGGAAATGCACAGTGTAAAGTGCATTAAGAGACTTCAGCTACCTGAATCATCTTAGAGGAAAGCCGGGAGCCTTTTGCAGATTTGATGAATTGATGCTTTAGGGTCTTTTTGTTTTAAGAACTAATGCTTTTTGGAATGAGCCCTTGGAATAATCAGTTCTGACAACACTCATCCCACTTCAGCCTATTCACTCAGTTATCCAAATTATGAATCAGTGCTTACTCTTTCTCATTCATTCTCTTGAGGAACAAAAAAGAAAATATTAGTAAGCATCACGCATGAAAATATGACACTACTGGAAATGGTCTGAGAACAAGTGTTGTTGTATAAACACTACAGTCATTTTTATGTCTCCTAAACAGTAGCTGACATGAACAATAAAAGTAAATGTTCCTATTGATTTCCTATCTGGTATTCTTTTTCACTCCCAAGGCATATTATTCAAAATATATCATCACAGATTCTCTGTGAAGAAAAAGACAACAATTCACGTCAAAACATTATAGTCACTAATGGAAAGATGGTAGTAAAAGAACAGGATTTAACCTTATGAAATCATGTCATTGTGTTTTTCTTCATTCATTGCTTCAATAAGGATAACTTTTGGTTCTCTCCAAAAATCAACGAGTACCTTTATAATTGGCATATTTTGTCAGGTACTGAGCATTTCTTAGATGACTTAGGCATCCATAAGGCCCTGCATAAAACAAGAGTTAAAAGTCCCATTCAGTAACATATCCTCCTATCCATCAGAGAATAATTTTTCCTTAAATACCCAATGAAGAATGGCTTTCAGCTAAGCAAACGGCATGTTGCCTCCTTTTGCCATGCAGCTCAGTCTGTGTGCATTCAGTTCCTGCTGTATCTTCTCCTTCTGCTGTCTCTTGCTGCCCAGGGAGAACAGCAGCAAAGCCCCAGAAAGGCAGACTGGAGCGAGGAGCTCCCAATGGGCTGTGGTCTGCACAGAAGTGGAACAGGACAACTGCAGGTCCAGTGTTGCCTGATGTTGTCCTGAGTGACAACCAAAAAGTGAAAGGGAGCCAATATATGACCAAATTTTAACTAATCTGTCTGTAGACTGAAGGAATAAATGTTAAGAGGCAAATGTCAGACAGATGTCTAAAATTTAGCACTCAGATCCATTTTTAAAGGTATACAAATCCAGTGCTTGAGTATCACAGATGAGGTAGAGTACACCGAAGACTTACCATCTTCCCCTCCCCCCTGAAATGTAACATTTAACTCAGGAGGTTTCCCCTTTCCTTTGGGATCATACTGGTTGCTTGCCAGATCTATAAGATTTTATGCTCCAAAATTAGAACAGCTGCTGCTCAGCTCCAGCAACCCAGCACTGAACTACTCCGTCTGCGCCTTCTTTCATTTCCTTGGGAATTACCTCAGTTCCAAACTAAACTATTCATATTAACCCCACAGTTCCCCTGTGCCCTTGGACAAGACCGGCATAACGGGCAGAGTAAGGAACTTAATGTTTCACATTTGGGTGCTTTGCTATAATTAAAATTATTCTTGTACATGAAATCTAACTACTGGTCATGATTTCTGCTCTGTATCTATAGAGCATCCTGTAAAAAACCTGAATTCTTCCTCTCTCTCTCTCTCTCTCTCTCTCATTACCTTAGGTTAATTTTAGGCTTGCTTCCTTTACATAAAAGGCATTATAGTACTGTCATTACAGAAAAAGAGTGCAATGTGCTTCCTATCATCATCACTAGACAATTAACCTTAAAGCCATTTAAACCTAATTGGGGTATTTTGCTTGAACAGGTGTTTTCACACCACCATCATGGCACAGCACTTCTGGCTACCATAAAAATAGCTTTTGATGGCACAACTCACTTCTTTCACAAAATTATTCTAATTTATATACAAAACTCAGCACTACCAAGCTTTTGAGTTGTAAAAGCATATAATGGGCTCCAGGTTTTGCAATGGCTTCTCTACCCACTTGCAAAAATGTGTGCCAATGTTCCTGCCATCACCTCAAGTGAATGTACAAATAGTGAATTCACTAAGAAGTTGACAATAGAAACCCAGTAGAAGTATGTAGTTCTCTATGCAAGTCAGTATATACATTTAGGACCAGATCAATTATTCTAACTTTTTGCATCTAACCTGAAGAGCACCTTGACTTAACTGTCTAACAAATGGAAAATAATAAGTAATTCCAGAAGACAAGGCAGGCCTTAGATGGCTGGAATGAGATAGCTGGCACCCACGTGGGTGCCTCTGTAACACCATCAGTTTTAAAGGGACTGTGGAGGACTATGATCTTACATTAAGAACTTTGCCTAACCATCTTGAAAAGCTAGGGTAAATCCAAGCCTTCGGGCAAACTGTAAAATGTTTGTGCCAATTGAAAAACATCTTACTCTCTGAGACCTACTGAAATCAAATAGAGACTTCAGCAGGAAATGGCCTGTTAAGGGAAGCAGATAGTCCTGTGAGTAATTCTACCCATATGGACTCAACATTATTCAAGTTTTTTTATACGCATTAACATTGATGACATGAAAGCCTAAATAATACATAGCACTGACTTGGTTAACAGAATACAGTTCTTAATGCAGTGAAAGAAATAACCTTTAACTTTATCCATCTAAGAATTATAATTACTATTTAAAAATGCTTGTATCACATTAAAAAGTATTTCAGGATAGTCTAGTCACAAAGCTAATTTTACTTCACAGCTACAACCACCACAAAATGTTAAAATTAATATATTTAATATCTGGTTACTAAATTTTTATTTATTACTATAATTCTGATTTTAAAACTTGAAAACACTGTCAAAATTATGGTTGATAAAGTTTAGATTGACACGGCCTTCTTGCCACTAACATGTAAATTACTCATCCACAGAGGGCAAAAAGCTAAACATCTTCCCTGGATGCCTTTACCAACAAAACCACCCTTTTCTGCCAAGCCTTGACAGTAAGGATGGACAATTAGATTAGCTGAAACCTCTGAAGCCCCTTTCAGACTCTATCTAGCCTCAGACCCACTGATTCACTTTTGAGCCTTCCATTTTCTGAAACTCTGTTTTACTTTTAAATAAAGCCTGCTTGCTTTTTACTAGTATCAGTTAGTGAAATAAAAGGTATTATCTCTCCCTATAAACCCTGCCTTTTTTCTACCCTTCAACCACAAAAACTACATGATTATCACAAGCCTTTCCCTCTCCCAGGGCACTCCATGCCATGCAGCAGAGATGACCAGATTTCCATCTGCCTGTATCCACCATCCCAAGATCCCCAGCTGACACAGTAGGTATCATGCCAGGGAGGCCTCTCTCATTGCCTCATAATCATTACATTGATGTGTGCTTCTCTTCCCCCAACATCAGGCCCCAGAACTGTATTGCTAAAGGCCTGGATGCTGCTCCAGCTAAAGTAGTTAGCTCGCACACCAAGCTAACAAAGCCTTTAAGAAGTGCTTCATTTCCAGTGTATGCATATACATGTGGCATTCCTCTGTACTGACTGACTTTTAAAAGCCCAGTTTCTGACAGATGGAAGTCTTAAGCAGCTACATTCTTCTTATATGTGTGCAAAGATCCTCTGTGGAGATCAAGATTCATTTGTTCTCCTGAACAAAAGCCTTCTAAATAAGGAGTAGGAATGCACGGCATACGTTCAACCATTTTCCAAGTTTAACTCATCTACTCGTTGTCCCAAAGACCTTCTCAAGCTGTTGACATAGAAAGACATAGCACTTCAGTTTACTACTACTTCATTTTCAAGAAGCATTATATGAATATTACCTGTGCAATAAACTGTCTGCTGCATTTTGTAGAGTTCAGCCTGAATTCCCCAAAACACCCAAGTGATTCAAGGTGCCTTGACTTTATATTTCCAAAAGGAAGAAACTGCAGCTTATTAGGGGTCCTTAACCTTAACAGCACCTGTCTGCTATTTTGTCATGTGTAGCAGAAGCCTGTCCACGTCTACTGCTTGCACATCTCTCGTGGCTCTAGGTCAGGTACACAAAACCAGAGGATCCCATTTGTAAATTGCCTTGTAAATGTGGACTCAGAGACTTGTTCAGGAACAGGCAGTGGGGTTCAAAGCAGGGCAGGCAATACAGTTGAAGGAGTCGTCATTTAAATCCATATGTCACATAGCCAACACCCGCTTTAACCAAGCTCAACTGAGGTCATGTTAACTCAGCATGTGCTGAGGTAAGAACTCATATCTAAGAATAGTTACTGTGAATAAACGATAGTAGATATCAATTGTGTCACAAAGTCATGATAGTCTGCCTGGAGGTAAAGCTGAAACGGTAATGAGTTGTGAAAGCACCTCTTTAGCGAGAGAAGCTATTACTTCACTTCTTAGAACTTTTTTTTGGCTTGAATAAGTTTAGCAATAAAATTTCCTTTCATTTTTGTCGTCTACTTTGCGTGAGCTATATCATCTGCTTTCAAGCTTCATTGTTAAACTTATTCTGATGGCAATTTAAAAACTACTAGATCTCAGTTTTTCCAGCCATGGTTGCTATGGTTACATATATGCCAATATATGTCTGGATAAAAGGAGGAAAAACGTCTGACTGTTTGCCTTTTAAAAAGGAGAGCATTATGTTCCACAGCTAAAAGCATGACTGAAGATCATTTCACCTGCTCTGCTTCAAGTCATAGAATCATAGAATGGTTTAGGTTGGAAGGGACCATTAGAGGTCATCTAGTCCAACCCCCCTGCAGTGAGCAGGGACATCTTCAACTAGATCAGGTTGCTCAGAGCCCCATCCAACCTGACCTTGGATGTCAGTCAGTGGAAGCAGAGCTGAACTCCATGCCACCTTCCCTCCATTTCCCATGGACTACTGACCAATGTGAAGATTAACCACCCTGCCTGCAAAAGCACCACTGCTACCTCTGCATGAGCTGTTGTGCCCATCGGGGCAGGCAGGATGCCTGCATTCGCCAGGTACATGGGGTGGACGTCATACCTCAGAGTGGTGCTCTGCACCCTCACACAAGGCTCCCCAACCATCATTCCTGTTTCTGCTCCCTATCACACTTTCACTGCATGGTCTTATGGTCTAAAGTGTATGCACTCTGAGTCACCTCCAGTTCTGCTTTATTTTGCAAATAAAGGAGGGGTTATTTCCACTCCTTTCCTCACACTTCGCTACCTTTAGTAATTAAGATTTTAACTTATGGTTATTGACTCAGACATGCTTTAGTTTTCAGAAACACACAAGCCAGGTCTAGCAAGTTATTGTTTAGTCCCAGGGTCACCACTGAATAATATTTTGTTCCAGAACTGGGCCAATCAGTGTGGCCATAATTTGAAGCAAGCAAAAAAAATCTAAAGGGATTTTGTGGCATTGTTTCTTTACAGCTGTCATGGTTTAACCCCAGTAGACAGCTAAGCTCCACACAGCTATTTGCTCACTCTTGCCCAGTGAGATGGGGGTAAAGAATCAAAAGAGCAAAAGGTAGAGAACTGATGGATTTAGGTAAAGACAATTTTAATAAGAAAAAGAAAGAAAAGAAAAAAAAATTTAAAAGTGATGCAAAAAAAACCAATTGCTTACCACCAGCCAACGAATGCCTAGCCAGTCCCCAAGCAACGGCGGCCCTGACAAACTTCTCCCAGAGATTTTATTGCAGATCACCACGTTATATGGCAGGGAATATACGTTTGGTCAGTTGGGGTCAGCTGTCCCAGCTGTGCCACCTCCCAGCTTCCTCTGAACCCCCAGCCTGCTCGCTGGTGGAGGAGGGTGAGAAGCAGAGAAGGCCTTGACACTGTGCAAGCACTGCTCAGCAATAACTAAAACATCCCTGTGTTATCAACAGTATTTTCAGCACAAATCCAGAACATAGCACCATACTGGCTACTATGAAGAAAATTAATTCTATCCCAGCCAAAACCAGTACAACAGCATTTTGCCGCTTTTTGCCACTTCTGTGTTCCCAAATAACACAGTAACTCAGATCATTAGTCATTATTTGAAGATTCATATTTTTGTTATTGTGGAGGAAAAGTAGTTACATCTCAATTACCTCTACTTTGCAAGATCAGATTCTGTAGCATTAGTGCAAGGCATTGATTCTGGCACAAAGAACTTAAGTGCATGTGAATTGGCTTCAAATCTCCCAGGAGAAAGGTGATTCTTCTGCTTGTCTTGCAAAATGATAGGACATTTTTCCTTAAATGAGCATAGCATTTACCAGAGCACAAATCAATCATAAGTAGACTCTAACTTGAGTGGTTTCAGAGAAAAACCTTACAGTACTTTGTCCATCAAAATTATTGAAGTTGCTCCCTATTGCATACACAAGATGAACAAGCCTCAGAGCAGAGGAGCTCCACAAATAAACTATTTCTCCCCATGAGCCAGAACCCATGGCAAAACATACAACAGAGCTTATGAACTAATCCAACCAGACTGAGCAAGAAAAATTCCTTCTTACTAACAGTTATAGTGACAAGGTAAATTATGAATATGCATATGCTACCTATGTCTTACCATCAACTGGAGTGAGGCAGTAAGAGGAACCAAATATTGAAAATCCGTCTCCCTTGGGAAAGCTCCACTCGTGTTTATGTTCTGTTCCAGTACCATAAAAATTAATACTAAAATTACACTGTATTAATACATTTGCACAAAGCCTGAACAAGAAGGGGATAGTCATTACTGATATTAAGCTGCTGATATTCAAATAATTGCGTTCCTTTATCAGACTTATTATCAAATGAATCTTGTTATAGCTAAAGAATTACCTATAATCACTTGCACGGAGAGGATTTTAAGCCTGATCAGAAAAGAATCATTAAACATTAATTAAAATACTGCATGTGCGTCCTGTATTTGGCTTGACAATTTGCAGGAGCAGCCTGTTAAACAATTCCTGCTAAGTGCAGAGATAAAGCAAGTTGTGTCTGTACTGAGTGCACAACTGGGAACTGGAAACATGACTTTAGTCCATTTATAAAGTTTTCTCATTAGGTTTCAATTCAGGAGCAGTGCCACAATGGTATTTAAAGGATATTCAATCACTCATGACAGAAAAGCTAGACTGACATTGCACAAATAATGTTTGATTATTACCAATCTATCATGTCAGTTAGCAGGAGGAAAAGATACATTTCAATTGATTTCGAAAGACCGCCGTGACAAATGCGTTCCAGGATGCTGGGCAGCAACAGATTTCAGATCCTGATTAATCTGGTATACACAAAACTGTATACCATGGCCTTTTTTGAGCACACAGCACAGTCTTCAACAGAAAATTTTAGCAGCTACATGACCAAACACTAGATTATTTTCTTTCCAGGCTTTTATTTGATTCTTGTGTTTGTAGGCTCAAGCTGACCAGCACATTAATGTGTTCAGCTGTTCAAGAGGTAGTGGTTGCAACGTTCATTAAAAATCTGGACTTTTACTCGTTTGTTATATTGTCACCTTAAGTAAGAAGTAAAATAGTATCTTTGAGAAAATGACTCAAAATATATGGGACCGTGAAATTCAGTTGGATTACACAGGAGAAAGTAATAAAATCAGCCAGGCTATGCTCCAAACATGGTGGAAAGGAAATGTTACCCACCAGCAATGCATTGCACAGTCTGCTACCTCTAGTTGCTCTAAGGGGTACCAGGGTCTATTGAGGGGTCACCCTCAATAAGCAGACCCGTTTGTCAAAGAAACATCTCCACTGAGTTATTTTTTGAGTGGACACTGTAGTGTAGTACAGTGTAGTGTAGTGTAGTTTCACTGTAGTGAAACCAGGTATGCAATATTCTCCAGAAACAACACGCAAGTTGTCTCATGCCTCCTGTTTTCCCAGGTTTGTTTGCCAAGTAAACACAAAAAAGCTATTTACTTTCCAAACATGAAGAAAACATGAAATATATTCAAATCCAGCACTCCCCAAGAAAAGAGTACGTATACAGAGGTTACCAGCATATATGTTTCCTTACAAAGGGTCCCATTACTACAGGGAAAGCCATGGAGGCAGCATAGACGTATTCATTAGATTATCTAGTAATTAAGACAAAGAATTGTCATTGCAGGAATTCCCTTTTCTTGCTATATGGGTAAGATAATGAGACATTTTTCCAAGTCTTCTCCACTCAGGATACCACCAAGACACAGAATCTAATGGTTTTTTTAAAAAAAAGGTTCCTTAAAAATACATTTTCAAGGGTGAAGAAAGCAAGGGACAAGAGAGAATTTCTTCTATGCAGGCTATTGTCTGTCAAGTTAGAACCATGTGACTGAGGAGATGGTTATGAAGAAGCTTTGAAGAAGCCGTGGAAGTCTTAGTCATGAAAGACTAAGTGCAAGAACTCAAAAAAAACAGAAGCTTCTTCATTATGCTGCTTTCACATTAACTCTCATGGTCAGGACAATCAACAGAAAGAGAAGTGTTACCCCTGTTGTTAATAGGACTAATGATTAACTAAGACTGTCTTGCACCAAGGGAAATATTAAAAAAATAAATGGGGGAAGTGTGAAATGTAATCTGCTTGCTTCTTTGTTAGCTGAGGAACTTGAGAAAAGAATTAAGTTTAACAGGAATTGATATGTGCCGATGTAGTGAAAAAACAGAATTAATCTTATGGTTTAAAGTCTTGTTCTCTGATGCACCACTGCAATTGTAGAAAAACGTCTTCTGCTTCCACACTGGGAAAATGAACCAGAATATGAACCAATGTGAGGCAGTCGTTCACTGGAATGACTGTATATAGTGATGTACATATACATGCCTTTTTGCCACTTCTACGACATTTCCTCCTTCTGGGAACTGGCAAGAAGCATAATACTCTTGGATGACTCCCAGTAGACTGATCCATAACAAAAGCTTTGGGAAGCTCTCTGAATTCCAGATAGGGCTCCTGAATTCTGTATCATAAAGCAAAAAAGAAAGCGGGCAACCAGCTTCCTTTCATACCTGCCCATTGTTGCTTCTTTCTCACTGAGATTACAACTATGGCTGAAAGTTTGAAAGCCTGATTTCAGATTTTTCTTAAGGTTCATTTCTCAGTACAGACATGTTTATTTCCAGCTGGCGACAACTTCCAAAAAAGAAAAAACATCCCCAGTTCGCCTCGCGGTGACACTGAGCTACAAGGTTTAATCACGATTAGCTAACAGGATGCTGAATAGTTTCTCCTGGTCTAGTAGGCTTATAAAATCACAATCAGAAACACAGTGGCCATTTATTATTCAGAACAAATTTTGCACTTTGATAAGCTTTTACTCATGTTTTCAGTGACACTGTTCATAAAGTGAGGGAGTGCTCAGCGAAAGTAAAGGAAGCAGAAATGAGAGTTGTGATTGGCATCGTCCTTGTAGTCATATCGACCACAGAATGGCATCTCTCTCTGGTCGGGTCCTATGGGGTGTTCTGAGCACATGTGAAAACAGAACTGCTGAACTAATTATTTCACGCTTCTCATAAGAACAAAAAACAAATCTTCTCTTGGGTTTGAAGTCTTGTGTGACAAGTTCCAGTCCATTTACTAAAGCCCCTTGACATATGGAATTCATAACCACTCTGACAGCCTTAGTTAAAAGTGTACCATTATAATCTGTCGCTCAATATAACTATTACCTGAAAATTATGTTCCTGCATATCCACTTTGTGAAACGTGGGCAGGCAGGGAAAGAGGGAGGGAGCTGGGGTAGGACAGCATGGTGTCTGAAGTGGGCTTCACTGTCTCACACCATTTGTTGAAAAATGCACTTTGAAGTTAATCACATTGCTTTCACCTCAATAACCAATCTAGACCCTGAATGTTTAATTATGCTACTGGTTTTATACCTAATCAATCTTTTTCATTAAAATCCAGTGAAGCAGACAACTGAGATAATTACTGAAGAATCATCTTAATTAAAAATTTTAGCTTCTAATTAAGAGTCATTGTTTACCTCATCAGAAAGCCATTAGGATTCAGGACAAGGTTGCCCTATTCATTATGTTTTCACCTTTTTTTTTTTTATTTAAAGCTTTGGGCAAACAGAGTGATACAGAATTTTATGTTAAAAAAAAGAATTATTATAGTTGTCCCACGAAAAGGGAAAATATGCACAAGCCAGTGTCACCATTTGTCAGAAGCCCCATAGCATATTTACATCCAGAGTAATTGCAGAATATCTTTGCATATAAATTGACACTGCCTTGGTCCTTGAAGATAAAGCCATGTCTATACTTAAAATGGACATGACCTCCTAAATGATTTCTTTATTGCTTTCCAGCTACAATGAATATAATTTCTAAATCCCTCAGCACTCCTATCCTGCAGTCAGAAACTTCTCTCTGCATTTCACTGTTGTTTTCACAGATGCCTGACACTGACTGAGGTCAGCTTCAGCTTGAGGAGAGTACAACCAGGTATTTCAACCAGGGAATTAGAACTGCATAGCAGTTAAATGGCATCACGGAAGATGTGCAGCTTTACCATGCTCACACTCATTGCAAGGTCTCAGCACCAGCCATACAGATGCAATGATGCTTCAACTGACAGAATTAATCAGGGAAAATTATTATCCAGCCCTAATGCTTGCAGATTTCCCTTCTATATATATTCCAAGGCAGAAGGCAAAAAAACAGAGACATCTCCATATGGAAGTTTTTTTTCCACCTTCACCTCTAGCAAGCAAATTTGTAAAAATCATCATGATGTCAGACTAAGATGCTGAGTTCAGACATTTGAAATGCAAAGCTAAACATGTACAGCTGAAATGGTTGCTAATAAGCACTGCCCATCTGTTACAGACAAAGCAAACTCTGTTAGGATCAGCACTAAAACAAAACAAAACCTATTTTATAGAAACATATTGTTCCATGTGTTTATTTATTTACTTTTAGTGGCATCCTGCAGGACATGGTGTAGGGAGCAATACAAATCTTCAGTTACGCTTCTCAGCTGGCCAGTATTTCTGACACAAGATGTTCACACTTTGGAAAACTACTGATCCACACTTCGCACGAGGAACTGAGAAGATAGTATTAAGAGTATGAAGAATTTCTTTTTCATGCAAGTTCTTTGTAAACATTTAAGTAGGTAAGGGTAGAATGAAGAGCTGCCAGGGAATTCATGTAAAACTTTCAGGTACCACCTGGGTGTTATTAATTTAAGTAACAATTGCCTCTATCAGTAGGAATGACATTTCTCAATAACAGAAGGTAGCCAATTATGGTTCAGAAGAAAGTATCAGATTAACAGTTCTTTTTAAAGGAGAGAGAGAGACAGAGAAGACAGAAGACTTTTAAAAGAAACTACACAGAACAGTAAATAACAGCAGCTTCTAGCTGGTTTCAGACAAAGAACTCAGTAGTGCTAGCTGGTGCCAGCACTTCTTGATCAGTCATACTTGCTCTAACCTTTTAATAAAGGCTGATTGCAGGAGGCTAAAATAGTTCTTGCTCCACTCAGTAGGTAATTTCGGCATCCGTAGCTGAGTGGTAGGTAACCAGCTACACTACACAATTTGGTACACAAAGACAGAGGCTTTAGGGGTCTGAAATGCCAGTAGGCATCCGTTTTCCTGGGGCACTCCCTCACAGAGGAAAGGCAAGGTAACAAGTTACATCTACAGATGCACCTGGGTGACTCACTGAAGTTTCAAGTTACCTAATCCAAAACTTAGATCTTCAAGCTATTGTCAGGTGCTGACTGTACAATTTCCAATGCACAAATATTTCTATTATACTGTCACTGAACTGACAAAAATCTTTTGTCCAGTAGGAGTGTCAAGCCCTCCTGGGAGGCGACATCCTGTAAGCATGTTAAGATATCAGAGATCAAATCCTCACTCTCTCTGACTTGGATGAGCAAGCAAGACCCAGACCTTAGCCTAGCCATTAGGGAATTCAGACCCAACACAACATTTTACATTGCTGCTCCTAAGTAAACATGGGATCTTATCACTTGGAAGGAGAACAAAAACCAAGAACAAATCAATCATTTTAAGAACCAACCAAGTCCCCTAGCTTCATGACTCTTCATCCAAAAGGACAAGTGAAGCATTTCTTTCCAGTCAAGGGTTGGGTGCTTGCCTAACCATGCTGGAGAACAGAAAACTTTTCAGTACTGTATCCGCAGGAGCTTAGGCACCTCTTCACTCAACTTTTTTGATGATCAGTTGTCGGTACTTCAGCCTCTCCATGCACTACAGAGGAGCCCATCTAGGCTGATTTTACTACAGAAACATAGTTAACAAGACTAGTCCTTGAAAAGCTAAGGCCTATCCACCATTACAGAAATGTCCAAGAGTCACTTTTGCTGGTCACTTTTTACTGTGCCCATATAAAGCCTTTATTGTAGTCACTAATGGAAAACACATGCCAAATTAGTTACTTATTACAGCGGTAGGAAAGCTAATGACATAAAACAGGCACAGTGCCTCACCACTGACCCCCTATAAAATTTCAGGCCTGCCATTTTAATTGGTGGAACTAAATCAATTTATCACTTAATTATGTGTCAATTTATGAAGAAAAGTGGGTTTTTTATTTGCTTGCAGTTCTATGATCAGGACTGCAGTGGCTAGAAAGTCAGAGAAACATAAGAAACTCCTGTCTTTGCTGCACCCACCCATTTTAACAACTCCTTTTACAAAAGGAATTATCTGCTTACCCAAAAACCCAAATTTCAGAGGTTCTGAAATGCAACAGTATTGAGGACTCATAAGGTGAATGTGAAGACTTTCTAGGTTGGGAAAATATATTTACAGTTAAGGTAGATGAGCAAACATTCTCTGTCTTGGATTTTTGCAATCAAGGAAACCCTGAGACAAACAACAGAAGAAAAGCTCAGTCTTTTAAGCATTGGACTTACTTGAGCATAAGTAGCTCCTCATGTCCACCCATGTAATCTAAATTTACAGAGGGATTTTATGAAATCTGAATAACACTTAACACTGTATCCACATGAGGCACAGGAACTGAAAATGCCCATGCTTGCTCTGTTCGTGGGGCTGATTTGCTTGGTTGGTTGTAGGTCCTTGTCTCTGGGACAGTGATGGCAGTGCCCACAACACAAACAGGTAGTTTTTCATATAGCAACACAAGGCCTGGCAGAGTAAAAAGAACTGGGAACTGCTAGCCAGCAGCAGGCTCTGCTGCTAAGTGAATAAAAAGTTTATAATACAGAAATTTCTCCTCAAAGGAAACCTAGTACAAGACAACATGCTCTTGAGACCATTGTGAAAGTGGTGTTCACTTAGGTCAATTTGAGGAAGGGGAAGTAGAGGCAGGCCTCTGACTACAGAAAAAGAGGGCTGTAGTTATCCTTTCTGTGGAAAGCTGATGGGCTTTCTATTCAAGGGGCAAGATCATCTGCCTGCAACACTGAAGGCAGCCTGGGGATGGGCAAAGCACATCAAAACTAGTCCATGTATGCCCACTCTTGCGTTCAAAGCTGAGTGGCTACAAAGGTATTGAAACAGAGTAAGGAAAGAGATAATAAGGAGCTACAGCTAAACAGGCATCTTAATCGATCCAGGAAAGGTGCTACCAACCCTCAAAACGTCCAGAAAGGCATTAGTAAATTGTATCCTGGAAAGAGAATGAAAGAGCTGAGCCAACCTCTAGACCCAAGCACTGCACGAATATGAAGAGCAACAGCAGGATACAGGAGACATTTGCTACACATAGCAGGGGAATACAATGTTAAAGGAAAACTTTCAAATATCTAGATATCTGATTAGCACAACAGGGAAAAGAGAAAGACCCAAAATATCTAGCAGTGGAACTGAAAGCAGCAAAAATCATTAATCTTGGCAATATACAGTGGAATACGCATAAGGACAGCTCAAGGCAGAGGAAATTAAGATATTTACTGACATGTTGGAGGGCATGGGACATCTGCTAAGACAATGAAGAGCTCAAGCTATGACTGAACGCAGTGTCAGTGGTGCATGCAGAGCAACATGCGTCAGTAGCATTACGGCCAAAGTGGGAGAGCAGCTCCAACATACAGCATAATTAAGCGTAATTGGAAAGGTGGAGGAATCCTCAGAATCAGTTAGCTTGATTGCTGCAAGTAATAAAAAAACCAAACACATGCTGGGCCAATCTGAATATGCAAAGGCCCTTGGGACTCACACACAGCCAAAACAGGGAAAACTGTAGCACAGCCACTCTCCCAGGTGTAACTTGCACGGATTCCACAAAGGCTGGGTTCAGTGCATAGGAATAGATATAGTCTACTCTCATCTGCTGGGGAAGCAGACAGGTCATTACTTCCATTACTGCATTAGGAGGAATACACATCTAAACATTAGAAGCACTTCATACCTTTAAAAAGTAATAAGATTAGGAGAGGGGATGTGATCTGATCTAATCCTCAAAGGGGGAAACTTGCAAGGATTTAAAGCACCAACCTCCAAAAAAGAACTGAACCACACTGAGGCTGTGGACTTCCTGTTAGTATTTACACAAAGATTAAGAGAAATATCAGCACTTCGATGAAGTCCGAGGGATAGAAGAGAGCAACTGGTAGTGAAGGAGATGGACAAGAGCATCCAAAACACAAAGGATGACAATCACACTCAAATGGATTAAAAGTTAAAAAAAAAAAATAAAATCCTGTAGCAGCTCTCCTCTCATGCAGCAGCTTGATGGCATAAAAAAGAGAAGGGACAGATGTTTATTCACACCTATGGTCTGCCAACAGAAATGGGGAAATGGGAAGGGAAGCATAGTGTGTAGTTACCACTGATTTCTTTCTAATACAGCCAGCAAGACCTGCATGTCAGGCACACAGCATGGCCATTACAGATGTTTGGATTAAAAAAAAACTTCAGGTTCTGCATATGAACAAGTAAAAAAGTGGTTTACAGAAGAAAACAAGGGATTCCAGAGAATATTTCCTCCAGACACTTGGAAGAAAGCCTGTAAGGGATGCTAAGTTGTGGCACTGTACAAAACACAAACAAGTGCACAGGAATTTTCCAGAAAGACTTCACAAGTAACATAAATTCTCCTAGACTGTTTTATTTATGTAAAGTATAAGAAAAAAACAGCAAGGAAGCAATGATAGTTCATGATGCACCTAATAGGGGTTTGGCAGCAATTGGTGCCTGATTTATACGAACATAGGCAGAACCACTACCTGCTGATACTTGATTATTACAGGCATTTTGTCAAAGTAACTCAGCTTAGAAACACATTACACAGCACTGCAATGAGTCAGACCACAGTAATATTCACCAGGCATAGTATTTACAGCAAGCTAATTTAGACTAACGGCTCACAATACATACCCACGGAATTCCGAAAATTTGCAAAGGACAGTATTTCATACACACAACAAGCAGTTTGTATTAGCTGCAGTCCAATGGAATGGCTGAAAATACACATTTGCGTAACTGAGTAGACATTGCTCAAGACAAATGAAGAGGGATTGAAATCCATACTTCAGTTTAGTACACTACCCAAACCAAGTTGTGGAGTTGTATCAGCACTGACGCTAAAAGTGCAAGCAGCGCCCTGACTAAGAAAAAGTGTAACACCCAGAGGTGCAAATCACTGAATGCAATGGAGCATCGTGGACAAAAGATAACAGAAATTTCATTATGAAGTGTCAGGATGCTAAAACCTTTCACAAGAAACATCAGTGTCATAATATCACACCGAGGCAATAAGGCACAGTAACAGGAGGATAAGGCTATTTCAGGTTCTTCTGTAATATAGAATATTGTAATATATATATAGATATATATATAGTATAACATAGATATTACCTCATCTGCAGTAAAAAGAAGCTCCTAGTCAGGTGCACCCCATAAAGAATCTACCAAACCCACCAACCTGGCTGATTAGTGAGAATTTGTCACTCTTGCTAATGCACCTGTACTGTTTCCTCAGGTTAAATATTTCCCACTTGCAGCTGATGGGTATTCTGTTATCTGACCGGATCTGCTTTGCAAAACCTGATGATATCCCCAGGCAAATGCTGCACCCTCACATATAGCTATGGGATTAATAGAAAATTAAATATAAAATAACACAGGAGTGAATATTAACAGCATTAAGTACATTAAGATTCAAGCATTCAGTAGTTAGAAAATACCAAGATAATGTTAATTCTTGTATGTCTCATTCTGCCCCAGCAGGTATAAGCACCATGAAAAATTTAAGTGTTTCTTTTATTCCACACAAAAGTGGCAAAACCGCGGCTGCAGAAAAGGATCATACCCAGAGGTGTTGTACCAATCATCCAGTTACAAGGCATGTCCCACTCTCAAGGGTTTAGAGTTTAAAGGTACAAAACAATCAAGAACAGAAGGTAAAACAAAGGCAGAAGAAACCTACTTGGGGTCATGCACCATGTCAGTATTCAAACTGGGACCAACACTAGTCCTCCTGAATCTCACTTCAGAGTTCATTCTTTAGAGGTTGCATCATAAGAAAAGTCAACTATTGGCCAATAAGTTGGGCACACCACCGAATGCCATGAAGCCATCAGTGTAGTTCCAAGTTTGACTACAAGAACACCAGCAGATTCATAGACAATGAATCCTTTCTCCCAAGGTCACAAGCCTTGCAGACTCAGTGGTAAAGGAAACTAGACCTGCTGAGAGTAAACAGGCCTTGGGCTCATAGCTGTGTAACAGAAATTCAAATATTATTCAAGTCTTTAAAATAATGAGGACTTATCTTTTTAATATCTAAATAATCCAAAGAAGCAGGCTAGAGGATGATGCCGGACAGTTATAAGCAATGACGTATTTCCATTAATACTCTAACAGCAGCCTGAATATGTAATGGGTTAAAAGTACACTGAAAGAGATGATTAACAGACAGTCCATTATGGGCTCCCTAAAGTAACATTTTCTGAAATATTAATATTTAATTATGGAGGTGGCAGCAGGCTGCAGGGTTTCCCTGCTTTCTTTTCAATGTGTTCTCCTTATCTGTCATTAAAATATTAGAGATAATGAGAAATCATGTACCTGTGTAAACTCTAATAGCAGGAATATGGCAAAACAGAATAGAAAAAGAAAAAAAAAATAGGCCTCAAGCTCTTCATGGGGTCTCTGGTAATTGGAAGAGTCAATGGCTATATGATTCAAAAAAATACCTTCCCTGGAGAAGGAGACTGATTGTCCCGCATTTATACAGCAGCTAACCAACACTAAGCAGGCTTTCCTTTGCATATTATTGGTGCCAGCCCAATGAGGCAGAAAATTGCATCGTGTCATTTAATTTCCCAATCTTTGTTTTCATTGTATTAATCTTTTGGCTTTGCTTCACTTTATAATTTGAAGGCTCAGCAAGAAGCAAACGAAATGGAAATTCAGCTTACTTTCATGTCTAGCTGAATGTTCGTTGCAGTTTTGGAAAGTTTAATTCTGCGTAATCTCACCCATGAATAATAATCATCTGGTTTTGTATGCAGACATATTAGTGGTTATTAAAGACTGCCTTAAAAATTCTTGGGATTGTGCCCAAAAGTCAGTCACCAAAACACGATTAACAAATAGGTTACAGGAAGAGAGCTGATAGGTTTTTTTTAAGCAAAACCGTGTGCCCTGTTGTTATAGAAGAAAGTAAGGAGGTTGGAAAACTTCCTGAACTTTACTAATGATTTTAAAGTTTACAGTTCCCAAACTGGAAATTCAGGTGCTGACGATGTTGAGACACAGTGGTTCTTGGAAAAAGCACAGGGAATAATATGCAGGCTTCACTTAGATAAATGGAAGGGGAGGGAAAAAAAGACAAAAAAAACCACTAATTCTCTCCTTGTTCTTAGAGTTAGTTGGCTCACCAAGAGCTGTGTTGTGCTGGGTACCACTCAGACAGCAGGGCCCTGCTGAGATCTTCTGTTCAGAAGCAGGAACAGATTAGTAGGATCATCTCACAGAGAAATGCCTTGCCTCCACCTCCTCTGCCATGCCAGGGCAAAGTGAGGAACAGATCCCAAGTCCAGGCCTCTAGTTGACTCTCTTCCCCCTAGATGCATGCTGACTCCTTGTAAAAGGTCTGAAGGCTCACTCAATCGCTTCTGGGTGCCTTACGTGCATTACTCTTGTTTTTACTTATTGAGCTATTGTGAAGACACGCTGCAAAGTTATACAACACATCTAATATACATTTCCTGCTGTGGTTATATGATTCCCAGTTCATCCAAATAGGATTTATGAGCCATACCTGATGAATAGTTATTTTTAAAAGGAGATGTCTTTTTTGTGATTCTGTCTCTGTTTTGACAAAAAAGGGGATTTTCTTTTAACCAGAATCTCTTGTAACCATGATGAAGAGTTTAAAGCTTCCCCTGCTCAGATCTCCGAGGACACATCTTACCCATAAAAATTCAGGCTTTTGCCTATTATCTTCCAATTGTGGGAAGTTTCCATACTTGCATGCACCTTAATCACATGAAAAGAGCATGTAGCAAATATTACTGTTATGTCTCAAGACCAAAACAATGAAGACCTAAACAAAATGAAGCTTATGTTTAAAAAAAAAAAAAAGAGAGGGTATCTTTTGAACATTCATTACCAAAGAGAAAAAGGAAGAGCACCATCAGCTAGACCCTGCACTTCAGTGCAGTTCTCCACTTTTTAGTAAGAGACCTGCTGCTAACTAACTGATGGTGAATGGAAGGACCCAAAAGAAACCACTGACACAAGATTCATGAAAGTCAAGTTTCATTACAGAAGTTTAGCCAACGTATTTCATCCCTGTCAGGGTAAGTAGCCCCACCTGGTCACTTTTCTCTGTTTCCCCCACAAAAAAATGCTGTCCTCAAGGAATGCTTCAGGAAGCTGATTGTAATTAAAAGACTCCAGACTTGCTCTGCTGCTGTCATTTGGTCTACTTGTGTCCCCTGAATGCACAAACCACATAGGGGTGCAATTGCTTCTTGCTACTGAATCCTGTTGCAGGTTTCTATAATTAAACACGTGTCAAAGAACTTGCTTATCATCAGGGAGTACGTAAGATGTTTTAATGCCTCTTGTGAGATGGTCATCATTCAGAGAGACTCATTTTGGAGTTTAAAATTAGATTCTTAAACTTCAGAAAGTTCAAGAAGTTTAATAATAGGAATAGTCTATTTCTATTTTGAATTAGACTTTGAAAAGTTTAGGAAAACTTTGCTAGAACCACCCATGCTCTAAATGCACCAGAAGTTATTGGACTGGAGCATAAAATATGTTGGGAAATTCTGAATCTATAGTATTCTAGATGCATAATGATAGTCATAAAAGATGAGCAACAACTCAGAGCTCCATTAGTCTTACTGAAATCCTAGAAATACCATCCTCTTTCATCTGAGTTAATCTAGCCTCAAGCAAACTCAGAGCATACAGTTTTCATATTGAAATAATTGTTCTTCTCCCATTGTAGCCTCCCTATGAGTTCATTTAAAACAGACCTCACAACTCCCTGACATAAAATCAAATACTCCACAGATTAAATTAAATGAAATTTTCAAAGTTCTTTAGCCCAAGAATTGGATTTAATTCCATATATCCAGAATAAAGTAGCAAAAGGAATTGAAATTTTTTACTTTCTGACTTAAATTGTCAAGAAACGTGACCTGATTCACCAAATTGTAATTGAGGCAATAGATGGACAATTGTCAAATACTATGATATGCTATAGATTTAAAGGGTCTTCTTACATAAAGGTTGATGTGTCTCTGAAAGTTAGTTACTAGTATTTTGTGCAAGCTGTCATGCAGTTTTCACAGCCAGGACCTGTCATGAATATTTTGCTGATATTTAGTTGTAGAACTGAGAGAAGAGGAAACATGTATCAACACAACCAAATTATAAATGACAGCTACAAGCCCTGAAGTTGGTAATTTACGGTTTTCTTCTGCACTTGATATCACTTTTTAGTGGACTTTATGCTTTCTGTTTAACTTGCTTTTTCGAAACACTTGTTTGTCCTTGTTGTGGTGATTTGATGCAGAAAGGATGAACATTTTCTTTTGGAAATCTTGGCTGTAGAAGTAGCATGGGTATTCTGCGGCTGTATTACTGGAGGAGAAATAACACACACCTTCCCCTCTTCTTGCCACTGTACTTGAGAAGACCCCAGGATGAATCCATCAATCTCCAAAGACTGATCTCCCTCATGAGGAAAGGCTGAAAGGCTTGGGTTTGTTCAGCCTGGAGAAGAGAAGACTGAGGGAGGATCTTATCAATGCTAATAAATATCTGAAGGGCGGGGGTCAAGAGGATGGGACTGGACCCTTTTCAGTGGTGCCCAATGCCAGGACAAGGGGCAATGGGCTCTAGCTGGAGCACAGGAAGTTCCACTTAAATATGAGAAAACACTTCTTTCCTGTGAGGGTGCCAGAGTACTGGAACAGGCTGCCCAGAGAGGCTGTGGAGTCTCCTTCCCTGGAGACATTCAAAACCCGCCTGGACGTGGTCCTGTGCCCCTGCTCTGGGTGATCCTGCTCAAGCAGGCGGGTTGGACAAGGTGATTTCCAGAGGTCCCTTCCAATCCCTGCCATTCTGTGATTCTGTGACTCAAAGACCTCTCTCCCACACTGCTCATAAAACCTGAGGAAATTACCTCTTTTCAACTCCTATCTCTATTCTGTCCTGTTGACAAACCTGCCAGAAAGCAAGAATTTTAAACACCAGCCTTTTGCGGCACCAGAAAATGTCTGGTGGATCTCCAACCTGGACACCAGATGAGGACAAGGCAGATGGGCCTGAGCCTTGCCAGCAGCCAATGAGAGCAGGCACAGGTCTCAGGCAGCAGCACAAGCTGAAAGAAGGATGTGGGATAACCCTGGTACAAAAGGTTTCCTGCTATGGCTCAGCCTAGATGTTAAGGAGAAAAGTGTAAAAAATGAAGTGCTAGCCTTCTCCAGAAGTCTTTCCCAAAGACTTCACTTGACAGTTAATTTATATCTTCACAAAGATTTGTATGTGTGTAGACACATTCATCAATAGCATAAGGCAACCACGAATACACAACTATAACTGGAATAGTAATGAAGTAAACAGAATCATAACATTTAGAAGGTTGTGGACATCTTCAGTAAAAGAATAAAAGGACTGTGCAAAATGTTAAATAAACTAAATACTCTCACAGACACTGACATGTTGTACAACAGATTAACATCCATGAGAAATTACACATAGTGGAATAGCTTAATAAGCAGTTTTATTATAATTAAAGAAAAAAAAAAACTAAATGGAAAGCTATTACCAAAATCTTCCTAAGAAGAATCATTAGTATTATAATTATGTAGGAATTTTTCTTTTTCATTATGCCAATTATTCTTATTATCCAGATTGCATTAAATGAAAAAATGAAAGCAGGCTTGGTCAGCCTGGTCTTCTAATCTAAAGGAATTAGTAAAGACTTGTTTGATACCAGAATTAAGGGGTGCCGTCTTTCTTTTTTCAAGCCCAATCCCCTGAAACGTTAACAAACAATTTAACAACAATTTAAGTCCTAAACAGTTAACAGATGGTCTTCTTAGTGTACCACAAGTCACAGAACTGCTGTTAAGAAACAACTCATACCACAAAAGAAATGGGGGGCGGGTGGGGGTGTGGGGGGCTGTGGGGTGTGGAAACAAAGCTATAAACTACAAGGTACCAAAACAAGAGAAGAGTGCCTTCATTAAGAGGTAAAATACTATTCACCCTGGAAAATAAGCAAGTAACAAGTTAGAGTTCACACTGGCAGAGAAAGATCAAAAGAAGTGATGTTAGGAAACTATTTACATATAAAATTATGGTAGTTTTTTACATTCTTTTAGTTGACAGAGATTAAATTTGGTCTCTACAACTCACTGACAGCATGCTTCAGCATACTTAAACATACACTTGTTCCTTCCCTATCTGGAGATAAAGGTTCAAAAGAGCTGATATTAAAGAAACAATTCACAGTTTCAGAAAGCAGCTTTCAAAATGTTTGCAATGGAAATTACAGCATTGTTTCCAGAATTTGTATTTAATTGCTCTTTCAAAACCAAAACTCTCATATTTTCCACATATATCTTCTGGATGGACTATAATTTTCTTTTACAATTAAAAACAAAGGGGGAAAGACTATGAGACTAATTTCTTGGGGCGGGGGGAGTGTACCTTCTGTGTGAGCCACAAGAAACAGATGTTATAGCTAACAGCAATGAAAATAATATTTTATGGCTTCCTGTGTTTTCAGAGCTTTGTATGGGGACATCAGGGACAGTAGGCTGCTTCATTAGTTTTTGAATTTCCACAGACAGCAGAATATTTTTGTACTTTCCCACCACTATAACACTCTGCCTTAAATAGTTAGCGTGGTAAAATACCTTCAAGCTTTAAAATATTGAAGAAACTTGAAGAACAATTTTAAATTGCTCAGTGCTATGCCCTTGAGACTGCTGTAGCCTTGTAGTGCCAATAGAAATGATCTTTTGACTTTTCTGGACTTTTGATCAGACCTAAAAGTATAGTTTCAGTTCCCACTAATTGGCTCAGATGAAAGGAAATGGTGATAACCGTTGCCTGAAGTGTTGGACCCATATGCACTTCCATGAGGTCTCAATATTAGCGCAGAAACCCTGTACCCCCTGTGGATCTGGCCTCTGACACCACTTTTTTGGAAGACTGTCACATTCAACAGTACTGGCAAGCTCTAAACAATAAGGGATTTCTGATGGGAGTGAGAAGGAGAGATACTGAAGTTATGGCTACAGGCAAGTGTTATTTTATTACTCCATACTCCAGGAATGCCTGAATTTTGAAGCCTCAGTCTAGAGCCGATCCCCAGCTTGTAGGTGACTGCTGCTGTATTTACGCTGGTGTGCACTGCAGCCCTACCATCTCCCATGACCACCCTGGGACTTGCAGCTTTTTACGTCTGCTCTATTTGGGAACAACATATCTCTTAAAATGTGAGAAAAGGCCAACAACACCACAAAAGGGAAATTTTGCTAATAAACATTATAGTCTCCATTTCTCACAAGGAGAAACTAAAGCAGAGAGATTTGTTTGCCTGAAATTGTGACAGTCTATGCCAGAACTAAAAACTGTAACCAGGTTCCGTGTTTTGACTGTAACCAACCCATCCTCAGGCAGGTATTACCCACATCTTGTGGGATGCCTTCAGTCACTAACCAAACTACCTCTGATACCAGAGAACACATAAGGAGCGGTGATGGCACCATATGAAAATCCTCAACCCAGTGCCATCAGCGTGGTTTTTAACCTTCTCCAGAAGATACGTATTGCCCCGTGGCAGTGCTGGAGTGTGGACACTAAGACAACACGTTCATCCCAACACAAGGGGACCTGCGTGGGGACAATGAGGTGGGCACTTTCAGGGAGATGAACAAGAGTGTTGGTAGGAACAAGAGGCAGCCTGGCCCTGCCAAGCACCAGAGAGCCACATCCCTCAGACAGGGAGGAAAGGAGGAGCAAAGAGGCGGGAACCAGCTAGAGCTATAGGGATATTCATGGAAGACATGCAATTGGAAGAGGCAACCTCTTAGCTAGAAAGAATTTGGTTGCTGGGAAGTGGGAACAGGTCCACAGCCAACAGTTTATGCAAAAAATTTCGACAGCCATTTGGAACAAACATTTTGAATTTGCATTTAAAGTTAAATAGGGAGAGACACCAAATAATAAGAAACAACGCAGACAGAAGGTCTTAGAGCAGATATTTTAAATACCACCACAGCTAATAAATGCAAATGAAGTTCAGTGCAGATAAGCACAGAATTATGAGACTGAAAGCAAAGAATAAAAAGGAGGAACTATCTGCTTAGTGGCAATCAGCTGCACTGTAATGACCAAGAATGAGATCTGGAGAATTATTGTGAAAGAAATCCCTAAAGCTTTCAGCCCAGTGAGGAAATGATTGAAATAAACAAGATGATAGGCTTTATTAAACCACCAGAGTATAATGTTCAGCTTCCACACCCTGCAAAGGGTAGGAGTGAAATGCACCAAAGCAAAAGGATTAAAACCCAAAAAGCAGCACTAACCTCACAGAGTAAGATGGATTTTTGCCTTTGGCTTTTGTCTGGAGTCTGAATCTTCTCGTTTGCTCTGTTCTTTTGTTACTACAATGTCCTCTTTTTGGTATTTCACTTCCTTTTATTATTTTTTAATCTGTCATATAAAACTTTATGACAACTTAGCCAAAAAAGGACAACAACTCCTTCATAATCGCTATTATCTATTGTTCAGATCAGGCAGATTTTTAAAACATAAATCCAAATTCTACACTGGATGCCTGTCTGGATTACCAGATGACCTCAGAATTATGTGCAGGAACAAAATTAAAAGCAGTATTACTGCAGCATACAATGTTCAGAGGGAATGTTAGCAGAGCCTGGGATGTGGCAAGGAGGAAGCAGGTTGGACAGAAGAGAAGGACTTGCACTGACAAAGGTCTGGTGTGGAGATACTACAAGAGCTACATGCAGAGGAAACCTATCACTCCAGCAAGTCAGTTTGCCCAGCCATTTCTCACCACAGCCCCTCCAGTACTGACTGGGCAGTTCCTGGCAGCCATTGGCATCTTCTGCTACAACCTGATGCCCCTTCATCCCCATCCCTCATCCTCACTGCTGACTCTAAGAACATGGCAGAACATAGTGTGGCAGCCTGGAAGTTCATTTAGCTCAGACCTGCTAAGGGGTTGACCACAGAGCAAACACATAGCAATATTTTTCCAGGACTGTTTTGAGCCCCTAAATATAATACTGTTGTTCAAAAAGGACACTTCATTTCCACTTAGTTTGTCAGGTATTCTTTTAAACACATGCACACTTTTAGCACCCACACAATCTTGTGGCAAGAAATTTCATGGGTCCACCCAAAATAAGATCATTATTCTAGCTGAGGCCTTTCTAGTGGTGAGAAGAACAGAGGATAAAGTGTTTCTGCTTCTTTTTATGGTTCCATATCCTGCCTCAAGAACATTCAGCTTGTGGTCCACGACAGCCTTAGATTTTTTTTCCCTCAGAACTGGTTCCCAGCCAGCTGTTCTTAATCCTGGTTTTGGCAGCAGTAAACAACTGCACTGAGCATGGAGTCCTGCCTTTGTCATTATCTTTTTTTTGTGTTTAGACTGTTTCTGCATGTTGCCAACACCATTTAATATGTTCTTCACAGGATTTCTCTCCCCTCCTTATTTTGTTTCAACTTTAAATTTATTAGGATATTTCGTATTCCTCAAGTAGGACATTAGTGACAGCATTAACTTGTACCTGAACAAGAACAGACCCCCGCAGATACACTTCCATTCTGTCAGTGAAATATTGTCTGGGTACTTTTTTAATGTGTTTTGCATCTACCTTGCAGTAATTTCATCCAGTCCATAATTCCCAAAGTGCTTCCAAGAATGCTGTAAAGACAGACTCAGAAGCCTCAAAAACTTCAAGGGTTTTTTCATTTTGTTTTGTTTTGTTTTTCTAGTAGGTACTTGTATGTAGTTAATTTACTTCTGTATTTCCCAACAGTTGAATTCAAGTTGACTAGCCTTCAGCAGATCTTCCATCCATTTTATCCTTCATAAAAAGAGACACTACCTGACCTTCTCCCAGAAACTCACCCACACGCCCTGAGCTTTCAGAGGTAACTTCCTATGGCCACAGGATCCTTTCGGGTTCTAAACATCCTAGTGCTAAACTTCCTACTACCCAGCAGGAGCAGTGAATTCAAAAGCTTGAACTTCAGATAACTATTCTCCCCCTTCCCAAACTTAATTAGGATGTACCTGAACCTGCAATGAAAATGAAAAAGAAAAAGACTTTAGGCACTCTGTTTCGATGACATTTTTGGTCCATAGCTTTTCCTGCTCTGTTGAGCAATAAACCAACCCTTTCCTTGGACATCATCTTCAGCAAGTATGGCTGAAGAATGACTTCTTGCTGCCTCTTATGTCTCCTGCTACTCAAGCTGATTCTTTTCATGCAGAAGAGTAACAAGCAACTAAAATGACAGTGACATAGCACCGATGTGATATGGGTTCAAACTACTGAGCTACAGGTGCAGCTCCCCCATTGCCTGGTGATGTATTAAAAATTCTTCCTTGGTCTATTCCTGCAGACAGCCATTTTCAGATTGATTCCTGCATAATGGCATTTTCCAGAGCATATTGCTTCTCATTCTGTTCTAATCCTTCTATTTTGGTCAGTCCAGTGTACGAAAGCTTAAATCGAACATTTTCAGGCTGTCACAAAGGTTAAAAAAACCTATTTGCCACAAAATTAGACTCTCACTTGTAGGAGATGCCAAGCTCCTCTGGACTCAGCAAGGCTCCAGTCTTTATTACGACCTCTGAAAACAGCCATGCTCCTAATCAGGAGCTCTCCAGGCTGGGTCTTTTTGTCTCAGCAAGACTACTTTGTGCTCCTTGGCTGGCACAATAGAGCCGAAACCCTGGGGTAAGTGCTGCCTGGGCATTTCTAGAGGGCACAAAGCCTCCATAAACAACTCTAGCACTTTGCCTAGACATTCCCAAAACAGTACTACAGAGCTGCTTTCTTTATCCCTTTGAGTCTTTGTGTATTTAGAGAAAGCTCCCAAAGGGCATCAAAATGCCATAGCAAATTTTGCATCACCACCAGACCACCCAAATATCTGCAAAATGTGCCTGGCTCAGGGTCAGCCGTGGCTCAGCAGCCCAAGGGGAGCTGGCACATGTCAGAGCAAACCCCAAGGTTAGGGAGGAGTGAGTGCTCGAGGGGGCTAATATCCCATCTTTAGCACCTCTCAAGAACAGCTCTGCCTCTGGGTCATTGACTTTGTGACTTTATTCACACTGGGGTAAAAAAAAAACCCATCCCACAAAAGGAGGACATAGTCAAACATAAGCATTTGAAAAGTACACCTTTAATAGCCTCTCCTGGGCAGAATCAGCTGAACTCAGATGCAAAACTGCTTTTTGCCAAACTGCATGAAAGCATCATAAGACCTCATTTTATTTCTGTTCTCTAGATTTATTGTAGTGGTGCCCTCTCATACTTCCACTCCAAAAAGCATTGCCATTATAAAGCTCTTCCCTTTTTCAAAGATTTTAACTCATCTCCATATGTGCATGATGTTGTAGCTTGGCATACAAAGTTCTTAGTCCAGATGTGACTTTTTTTTAAAGAGGCTAAAATGAGTTCTGCAGTTTTTGATTTATAGACACATAAAAACTATAAGATTTACACTTTAAAGAGTTAGGAAGGGTATGTGAAAAACAGAAATTATTGAAACTGGGGGGGAAATGAACTATCCTAGATTTTAATCCTGGAATCATCTATTTGAAAGGCAAAATATTTTTTTCTCAGACCTCATCTTCTGGGCATCTATCCTTTTTAAATATAGCAAAGGCTAAATTGATTCTACCTGCAATAAAGGTGCTGGGGGGTAATATAGTAGGAACAAAGAATTCTGCCTGTGGTACGTGGTATGAGGGAACAATTTTGGTATTTGTAGTTATGACTCAAGGAGTTACAAGGCTTGACCAAAGGAATCAATATCATGCCACCAGACACAGACGACACTAAAATGGGATGCTAGCAGAGCTGGCACTGCATGCAAAAGATAACAACTTCTGAGAAGTAAAGAACATGGTGTAAAGAAACACAGCTGCTAACAAGCTGTCCACACACCCGCATAGGGCAGTTTTCTGTGTGTGGTCTGAGCCCAGTGTAGCGTTCCTGGTAGCCCCAGTGTCATGGTTTAGCCCCAGTCAGCAACCAAGCACCACGCAGCCGCTCACTCTATCCCAGCTGAAACCAGGACACCCCGTAAAGCCAACTCGATTTTGCTGAGAAGTAAAATCTGCTACACGCCAGTACTCAAGACACTCTTAAGGGGCTGTAGGTACTACAAAGCAAAGAAGGCTCCACCTCTGCTTTCCTGCATTATTGCCTAAGTCCACCCCTAACTGTTTAAACAAACAGGCATAAAAGTCTGAAAGAGTTAGTTTACAGCAAAGAGGAATAAGACTCCACTGCTAAAGGACCTAAAAAGCAGTGTTCCTATGTTAGTTGTTGAAAACATCTCACATAATTTTCCAACCCACATGGTACTTTCCATATTCAGCAAATGAAACTACCAGTGGCAGCGTCTTTTATGCCATCCTGCTGATAAATTAAGAGTGGGTGGGTAACACAGAAGACCTGCTGATCAGACATTCATGACTACAACAGACCACTGCTCTCATTTACCCTCTCCCTCTTAAACAGCTAAGCATACAACACTGCACTCTATCTCTTGCCTCAGCTTGACAGAAGCTAGCAGAGCCTAAACTCTCCAGCGGACTGAGTACGTATTTTGTTTGCTAGACAGTGCCATCACACCTCTGCTGCTGCAACCCAGTCCTGCTGGTGCTTTCCCTGTGAAATAACCCGTGTACCCCTTGGTCCATACAGACAGGCTGTTAAGAGACTGAGACAACAGTTCCAAAAGTTGCATCAGCTCCTTGGCAGATACACTGCTGGTCTTTCCTAGTAGAAAACTTCATTGACTGTTTTCTGCTGCTTCACAACAGAGGGAGCCCCTTTGCACGTATTTAGCTTCCATGTATTTTGAAAGACATCCCAAGCACTGACATGCAAGGGGAAACTGAGGCTGTCTCACACCCAGTGTCACATCCTCTGAATCCCCTTGGCTTTGCTCTTTTTCTCTCTCTTTCACCATAACACATGAATTGAAACAGTCTTTCAGCTATTTCAAGAGCCATGCCAAAATTTTGGTATTTTACTAAAGCTGTTTGCTGTAATATTGCTACCATAGACTTTGCTTCGTGCTTGGAAGTGATCCCAACAAAAGAAAGTAGGAACTCCACACTTCAATTAGACAAGTTCAAAAGTCAGATCACTGAAGGTGTTTCAGCAGCGATCCAAAACGGGTCAAGACATTGTTTATGGCCTTATTAATTGTTTCTTGTAAATTGAGTAATAGAAGAGATAACATAATGACTGCTTCATTGTGTTCCTTTTTGATACATTGCCTGAAAGACCTGACATATTTTAAAAGGACACTGTAATTGAACATTTTAGATTTCCCCTGGCATTATTTTACTATATATTATAGAAAATATTTTGCTTATTGAGACAAAAAAGAGGTGCACAAGGAGACGGAAAAATGGAAGTGACATCACAATTTTCTTTTTAAGCTGTTGTTCATAAACCAACAGCTTGTTAACTGCTGACTGAGATATTTCGGTATGAAGTTCAGAGTATTCAGCATGAAACTTCCCCAATCTGTTCTGCAATGAGCAAGGAGCATGGGAACAGGATATTAACAAAGGTGCAGCTTTCTGATAATCCATGAAACCAATAACTTACACTGCATTTTAAGAATGAACTGCATTTGATCTTATGTTCTATTTACATTTTCTCTTTAAATTTATGTGTAAATGCCTTTTAGGTGCAGTATTCTCACTACCTGTCTCCTGCAGCTGTGAAGGTTTTGTTTTTCTCACTTGATGGTGAGTAAAATGATCCCCCAAAACATGCCTCACTGGTAGGACATGAGATTTAAGTGGGTTTTGTTTAAGACAAATCTAGAAAAGAAAGTGTCATGGTACTGCAGTACAAAACAGTAGCTTTTATTCTGCAGCTTCACTTTTCCAAAAATAAAAATCAAACCACTTGAAAACAGAATCGTTTAAAACTAAGTTAGGGAGCTCAATATTTTCTGCTGTGCTTGTTCCACTGAGCAAACTCAGTTGTGAGCGGGGACTTTTCCTCCAGAGCAATGAATCCTACAATAACATACAAGTGTAGAGCATTTACTTTCCCTCATAAATTGTCACACTTGAAAACATCCAAAAAGTGTTTCTATATTCTCTTTAATCAAAATCTGTTCTATAAAAGGAGAATACACGTTTAAAGAAGGTCTCAAATAATACATTATCGTGACACTATAAAGCACAGTGTGTATGAGGTATACTGACATTGCTACTGAGCTGGAGAGACTGCAATGCAGTAAATGTTTGATAGGAAATGAAAGGCTAGGAAGGTTTTCATTTCCCTTACATGTACTCAAAGCATTTCATATTTCAACATACTTATATAAACATGCCCTTGTTTCAGGCTTTTAGGGAAAAAAACAAGCACAGTTTACTACTAAATGACTACAATCTGCAAGTGGCAATTCCAGCTAGCAGCCTGTAATTTCTCAGGGACAGATAACAGAACACTGTTATACTGCACCTGGTTAATCCTAGCCCAATTTATCTTGTGTGCATGTCTGCACAGCCCAGAGATGTAAGAGGTAACAAATCTCATAGCGTATGTGCACATGCCGTTGCCTTGTTCATCACATTTTATCGTATATTTTTAAGACCCATATAAAATGTTCTTCCAAGGTTTGCTAACTATAGAATGTACCTTTGAACTCCAGGACAACTAAAACTTAATGGGAACCTCAACTCTCATTCAGCTGTTTTGAGAGAAGTAATGAGAGAGAGAGATATATATTTTTCTAAACAAATGAGTTTTCATATTGGAAGTAGTCTACTTTACGTTTTAATGCGTCATGGCTGAACATTAAAGTGTGCTGTGCAGGCTTTTAAAAGAGAGAATATTACCGCTTGTGGTTAGTCACCATCTACAGCCCATTATTTGAAGGAAAATATTATCCACTAATGGAAGCACACAGGAAATTGCTCCCTTGATAGAAATGGTTTACAGCAAGTAGGAAACAACTTTGGAATGGAGATTTGCTAATAGCTTTACCTTGTCTTTGCAACTTTTTATATTCTTCCTTGCCTTTACTGCAAAGTTGACTCCTTGATAAGATAGAGCCTTTATCAGAGCATATTAGTTATTCATGTAGCTTCTGTGAGCACTAGAAATAAATCATTGCAAGTTGAAAATGTTTCTCAAAGACCATAAAAAGCACCCCTTTTAAATTGCTCTATTAGGTACAATTATTTCATTTATTTCCAGCTTTATATTTCTCAGTTAGTATCTTGTTCACTTGTCCTAGGGACAAGTTGTAATTTGTCTTATCAAAATCACCTAGCTCAGTCTAAGGTTAAATTTAATTGGGAAAGCAACTGGTAATGATATAGTTCATCTTTAGTAAATATGTGCAGCATGCCCAGACACTTACATTAGCAGGCAAATACTACATAGAATAGCATAGTTCCAACATGAACTCTGGATGCTGCATCTCCCTTTCCATCAACAGACATTGCAAAATGCACGTGTTTCAGTAAAGCTATTTTTTGAGGAAAGATTTAACTGTGTAACTCTCTTACACACTACAGAATGTGCATTAATACCTTTTTTCCATATTGCCTTTCATCTGACAATCTCAAGTGGCTTTTAAGGTATTAAGGTATTAACCAAAAATGGTTAACATGCTACCAAATGAGATTTCTTTCTCTGCTCTTGATCCCTTTTTGTTTCTGTTCCCTGTCTGGCCAGAATCCAAATGTGGGGTTTTTTTCCAAGACAGCCACTGGAGCCTGTTCAAAGGAGTGTTCCTCCTCGCCCATTTTGAACTGCCAATGCACTTAATGACCTTCATGATGTGTCTATATTTGCAGAGTGAAGCCCTTTTGATTTCCACCCCAGTCCTTTTTCTCAGGGGTTTGGAGGGGCTGGAGAACAACCTCTAGGCAAAATTATCTGGTAGTTGGTTATACTGTTGGCCCCTCTTTTCTGTCTTTCAGAGAGCAAGAAGTCAACATAGGAAGCTGGGGTCAACGGAGACACCTGCTTACCCATAAATCTCATGGGAACTGCTGTGGGAATCCGAGCAAGTAGCAAGATTTTGTCTATCTGGGTGCCTCAAGAAAAAAAAGAAAGATTAAAAATATGCTTAATTCAAATTCAGTTCATGGTCATTTAGATCAGAATATCCAATAGTTTGGGCAGGTACCTATCGTCCTCAGGAGCCTCAGTTGCCAGCTTGCATTCCAGCTGAGTACCCTCTTGACTATTCAAAAGAAAGCTTTGTAGGTTCAAGCCTTACAAATATCAGACCATGACAGTCTTCATGCTTATATAAATTGACACATACTCTACCGTCTGCATAGCTACTTCATATGTTAGCTGACAGCACAAGCAATAGCAGTTTGTCTCTTTTAGCTTGCGCTAATGAAAATACAAGCTAAGTCATTTGAGCATCTCTCCTGGTCAGGAGCACATGTAGGCACAGCCCTCCTCTCACATCGCAAGCCCATTTCTCCAGAAGGCAGTACTTGTAGTTAGCTCAAGACTGAACCCAAATGGATCAGCTCTGCAGGGGAGGAACAAGTTAATAACCCGCCAGTGACAGGAGGAGCAAGACGTTGAGCCCTTCCAATAAATTCTTCCCACCTAGTAGGAAAAGGCTGTTAGCTGTCTGCATAAGTTATCCTCAAAATCTGTAAAATAAAGAGATTCTACTTGTCCAGTCTTCCCTCCCTGAATATATTGTAACAATAAGACATAACTCAGCTGCTGCAGATTAAAACTGTAATTCAGATGCCAAGTACTTTATAGGTGAATTAAACTTGTGTTTGAATTTTGTCTGTTAAGCATTTCAGCTGGAAGGGAATGAGAAAGTTGCATAATTTATTATTTATTGTTTTCAATAGACCTCACTATCATACTCAAAAGCACATATTTTGCATGAGATGCATATGTAGACAGGAGTTATTAAAAGGCTATACCAAAAGGCTTTATGGTGATGCAGATGCAATAAGATTGCTATATAAATGTGCTTTCTATGCAGTATCTCATTTAAAGACTGGAGAATCCTTAGTTCATTATCACAAATGCATACAACACGAGTTCAGGTTTTTTAATGACTGTGGAGAGCATGCCTCACTCAGGCTTCTAAATTTTGGTCCTAACTCTTTCCTCATCTCTCCTCACAATATGACATTTGCCTATTTCCTAAATAAAGGTTAATTTCTTTAACATGCCTCACAAAAGATAAACCAAAACAACCCACTCCTTGTTTTCTTTTGAACATCACCATTGCAAGTTATCTGTTGGTCGGTTCTCATTTTCTATTAGCACCCCCATCAGGGGCTGTGCAATATAATTAAACCTCCTCAATTTATCCTTTGAGATAGTGTTTCAAAATACTAAAATCACAGGACCCAACTACTGTCACTATCCAAAACAAGAACAGCCATTTCAACCATTAAAATTCAGGTATTGAACACCAGTGTTGCAACACAGTAGCATTTCTACCTACTTTTTGCAGCAGTACAGGCATCATTCCTTGCACAAGATGTGATTATTGTCTCTCATACTGCCAACCCCTTTAAAGAGACAGAACCATTATACATGCCAGCTAAATGCACCATGATAATAGAAAACCAAGCACACATTTGGCTTCACAATGACATGCAACAATAAAAGCATTTTTTCTGTTATTTAACCCAGACATTCTTAACTACAAAACACTACAATCTGTAGCCTGAGACCCTGAGAAGGTCTCTTATTTCAGGGACGAAAGGCAGAAGCTTATATCATCACAGCTGAATTAGTGTGTTGCTTCAACACTTTCTCTGTCATCGGGCACGTAACTTTACACATCAGATGTTGCCAGCAGGCTTGCAGGAGGCCAACTTGCTCAATGTCTAGAGACACAGCAGTGACATGCCAGCTGTTTGAGAGAGAAAGGAAGCCAACGATCCTAAGCTCGAGGGCCCAGTTCTGTATAGGAGCACTGGATGACTGGGAAACTGCAGGGAGCCAGATACAAAATTCTGTAGACTCAAGTTCAGTTGAGGGACCCTGTGGGATACCAGTGGTTTGCGACAGAAGTGATCATCAGATGGGATGGGGAAAATGCACAGATAATTGATTGCAGCAACAGTTATGCCCAGCTAACCCTCCAATTCTCAACTAATACTTAAAGGAGATGTCAAAGGACCAATAGAGCTACCAGTGATGATGATGTCTCTTTTCCTCCCACAAGATCTTTGGATGCTTTTTAGACCGCAGGATTGCTCATCCACTGCCGAATTACAGCTGGCCACAACAGCCATTTTGCAGCACTATACAATAGCTATGAAGGAAATGAAGAATAAACTTCTATTGATCCAGCAATGGGAGTCTCCAACAGACAGAATATAATTGCCTGAACAAGGTTGCAAAACGGCAGTAACTATGAGTATTAACAAAGTGCAAGCTAAGTTAGCAAAGTTAGCGTTGAAACAGCCAAGATATCTCTGTGAACAGTTATAGAGGACACAGGGCAATCAGCAGCAAGCTTTAACATCACGCCACAGAGCAAGGAAGAAGGGAATCTCAGCTCTGCCCAACTATCCAACCGTCCTTCCCCCACAAATATAACACCCTTTCTAGCCAAAACCACCACTCCCTACAGTCTTGTCACAGGAGTAAACAGTGACTGTATATGCAAATATAATTAACTTGGCCTGAAAAGAACAGAGGGAGAAAAGAAGATAAGGAAGGCATCTTCCCAAAACAGTCTCCCTTACACTGCCTGTGAGGAATTACACTACTTACGGCCTTTTTGGGTGGCAGTCCCTCCTTGTTCTCTGGCTCCAACAGAAGCCCTGGTGTTGCTTGCAGAACAACACATCCCAGGAACACCCAGGACTGGCATGGCACAATGTGTGCTTTGTTCCAAAACAAAGGATCCAAAAGGAGCTCCTGGAGACTCTCACTTTTGTGGGCCTGAGGGCCCACAAAAAAAAACCCAAGTGTGATACACTTAGCTATTTTTTGCTCCGATTCTGTGGTACACCTTTGTTGCCTCTAGTTAGTGCTCCTGCAAAGGACAGTTGCTTTCTTCTGGAACGAGGTTTTCATGTTTTCCAACAAAATATGGCTGCTTCAGAGCCCTAAGGAAAAGGGGATCAGCAAATATCACCACCCACAAAAACAACATAATTTTCTGATATTGTGTGTTACCATGCAAAACTACGCTTTTCTGTATAAAAGACTGCCTGACACATACAGCGGAAGAGAGGAGCAAGGGTGGATCTAAAATTTTTACCTATAAAAGTAGTGAGCTCAAGACTGTCTTTTTCTTTTCCCTAGATCACCTCACTGATGTCTTCCTACCTGTCATCAAACTACCCTTAGGATTGTTTTTCCAGAAACGTGTTGAATTTTTACTTTAATTCAGAACTTAAACACAAAGGATGTAGGTCTTGAAGGAGTTGATTGGTTTTGTTTTCATTCACTTTTAAGATTATCTAAAACATCTTCGGCTTCATATAAGCAAGCAATGTACCTTTTAACCCAACAGTCATATATCTGCAGGAGAAACAAAAGTCACACGATACCAGCTCCTGGTAGTTAAGACCGCACTTTGATTTGAGCCTTAGGCATCTGAAGGCAGCTTATTCATTTGAACTGCAACTGTTGAGAAATGTGCAAAGAAATTTAAAGTCATTACAAATTATAAAACTCCAAAAAGGCCTAAAAATCACTCCTTGACAAGGTGCAACATTTTACCAATCATTCAGGGATGGACAGTAGTATGAATAGGAAGGTGCAGACCATCTTCCACTGGTACAGAGGAGAGGTGGATGTTAGTCACTAGAGTCCTTTACAACTTCCATCTATCATTCATCTAACAAAATCCATCAATCTTCAAAGAAAAAAAAATCATATAGAAAAGTCCATATTGGAAAGACTAGTTGGACTGCCTGCTGCAATGAATATTACTGCTTGGAAGCTGGCATTTTCTACAGCTGCAGCAAGTCAGATCAACAGAGTCAATCTGCAAAAAAAAAGAAAAAAAAACAAACCCAAACTTCCATCTCCTGTTTGTCAGGAAACTGGCTGTGTCTCAGGTACATTTAATCCATATTTTATAGACTTTGTAATATTCTGCAAACATTCCACTAAATGTTAGTTGTCATGCTGTGGCATGATGCATTTAAACAACCTGATGACTTCATTGATTTAAATGGTCTCTGGGTAAGACCCAGGCTTGCATCCCTGCCTAGTCTCATATTTGCCAAAAAACAATTTAAAAACCATTAAGTCCTGTGAGGAGAGGATTATCATTAAGAGATTATTTTAATTCAATACCATTTAAGCTTAAAGTAATAGCTAATAACAGCAGTCAATACTTAAAAGCATGTCTACAGTTCTTTGAAGACAGAAAGTGGTCTTTAGTATTTACACTGCAAAAGAGTGCTGATTTTGAGTAAACAGTATCTCTTTTTAGGGGAGGGAGAAGGAATATAGCAAGCTACTGTGTGTCAGTCTGTAAGTAAATAGCTTTTGTGCTACTTGAAAAGGCTCAGACAGCTAATAAGATTCATATCTGAACCAGAAGATTTCAAGTGTTTTGGTGCTATTAGGGACTAATTTATTTCTTTGAAAGTTTTCATAAAAATGGCCATCTTCATGACACAAGTAAAGAGGTAAAGGTCTCAGCAAGAGAGCCTTTCAAGAGCTTGCCAAATTACAAAAACAGACACACTATTAATTATGGCTTTGATTTAATTAACTTGGGTAAGCTACACACTAACCATTCTAGTTTCATTTTTTTCCTCATAATTATACTCAGAGTTACTGTGCTTCAGTGATCAGAGGTGGATGAATCTCACAGGTGAACAGTTCTCCCATGCAACAGTTAAAGTTATGAACGTTTTGATTCATTTCCACCCTAGGGACTGGAGGTTGCTGGGAGCTCAGAAGGGTAGAGGCAAACCAGATGGAGTTATATCACCAGTGTGAAGCTGCAGCACTTAAAACAAATATTATTCCAGCACATATTAACAAGGCATAATTTCTAAGATCACAAATGGGTTTTTCAAGAAAGCCCGAGATGCTGCTTTAATGAAACAAGTGTCCAGGACCCTTGCTCCAGTGCTCTGCCTTCAACACTGAGAGCAAGATCGAGCAGCAAACAGTTCTGCTGTGAACCCATTACCTTTGTACGGTCTCTAATTGAGTGTCAAAATCTGTGATCAGCCCCAGTTTGACTTACCGTTGTCAAGCATTATTGTTAAGTCATCTTCACTGAGGCCCTTCTTTTGACTTTGTTATGTAGCAAGGACACAAATGCAGAGCTGCCTCCATCCCTGGGTAGGGGGTGGGTGGGTGTGAGGCTGAGGCAGGGCAAGGATGCCCGTGACTCAGTGTGTGAAATGCTCCACTGCTGCTCATGCCCTGAGTTGTTCTCTAGCAGCACTACTATGCTAAATAACACAGACCAAAGTTAATTCTCATTAGCCTCAAATAGTTACCTTCTTCCAGACCCAGCTATGCCAGAAAAAAGGGGAACTGTCGTGGTTGCTGATCACCCTTCTCTCTTGTTGAGGGATACTGTCCCTGCCAGTCTGTAAGTGGAGAAATCTGTCCAAGCACTCTCATCTTGTTTCAAGCCCAGGCACGTGAATTAGCTCACATAACACCACAGGTGTTTTTTCCTGAACTGAATAAGAGCAAAAGCTTGCACAAAAGTCCCCGTAGTCTGACCAACATGGGAAGTAACCTCTTCCACCAGCTCAGCTAAAAGATTTCTATGCACACTCTATGCTGCTGGTTTCTTATGTTACCAGCTTTTTGTTTCAATGGACAGACCCTCCAGGTCTCAACTACATGATGCCACAAGACAGTTTCTACAAACAGGTTACCCATCTCCAGATAATCTGGCCAGTTCTCCTCAAGTTTCACTGTGTTTCAGGAATGCAGTAGAAAGGGTCAGCTAAAGAATCACAGAATCACAGGTTGGAAGGGACCTCAGGGATCATCTAGTCCAACCTTTCTGGGAAGAGCAGAGTCTAAACAAGATGGCCCAGCACCCTGTCCAGATGACTCCTGAAAGTGTCCAGCATGGCTGAGTCAACCACTTCCGTGGGGAGATTATTCCCATGGTTGACTGTCCTCAATGTGAAAAATTTTCCTCTCATGCCCAATCGGAATCCCCCCAAGAGCAACTTGTGTCCATTCCCCCTTGCCCTCTCCATGTGACTCCGTGTAAAAAGGGAGTCTCCATCTTCTTTGTAGCTACCCCTTAAGTACTGGTACATGGTGATGAGATCCCCTCTGAGCCTCCTTTTCTCAAGGCTGAACAAACCCAGTTCTCCTAGCCTATCCTCATATGGCAGCTTCCCAGGCCTTTGATCATCTTGGTGGCCCTTCTCTGGACCCCTTCCAGCCTGTCCACAGCCTTTTTGTATAGCGGGGACCAGAACTGCACACAGTACTCCAGGTGTGGCCTGACAAGTGCTGAGTAGAGTGGGATGATGACTTCTTTATCTCTGCCAGCGATGCCCTTTTTGATGCAACCCAGCATCCTGTTGGCCTTCTTGGCCGCAGCAGCACACTGTTCGCTCATGTTGAGCTTCCTGTCCACCAGGACCCCCAGGTCCCTTTCCACAGAGCTGCTCTCCAGCCAGGTGCATCCCAGTCTGGGCTGCACTCCTGGATTATGTTTTCCCAGGTGCATGACCTTACACTTCTCCTTGTTGAACTTCATAAGGTTCTTGCTGGCCCACTCTTCCAGCCTATCCAGATCTCCCTGCAGAGCAGCTCTCCCTTCTGGAGTGTCTACTTCCCCACTCAACTTGGTGTCATCAGCAAACTTCATCAGGCTACTCCTGATCCCATTATCCAGACCACTTATAAAGTTATTGAATAACACTGGGCCCAATATTGATCCCTGGGGGACTCCACTAGTGACAGGTTGCCACTTGCAAAAGGAGCCATTTACCACCACCCTTTGGGTGCAGCCTGTCAGCCAGTTCCCCACCCACTACACAGACCACTTGTCTAGGCCATAACGCATTAATTTCTCCAGGAGGAGACTGTGGGGGACCATATCAAAGGCCTTGGAGAAGTCCAGGTAGACAATGTCCACCGCCCACCCCATGTCAGCCAGGCAAGTCTCTTTGTCATAGAAGGCAGAAGAATAGCATCAACAAGGTGACTCCTCTCTGTCAGCATCATCATGAAGCCAGCGTGCATAGGCGAAGACAGAGGGACCTCAGAACATCAACAAATAGCCTTCAGATGTCAGATGCCTTTACAAAGCTCCCAGTTCTGCTGAGAAGTGTTTCTTGGGAGAAGCGTTTGCTTCATAGGAAGCAAATAAAGGAAGGAGATCCTCTTCAGGAACTGGGAAAGAAGGAGATCCCATTTTATACACCATCATGGATCGCATGAATCTGCTACAAATTCTGCATTTCACTCCCTGGGTGCCTATGCAAAATGCTGTCTGAAGGCACATTTGCTTTCAGGTGTATGTTTGCTCAGGGTGACTTTCAGCAGATAAGTGTTATGAAAAATGCTCTTACCTGTGCTAATAGCAAATGCCTTTCTGGATGATGAAATGAAAACGGGATGAGTAAAAGAGTAAAATGACATTGAAATTGCACAGAAAATTACAGTAATGAATCAGCAGGAAGACAAACAGTACTTCCACAATTACATGTGCTACACAGAAAGCTCTGTCAACAACTGACCTCTTCAAGTTGTCATGCATAATATCTGATTGTATGATTCACCATCGATAGCACTGAAAGGAGAGAGTTGTCAAGTATTATTTCTTTATTATTATCATTTTCCATAGATTCAAATGCTCTTTGAAGTGATCAGAGATTAATAAATAGAAACAATTGGTCTGTTCCATCACTCTGCAAAAATTAACACAGTCGTGTCCTTGGTGAAACCTTGCCATGTAAAGTTAACATGAATGAGGCAGTATGTTCAAAGGACTCTTCCAGACCTTGGAGCAACCTATGGCTGCATCCTCTGGGTGTCAAAACAAGAGTATAAGTAAAAGTTGAGCCTGGTTTAATATATCTCAGAAAAGGATATGAAATCAACTGAAATTAGTAGTGTATTTAACAAAAATTACAAGCAAAAACTAGTAGAACAGGCTCCAATTTTTCATTTGATACCTTCCTGCTGTTATCACTGGTCACCTTATAGGCTATACCCACAACACCTCCATGAGCTGGAAAGTAAGGCTAAATAACATGCCCAAGCTTCTTTAGGGAGTCTGCCAAAAAGAAAAGAAAAAACTATTAAAAAGTCAACTTGATCATCCAAATCCCAGTCTAGCCTCCCAAGCACTGGAGCATCTTTCCTCTGCCAAGTATTTATCAGACCACTTCACAATTCATTGCCTTTCCAAATAGCTTTTCACTGGGGAACAGTGAATTGCAAAAGGCTTTGTAGATTGAGCTAGAAAGGTCTTCAGAAGGTGAGCCAGGAACAATTTCAGATACAGAAAGCAAAATTCTGTCTTGAAAGAGGTCAGAGAAATAGGTCCACGTCACTTCAGTGATGCTGCAAAACTGATACATTGAACATTTAGCCTCAAACATGAACTGAGAAGCCTCCATCCCCCCTCCCTGCCCATGCAGCCTGTTCCTTAGGTGCCATCTGAGGATTTTTCAGCTCTTTCATCTCTTACAACAGCTTCTCAGAGCTCTTCTACAATCCAAGGGCAGACCGTTATAAAAATAGAATTATGCCTGTTACAGATGTGACTTTTGACAAATTATCAGCATAACCCTTTATCTAGACACCAACTGCAGCATGATAGTATTATATATAAACCTTATTTCTTTTCCTCCCCATCCAATTAGACAACCAGCCTTACTGACCCTGTGAGCACCATACAAAACTCCTACGACCAAAAGCCAGAAAAATAGGTATGTCAGAAAACCAAGGGGAAAGGTGGGGGCAAGTAACAAGAAAGGCTAGGGCATAACAGCTGCCTAGACCCTACGGCTCCATTGCAGGATGGGACTCAGCAAATTATCTGGCTGGATCCAAGGGTGCCCCAGCAACATTCAGCCAAACATCATCTAGTGATGGGATTCTGTAGTGACATGCTGCACGTGGCTCAGGAGTCACAGGTTGGCCACATGGGATTCATAGGTACTGCTGTCAGACACCTTCATAGTGGTATTCATGGGTCTGTGTTGGATGAGAGGAGGGAAGTTTGTGCCCCTACCATTATCCTGACACAGTTAGAGCAGAACAACTTTAGCACTCAGGAAAGATTTCATTTCACTTCTCTGACAAGAAAAAACTCCAGGGCAAAACCTTCTTAAGTGGATTTTTACAAAAAAGAACCTACTTGCATCTTAGCCACTAAGGACAACCATGCTCTTTCTGTCTGAAACTGTCAGTGGTCCCCTGCTTGACAGAACATCGACTCAAGCGCCACAGGGTTTGAGGGCTGTAGGGAGGAAGAAGATTTTTTTGAAGACCCATCAATAATGTCTTACTGGGTAAAGTGCAAGAGGTTATTAGACCCTGGACCTTTCAACAAGACTTTCAGTTTTCTTCTTCTGAAATCCTGCAAACTGAGTTTTCAGATTCACTGAATATTTTCACCAGTCTGATCTTATGAAATAAAATTGAGGGATAAACAGAGACATGGACACTTCACCTGAATACCCGTTTTCAAACAGCATATCCAGTGGTGTTCAGAAGGCAATGATACATGAAGCGCTCCTCCATATTTTGCTTCAAGCTCTCTATAGCCTACCAGCATTTTTCAAAAACAAGACAGAGTGCCTGTAAAAAAACCAGAAGCTAAAAAGAGCTGCCAGTTTACGGTCTTGAAGCCTAGTTACTGCTGTGCTAGAGGAAGAAGACCGCAAGCAAGGGGTCTAGTACCAGAAGAAGAATAAGGAGGAATAACTACACAGGTGCTTTTTTCATCCACTGTGCTCAGCTCAACTTGCCTTGGGGAGGGAGGGAAGGCACCTGGCACAGGGGATGAACAATTGTTCAGTTGTTCTGAAAAGAGACTGCACAAAAACATAGTTTAAAGTTCTCCTAGTTTTGGGGAACTGTAACTGACTTCTTTCACTGAGTTGAGGGTTTGGGGTGTGGGATTTATGGTTTTTTCTTTTAAACTCTCAGATGTCTCTTCCCAGGCTAAACTGAAGCCTCTGCCAGAAATCAGCTGCTACCTCTTCCTTGACTCACTGTCATCCTTAGAAGCAGTTTGATTTTTTAAAAATTTTGAGAGAAAAGTGCTTTTATTAACAGTTCCCAAATATTTTAATGTAGGTATTTCTTTAAGGTGATGAGTTGTGAGCTTTTAAAAACAGAATAAAAACTTAACATAAAGAAACACCTGGTTTCTCACTACCATCAGCACAACACTTACCTGGGTTGTGGTTTGGTTTTTGAGATAGCTTAACATCTTTAAAGCACACCAGGGTTAGAGAGGCATCAGACATGCCCTGTGACTGTTGTGGTGTTGGCTGAAAAGTGAAACCAGTAGAAGCCGGGCTGCCAGCAAATTGGGGGGTGTCTTTTTGACCCCCAGAGACAGGTCTTCTGCCATGTCCCATGCCCCCCACCAGCACACACATGTTGAGAGCAGAGCTTCAGATTTCTCCCAACGGCATGGATTGATTTTACACAACTGACAGAAAGACATATAAACATCTGCAAAAATAGCAAGTGTAGAAAAGATGTTTACTACGAGTAATATCAAATACTGGATATCAAATACTGAAATGTTATATGCTGTTATAAAATATTTAGAAATAAACCAGAGAGATAAGAGACATCAACTTCTAAGTAAAATACCTCTTAAAACAATCTATTAGCAGCTGGGCAGATATCCATAGTTCATTTCTTGATAAGAATATGTGTTTGGAAACTCTCAGCCACTATTAAGAGACACCATAGTTTAATAGTGCTTTCTTCTAATCAGCATTTTTAGAGAGAGTTTTGGGGTTTGTGAATTTACTTGCATCCTGATCCAGAGACCTTCCTCGTATTTCTTTGCTTCTCTATCTCGTGATTGGTTTTAGCAATTTATTCTGACAAAAAACAAATACATTCATGCTAAGAGGTTAAATACACATGCACTCTCTCAAGAAATTTCAATCTTGTTTATCACAAATGCATCTTTCATTTCTGCTTTTTTCTATTCTGTGGTGGTAACCAGATGAGTTTTAGCTTGTTCATTTGCATCCAATCCTATCACCCTTTCAAAAAGCCGAAAAATATACTGCCAGATAGGTGCTCTGTATTTAATTATTACCTGACAGTTCATACACTTCCCTTTCATGTTTGAGGCTACATCGATAACATTTTTGCTTTACACCATTAGCAAGCAGTAAGGTCAGGCAGCTCACTCTTCTGACACCCACCCACGTATTCTGTCTGGATCTCTAAGCACTTCTGCAGTACAAGGTATTGTTATTTGCAATAATCATCTGCAGCTTATTTGCATAGACAGCACATCTTGATGTGCAGCGTCAAAGCAGTGTTGCATTCTGTTGATATCAGCTGTGCATTAAGTTCAGCACCAAAGGACAGTGGAAGATTTCCCATATAAAGCATTAAGGTGGCATGTGTTAAACCAAAATGAAGGGTGAAAAAAAAAAGTAACAAGTCTACTGCAGCCTTTTCATTCATTTTCATGGTTTGTTTTGTCATACATATGCCTTTCAGTTTGTCAAAATTATGTCAAATTTGGAGTTAAATTCTAGAAACTGTAAAGAGGAGTCCCACATGATGCCAAGCAGGCATTTGTCTGTGCATTTGCCCTGCCTAAAACTAGGTTCTAAGAAAAATCTCTGTGGACAGGAAGGCTTTTCAGTTAAAATACAAAAACCAGGAGATCTACATCTCCAAATTAAACACTTTTGACTTTCTTCTCTTCCAAATGGACGCATCTCATGCCATTATCCTAACTTGTAGAAAAGCAATTGCTGAAACCATCATCCCAAGGTCCTTCTCATGGGACAGAAGCATTAGACATTTCCTAGGGCACTTCCATACACTTTAAGACATCGCTGGGGGTGTTATTAAACCCTCCATATGTTAGAACTATGTAAGGAATTTATCAGCTTCTGCATGCCCATTCAATAATGGCATGATCTGCCAGCTTATTGACAACAACCTTCCAATAAGGTCTTGCTATGTCAGAGCTGACAGCTAGGTCTGGCTTCTTTAACAACACCTTAACATTAAAAAATATGTCTTTGAATCTTACAGAAAGACTACAATATCTTGCCACAAGCTGAGTGAACTGTGGCACTATCTGAGTTTCCTTGAATTCCTCTGAGAAAAACTAATCTATTAAATATGAATTTAGAACAGAATTAAAAACAAAATCAAATGGCTTTTGGCAGGAAGCTGCTGTACGTTCTTTATGAGAAACCACCTGTGATTAGCAGTCCACTGGGCAAATGTTAAAATCAGGGTGCCCAGCAAGAACTCAAAGTGTGTCACCTTCATTTCCCGTACCTGAAGCATATTTTAACTTGTATTTTCCCCTTTATTCTAGATTTTGTTTAATCACTTCCTACAGACCACCATTTAAAACATGCTTTCTTACTTGCTGAGTTGTAGGGGGTCATTCCTACAGGTCTGTTTTTGTATCCATAGTACCATAAATAATGACCTTCATGTATGGCCTTGTTATCTTTCCCATTTTGGTATCTCTCAAAGTGACATTTGGCTGGGTGCTCCTGTGTCGGAGATGGAGTAACAATACTCACAGGTATTGAACCACATTTATTAGGAAAACATTCCCTGGGCTATTGACTCATAACTTAACATGGTTCTCCTGTACATTTTCCTTGCAAATTTTAGAACTAATCATTTTACAGGTGGTTTCAAAGCAGAGCAGTATAGCTTCTCACATGGTTTTCTTTCCTCTTGAAAGCACGCACTTGCATTAGCAAGTTACGCTCATGTTTTACTGCTGATAGATTGAATTACATTTATCACTCTGCAAGCAGAAACAGCATGACTGCCCTTCTACATGTGAAACATGCAATTCATCGATTTCTGGAGCTGTAACCACAGCTTTGCATTTATCATATGTCAGTTCAGGTTTACTGCAGTCCCCCGTGCAGGACAACGTAGTTTAAAACATTGCTATTAAAGAGAAAAAAAAAAAAAAGAAATATTTCACATACAATGGTAACATTCATCAACTGTTCTCTGCAGAGCGATGTAGCACTATTTATCAGCTACCAGTTTCCAATCTCTCTAGCAATAACTTTCTTACTCTTATAGATGTCTCAGAGATCTAAGTACAAAATGACAAAAAGAATAGTTCAAACACGACCCATATAAACCTGCTACTTGTGCTGAGCTAACACCCTTCTTTTACAATAAGAAGAAGCAATTTTTGATCCCTGATATTTTTGTCTGAAGGTTCAGATCAGTTTCATGACCCTTAAGGAAATCATTTTGCCCCCAAAATTAAGAGCTTCACTCCCAATTTTGAATACCCCCATCTGAGTGAACAGCTCTGTATTAAGGCATCCTATTTCAGAAGCATCTGAATCCTTCAAGCACTCAGCTTCGTGTAGGCAGCCCCTGCTCAAGGGGACTGTCTGCTGACCTCATGGATGTATTAGAAACCCAAACAAACCTTGGCACCTGCTATTTATTTTCAGATTAAATAAAAACGAAGGTAAGTGACAAAAACCTCATCCCTATCTCAACTATTTAAGTTGATATCTGCAAATATGTAACACCTTTACTTAGTTCTGAAGCAATTCCACCTGTTTGCCCCTTTTTTGGTTTGTGGCTGCGATCAGCCACAATGGTTGGGTTGGGTTGGGTGTGGAGGGCCAATGTCTCTTGTTCCTGATAAAGCAAGCCTGTTCTGTTGTCGAGAAAGTCAAGAGAAGGTTTTTCTTCCCTTCTCTTCCAGAGGCGTTCCTCGTCCATTCCAAATCCCAGATGGTCAGTGGGAGAGAGGCTGCAGAAACACACCTAGGATCATCTGCATAATATTCAGCAAGCAAAATTTCATTAACCTGGAGCTCATCACATCTCTCTAGACTTTAAAGAGCAAAGTGTATTTCAGCAGGAGGAGCAACAAAGTGATAGTTTTGCCTGCTTTCAGACCTAGAGGCACCGCAGCTGCCTGCCTGACACTGTGACAGGCACAGCAATGCAGTCACCCGCTTGCTCCGGCTCAAGGATCTTCTCTTAGTCCTTTGCACTAGAAAAGACAGCTCTTACCAGAAGAATAGCTTGTCTTGGGGTAGGAGGAACATGGGGGGAAGAGCATGGCAACCATCACCGCACCTTGTACTCCAGCTGAAATACATTTGCAGCTGGCTGAGGGGAAAAGCAGAATTTGTTCTGTCAGATGACCACAAGGACATGTCAGCACAGCTGCAGAAACCAGCAAACTTAGACCTCTTACTGAAAATATATTATCTGAGGCAAATGAAAGCAGAATAGCTTAAACAAAAACGGTGTCGTCTTTTGACACTTAGCCTTGAAGATTGTTTCTTTCTATCACAGCTACTTTCATGTGGTTTAAAACATGAATAGCAAAGTCACAGATTCCTTAATCACAAGGCAGGTCCTATTTGTTTGTTGTTCTCTGTGTGTGAAAACCGTTTTTTTCTGGTTACTGTTAAAGATGTTTGAAATGAAAGGCTGTAAAAGAAAATCTCCCAAAAAAAGCATTGGCTTCCACTATTGTACAAAAATGTTAGCAAAGAATAAATTATGTGATGATTTTATCTGGTTTTATCTGTTTTGTCTCTTCAGAGGTAAATTATTTTTAGATGAAACAGGGCATATGAAAAGATAACCCCCCAAAAATATCATTTCCACCTCCTGCAAAACTTGCTAGTATGAAAACAAAGCAAAGTCTTTCCAATGGTTTTTATTAAGAAAATGTCATTTCCACCTGTCAATAAGGACAGTCATTTGAAAGGTGGGAGATCCACATTTGAGATCTTACTGTCAGGCAGAGCAGAGGCGTCAGTTTGTCTTCCTCAAATCCCAGGTCTAGAAAGGACCTCAAAAGGTCAAGTGATCTGGCCTCCTTTTCAAAGCAAATCAGGTTGTTCATGGCCATGTCCCATCTAGTTCTAAACACCTCCAAGAATGGAGACACCACAACCTCCCTGGGTACCCTGTTACACTGTTTTTCCACCAGGAGGGTGGTTAAATATTCCTAATATCTACTTGGAATTTACCTTGTGGCAGCTAGTCTCTGTTGCCTCTCAATTTTTCCCTGTGCACCTCAGGAAACATCACTGAAGGGTAAACACCACCCACTGCACTCCCTTCACCTGCTCACCACAAGAAGCGATCAGACTGATCAGGCAGAATCTGCCCATGGTAAATCCAGGCTGTTCCCTGTCACCTTCCTGTCCTTCGCATGCTTGGACATGGCTTCCAAGAAAACAGGCTCCATAATCTTCTTGGGGAGAGAAGTTAGGCCAATAGCTTCCTGGATCCTCCTCCTTGCCCTTCATTAAAATGGCCACAACATTGGCCTTTTTTTCTCTCCCCTGACTGCCATGGCCTTTCCAAGGTGATAGAGAGGGGCCTTGCAGTTGCATCAGCCAACCCTCAGCACCCTTGGATGCCGCCCATGTGATTCCACAGTCTTGCGCTTCCTGTGTTGACTTAAGTGCTTAGTAACGCAGTCTGCTGTTCCGGTAAATATCATCCTCCCAGTCTCTACAACTAGACTCAGAGAACTGGGAGGCCTCAGGACAAGCCTTATCAGTAAAAACTGAAACAAAAAGGGTATTGAGTATCTCAGCCTTTTCCATGTCCTTTGTCCTTAGGTCCCTGTGCCCCACTGAGCCATGGCCTCACAGTTCCCTGGTCTTCCTTTTGTTGCCAGTGTATTTGTAGAAGCCCTTCTTGTTGCCCTTCACTAGATCCTCGTCCACTCCAGTCATGCAAGCTACCCCAGCACATTTCTGTAATCACAATGATTTCATAAGTCTGCAACTGCACGTGGACTTCAAATTCCTTTTGTTTCCCATGCTGCATATGTACCTGCACAAATGCTTGATTGTCTGCCTTTATAGAAAATAAGCAAGCAAACTCTCCTCCTTTAATATTTCTTATAAGAAGTTCTGTTTATCTACAAACATACCAATGCTATAACTTCTTGGATAGCTAAAAACTGGAACAGTAAGTTAAAAGCTTTCTTTTTGCTTATGTATGGATTTCATAAAGTCAATAGTCAAACACTAGCTATATCTCCCATGTCCATAGCCTGAAAATAAAACACAAAAAAGCAGATAGACTGGAGGGGGTGAAATGGGGTCTGAAGGGAATGTTACAGACAGGAAGATATTAGGGATGTACAGTTGGGTATTCTTGGGTATTGATACTCTTCCCTAATAGTGACAAGTGTTCTCCAACACTGAACATAGAGTTCAAAGTATTTAAAAGTCTCAAGAATTAGAGATAAGGAAGATTTTGGCTATGGTGTCCAAGTGTCATGGACATGGAAAGCACACCTTACAGAAGGAATACTTAATTTAATGGAATAGAAAAAACCACACTCCAGTAGAAGTTGAATCCAAGTAAATTTAAGTTATACATAAGTTATAAGTTTTTAAAATCGTGTAGCAGTTGACTACAACAACACATTTGTAAAGAAAAAAAGTGGAGTCTCCAGCTGTTCAATTCTCTTTCCTGGCAGTCTTTCTGGAAAGTATATTTTAACAGAACAGAAATAACTGGCTCCTGAAAAAGCATATCTTGTGGCCTCTTCTACAAAAGGCCAGATGCGAACATACTGATAGACCTGAATGTTCATAGACTGAAACCATAATAAAGCACATAGTTTCTTGGTTCTGCCTACACAGCAAACAAAATACTCAGCAAGCACCATAGCAAGTCAGAAGCGTCCCCAACTGCACCACGTTCAGTGTAGCTGCTAAGGCGCTTCTTGCTGGAAAAGATTAATTTTCCTTTTACTTGCATCAATAAACTCAGACAAAGTTTCAGGCTTACTGATGTGAATAGATCAGAAATGCAGTAGGGCAACAGCCTGTTTATATTTCTGTAGAATGACATTTATTGCGAGAGTGAACTTTACAAACACTTAGGAGCAGATGGTGACTGGTCTCCTTGATGGTACACGGGGGACGGAGAACCCCTAAGAACCAAGCACAAAGGAAATCTCGGCAGTTCACAAGGTAACACCTCCAGCAACAGTAGCTTCCCCAAAGCAACAGGGCTTTTTCTGTTTGCCCTTTACATGGGGCTAAGCCTCACTGGGTATGAGTTCACCAAGAGGAACAGATGTGGCAACCTTGTCAAGATGGACAGAGCTGTCACCTACTCCTTGCGGTCTTCAGAGATTGGGGCCTTCTTCAACTGAACTTTTGCAGGTAGTTCAAGCTTATGCCGAAGTGTGCCAGAATGTTTGGAGGAATCCTAAAGCAGGAACAAACAAGGACAATGTCTTGGCAGGTAACTGTCCTTTTTCGTTCAGGTGTCTGACCATTCGCTCACATTCAGCAATCCTTTTTTAGCTTTCTTCTTTTGCTGTCTGAGTCAGCCCCTTTTAAACAGCTTGCTGTCCTGACTCCCCCAGGCTGCAGATTTTGATGTTGGTCTGGCACCCCACTGTGATGAGCAGAACTTCATGCCCAACACTGCAGGCATGGAGCAACGCCCACCCACTCTAGCAACAGGGGCCTGGAGGCAGGGGATCTTTCCCCTTCCCTCTTCCCTAAGATGACTCCCATGTCCTGTTCAGCTCTCACAAATAGGCTTTAAATTGCTTGCAGATTATTGCTAATAATCTGTCCACAAAAGCACACTTCTCTCTGCACACTGCAGATACACTCTTTCGGTTTTACGAAATGCAGCTATTCACATCAGCAAAATCTGCATGTTTTACCAGGCTCTTTGCCATTAATTCTCATCTGTGCCAAAGAAAGAGGATGCTCTTTGAGCTACCTGATGAAGGTACTCTTTAAGCATTTTCGTTGCATACGTAGTGCATACAGAACGCATACCTCTGCAGTGCAGCATTTGAGAATGTACCTTTACATATTAGCATATTGCAGGCAACAAACACAGGCGTAGTGTAACAACGTATCCTTTTCACAATCATCCAAGGTATATGTTAGAAGGTCAGCTCTGCGGATTTATCTGCACAGACAGCATAGAAAAGTGTTTTAAAAAAAGATTTAGAAATAAAACTCTGGGTGCTACCATTCTACGAGAAGTGAAAACTAAAAGCTACAAAATCATGCAGACTTCATTTTGGACTAGTTAACCTTACAAGTACAGTTGCTTCAGACATTTTCCCAGGAGAATTGAAAGCCAGTGGAGGAAAAAGCATTTGTGTGCAAGCATGCATATCTTGCACATACACACAGGCACATACATTATATTTATGCAGGCGTGTGGTGCAATTTCTCCTTTACACTGAATAAAGCATACAGGATCCTAAGAACTACCAGTTAATCTGGTGGCTGTATCTTCAGATACAGAGCACATCTGCCAAATGACAGAGAAATGGATTGATCGCCACAGATGATTTTTTTTTTTTTACTTGATGCTGATGTAATTTATATCAGAAGCAGAGCTGGAATGCCAACCTGGACCAGCAGCCAGCTGCGGCCCCAACACATTAGCTCCCAGATTCCTCTGATAGTTGTGTACATCTGTAAATCTATCAACCTGTCAGACCCAACTTCTGAACCACTTTAATGTGTTCCAAAGATAAACACTCCTATATTTAGGGACGGAAATGAGAGGCTTCTTCTGCTGATAAAAATATGATTTACAACAGGTGTTGGGACAGAACATTTCCAATTAAAAACATCACTTAAACATTTTGCTTGTCCTCAATGAAATCAGAACGTCAGTGTAATTCTGTTTGTTAATTTTAGCTTGATTTACTAGGAATAATCTGCCTGAGCCGGTAGCTGATCTCCAAAGCATTCCAGCTTTCTGTGGAATAACAAGGAATAAGAAACATGCTACTGTAAAATAAGCAAGGCTGGTGTGAAGTTTGTTCCTGGATAGCCAGAGAGACAAGCCTATAGCAAGTGCTCAGCAATGACCAAATAAAGGCCCAGGGACCTTTTTCTAGCAGACAACTCAGCAACTTCAAAAGATTTCTTGGACTAATTCACTCGTGGTATGGGCCAATAAAGCAGTATTAATCTCCTGCTTTAAATCAAGTTTCTGTCATAAGGGTCCATTAATCTCTCCCATGTTATCAAGTGTTTTAGTGGTAGGAAATTATATTCCTAAATTGAATTTTGTTTTCTTTCAGTGTAGCAAGAAATATTTTCAAACTTCTAATAGGAAATGTAAAACCTATGACACTAACAATACATTTGAATAAATAAAAGCTATAAATTAAAGCCACTTTCTTCCAAACCCCAACATTAGAGCAAAATAACAAAAACTGGCTGCCTAGAAAGAAGAAATTAAATACAAGATTTTACCTGAAAGTGCAGCAACAGATGGTTCACTTTTTTATTTAGCTTTTTATAGCAATTGGATATTTTATAAAAACCCTTTACAGTCAAATAATCTCCAGGCACTAATAAAACACTTATTGATTCTCAGTGTATACACTTAGTCTACAAGATGCCCTAACCTGCAGCCTCTACTGTTTTTAATGGAAACAGATACTCTTTACACAAGTCTGCAAAGTTAGTGCCGCTTTGTTTCATAGGAGACAAATTTACAGTAAGTGTCTTTGCATTAAATTTACTATGCTAAAGTTAAAATGGATAACCACAGGCAACAAAACAACTTAATTTTATGGCCAGCAATAGAGCTGCAGGGTGGATAGGGGTAGGAGGCAGCAGAATCTACTGCAGCATTGACAAATTTTACAGCCTTTGCTTTTCAAGAACAACAATACCACAATCTCAGAAACGTTTGGGTGGACTTGCCCCACAGAATTCTTTGAACATTGTCTACTGCTGACCATTACTATCTCACTGAGTCCTGCAAACAGCATGGGTTAGGGGCTTAGATCAAAGATACCACCTGCATGGTCACACAGCAGTAAATAGAGAGAACCCTTATATATCAATATATCTTGATTTGCGTTAGGCAGAGCATTCAAAGCCACATGCCTGGGCACCACCACTCAGTCCACATCAGCTTTGCAGCCCAACCCAAATTCATGTGGTACAAAAGGAAGGAATCATGATTTATCAGGCTTTGGACAAGGTAGATTAATTCAATTTCACTCAGATGCAATTTACATTTAAAAAAGAGACAACCTGTGTAGCTATAGATTTATTCCCTCTCTATAGTAATTAGACCTTCCTCACAAAGTGAAAGGCAGAACACTTGCAACAAAACCTTTACTTTGGGGACAGGTGGGGGTGGTGATCTCTTAAGTTCAGCTGGGAAACACAAAGTAATGACTGAATACAATCAAAAGCACAGCAAGAACTGACTTGCTTTAAATACTCCTGTTTTCACTCCTATGACAATGATCTCTCAGAGTCTCCTCTGGCATCACCATGATCTTCATTGCTGCATTTTCTAATATGTCCCAACCTTTAAAGTATCTGTCCTTGTAATTGGAGATGATCATGAAAACATGAGGTTTTGCCCATAAGGAGAATTTATTATAAACATTTCCCAAGGCTAATACGGACACCTGCATGATGTATTTGCAAGTAGAGCCATCTCATACACACACAAAACAACTAATAGCAGTGAGCTGAGGAGGCTACGATGAAGACCATCTCTCAGGCTACTGGCTACTTTTGGTGACAGGAATGAAACAAGTTACATTTTTGCACTGTGTCAGATCTTAAGTGTTTGCACAAAACAGACCTCTTCATTTTTAGCCAGCTGTTTTTTGTGACAAACAGAGGAATCCTACTCCCATTCAATAGAAAAACAAGGGAGAAAAGAGAGAAGGGGGGAGAGAGAGAAAGGGAAAAGCAACAGAGGTGGAGAGAAGGGTGGCTGCAGCCACTGAGGCTGAGGAGAAAGTGGGTATGCATCCAAGAGCTGGCAAGCCTCAGGTTAGCATTGCAGCAGCTGTACTGTTGTTTCTGCAAACAATTTTTAATGAAAAGAGCCTGTTCCTGTCCGTGCATCCAAAGGGGCCTCAACATTTTTTACAGTCCATTTGTTTGCCTATCAGGCTACTCCCTCACAACATTAATTTTATCCTCTTTCAAGTTAAGCTGTTTTACTGCACACATCTGAGAGGTGTTTGCAGTCCCAGCTCCAAAGAAAATAGATGGCGCATACTGCCGCATTCACCACATCTCTGCAGAAACTTCTTCTGTGGTTTGCCCTAAGTATCCCTCTGATAAGTAGCAGAAGACATGTCTTCCAAAAACACTAACATTTTCCCTGAAGATTGCTGATCAGAGTCTTTTCCTACCATAACCTGGGTCCAGCCATAAAGAGGAAATATGGTCTTAGGACAACATAATCAGAACCACATGCTCCTCTAAAATTCAGGATTTTAAGAACTCCTCAAAAGTACATGTAAAAATATGTAGTGTAGGACAGATGTTAACTGTCATATTTCAAGGTGCTCTTCTACATAGAGAAAGAGAATCTAAAGAGAGTAATAGACTGCTTTAAGGTAAGTGTCCTTATTTGTGTTACTTGAATTCAGTAAAGATTTACATAAGTCTCTGCTCAGAACATAAATACAAAAGTTTGGCAGTAAAAATAAAAAAAGGCCAGCAGCTGAAAATGGAAGGAAATGACAAAACAAGTTATTCAAAGGTCAAACCACACCTCCCATAGACAGCAGTCTATTAAAAAAGGGCTAACATACAGACACTTAAATCATTAAAGGGGAATTAGGCTAATTATCATATAATACTGCTCATTAGAGGAATATTGTGTGATACTCCCATTCCAATGAGTTCTTATACCAATTTACAAACAAGGCACCATTTTCTTAAACAAGCTGTTGATACACATGATGCCTTTTCCCAAAAGTTAAAAGCCAAGCACCTTTGGAAGTTCAGCAAAGATTTCTGAATAGAAACTTCATTTACCCACCAAGTTACACGAGCCTGATGTACAGGATGTCCAACACTTAGATCGACCTTTGACAGGATTAAGGCCTGGCATCCTGCAAAGATAGAAATCAGAGCATTCTACTACTGGCAAGGGAGACTTAGCAGCAAATAATTCAAGATAATTACACTTAAATGCATTCCCATTGCTTGATGGTACCGATTCCTTCTTTGCATGAAGCATGCAGCAAAACAAAACCAGATGTTTACCTTCTGATGCAACTTTATATGCCAAAAAAGCAATTTAAAGTCCTGATGTAATAATATAATATTTAATGGAATGGCTGGCAAGATGATCTCACTTGTAAAGATAGGTGCCACCAATACCTCAACTCTACTGCAGTCAAAAAGAAAACGCAAGGGTCAGCAAAAGTGGGTGTTCTGCAAGTAGCCCTGTAGGCTCTGAGATCTGGTACTCTGAGACCATAATCTGAATTTCATGTGCTATAAACAGAGACAGAAGTTATGCCACCTACATACACTGCTCGTATCTTTCATTATGAAATATTTTTAGTGTGTGATTTCTTGCTTCTGATGATGTCGATTTTTGCGTTACACCCAGGGAAATACCAATGTCATAAAAATACAATAATTAAGTTCCCTTACTTAAGCAGGTTCAGACGTACTGAACTAGCACAGCTTTATGGTCCAGGATCAGAGTAGATAGTTATCCTAAGGCAGAAAAAGCAGTGGAAATATTTTAGATGGATTTATATTTGGCACTCCTCTTTTTAGGGCTGGTAGGAGCTGATGTTTGGCATATATCACCACCAGGCTATATATCACCATCAGAATTAAAGACCTTCAAACCTTGCAAATTCTTTGCTGGTTTACTGTTTTCTATCCATGCCTTCAACAAGACATGCTCAGAAGAATTCCTAATGTTGTGAAGTTTGATTTGTCTGAAGGAGAGGATGACATGAAATTTAAAGATCTCATATTCCACCTCCACAGAAAAATAAGGTACATTTAAAAAAAAAAAAACAACAGCATCTCTGCAGAGCTGCAGGATAGCACCCCTGGATTAAGAGACTGTCACATTTCTGGAGAAGCAAGAAACTCCTCTCCTCTTGCTCCCCAACTTCTTTTATTTCTTTCTTTTAAGTGCTGCCTGCTTCAAATACAGACTTAAAGTTTTTCATGTATGTAACTGTTCACCTTACAAAGATACAAAGCACAGGGCAAAACAAACCAAACATTTATTTATCTTTACAGTGTCAAGAAACTGCTTTCCACTTTGTAGGAAGCACCATTTTTCCCCTCCAGGAAAATTTTTACAGAAGCAGGAGACATGTACCTACACCAGTCACATTAACAGTAGGCTTTAAAGCATGATGCCAACACAATACTGGGGAAAAATAACTCGTGAGTTTCAGTTAGACAAAACCTGCTAAAATATATGCATTAGGCTTTATTTTAAACTAAAAAAAATGTTATTTGTAGAAAATATATATGTTGAAGGCACATATTAGATTTAGTGTCAGTCTCTACAGAATAAAGAAAAAATGCAGACTCTCCTAAGTATAGCTTGTACTAGTGAGAGGTTGTACATATAGAAAAAAGGCAAGATCTACACAAGACAGACTGTGGGTTCAAATTTAGGTGGTTGGTCTTGGTACAGAAATTGCCAGGTGATATTGAATGGATACAGAAAAAGACCCAAACAAGAGGATCATGACACTGACATCAAGGCCTCTGAAAATGAATTTAGTTTCTGCTGTGAGAAGAAAGTAACGTTTCCCATAAGATACCCCTACTGCTTAAAAGAAACTTTCCAACTTTGTCAGAAGTTAGAAAGCAACAACTAGAAACTTATTTATCTGAAAGATAAGGAATCAGTGTTAAACCATGGGGATTTCCCACCTTTATCAAATGCACCCCTACATTCAGGTGACGGGGAGGACAAGACACTGAAGCAGAAGCAACCCTTGGAAAGGGTTTGGCTGATCCTGAGTCCTTCTGTGTAACTTTATTACCATTTTCAAACTTTGTGATGAGTGAACACAGAGCAGCTGTGCTGCCATCCAGTGAGACCTGGACAGGCTGGGGAGCTGGGCCAAGGGGAGCCTCATGAAATTCAACAAGAGCAAGTGTAAGGTCCTGCACCTGGGGAGGAACAACCCCAGGCACCAGTACAGGCTGGGGGATGAACTACGGGAAAGCAGCTCTGTTGAGAAGGACCTGGGAGTGCTGGTGGACAGCAAGCTGACCCTGAGCCAACAATGTGCCCTTGTGGCCAAGAAGGCCAACAGTATCCTGGGGTGCATTAAAAGAAGTTGTGGCCAGCAGGTCAAGAGAGGTTATCCTACCCCTCTACTCTGCCCTAGCCAGACCACATTTGGAGTGCTGTGTCCAGTTTTGGGTCCCCCAGTTTAAGGACAGGGAACTGCTCGAGCAAGTCCAGGGGAGAACTACCAAGACAATCAGGGGACTGGAGCATCTCCCTTATGAGGAAAGGCTGAGAGACCTGGGTTTGTTTAGCCTGGAGAAGAAAAAACTGAGGGGGGAATCTTATCAATGCTTCTAAATATCTAAAGGGTGGGCGTCAGGAAGATGGGACCGGACTCTCTTCAGTGGTGCCCAACGACAGAACAAGGGGCAATGGGCTCTAGCTGGAACACAGGAAGTTCCACCTCAGTATGAGGAAAAACTTCTTTAGTGTGAGGGTGCCAGATCAGTGGAACAGGCTGCCCAGAGAGGTTGTGGAGTTGCCTTCCCTGGAGACATTCAAAACCCGCCTGGACGCATTCCTGTGCCCCCTGATCTGGGTGTCCCTGCTCAAGCAGGGGGGTTGGACAAGATGATCTCCAGAGGTCCCTTCTAACCCCTACCATTCCCTGAGTCTGTGAAGTGCATTTTCAAGATACAGAGGTTTCCTAAGTGCATGTTTATGACAGCCATCCATACTGGTTTGCTCCAGCTGTCAGAAGAGCTCAGCAGGATGATGAGACAGAAGAGCAAGTAGACTCCTGAGGCCCCACTCAAGGGCTGTCTCCAAGGAATGGTCACCAGAATTAAACCCTGGGTAAAAAACACAGACACTACTTCTGGATACTTCCAGACGTCCCTACCGAACTCATCTGTTCTGTGAGGCATCACACAGATACACAAAGGGTGTCCCCTTTCATCAGAAGTTTAAAGTCTAACTATAATAGCATGGGCCTACGTACAGAGACACAAAGTGATTTACTAAGGTTACAAAGGAGGTCAGTGGCAGAGGTAGACATCAAACGTGAGCCTCTGCAGTCTCTGTGTAATCTGTCTGTCCATTGAACTTTGCTGGCTGTTAAGCACAAAGACAACGACAGAGTAAAAGCCCCTGGTGAACTCACATCAAACCAGTCAAGACTGAGTAACAAAAAAGCCTGGTACTGGAGACAAGGACACAGAAGCAGAAAAAAAAAAAACTACAGTCCAGCAGTGCAAGACATGGCCAAAGGTGGGTTTTTTTTCTGTGAAAGACAATAAGGAAAAGATTTTTTCAGGCTTTTACACACACATAAATAAAGTACACATAGCTATGAGACATCATTAAACACACAGCTGACTCTAGAACAGTTTTAATCAAAGTATTAATATAACTTATAGAAAGCATAGCATTACATTAAAACTTAAGAGTTACTCACTCATACATTTCCATTAATTCAGTCCATTTCTCTGGTAACACTGTTAGCAAAGAGACAGGTAATCAGCACCAAATACACAGGAAGAAACTAATGAATAGCAAAGGCTAACCATGTTTGTCTGGTCTTTAAGACAGTTCTTAAAATGCCACAATCCAGTCAAGACTGGAGATGGAGATTCCAAATATGCTAAAATAAACATACTTCCACAAGAACCCTAAACTTAAATAAAGAAATCAACATCTACTTGAATTTCATCCAGCTGGATTTTCAACATTTGTGTGTGAATTACTTCAAGTAGTCAGGAGTACAGCTCTTTGCTGGTAATGAAGATAGTATTAACATTCAGAACTTTTTTTTTTAAAAGTAGACACACAGACACACACAGACTATTTAGAAGACAAACAGGGAACATAAAGAAGGTGCCTTTCAAAAAGATGTTAACCAGCTAAGGACCAACAGCACAGGTATGATAAATAGCTCACGTGTGTCCCACCCACAGAGTTTACATTTGGAATTTTGTTAAATTAGAGACACATTTTAGTAGTCACGCATGCTGTTGTGCTTAATGGAGAGCATCTTGTCTGCACAGAAGGAAGCCCCTTCTCATATATAAGCTAAAGCAGTGCCCTTTCAGCAGAAGCTGAACTTGCTTTAGCAAATACTGCCAAGAAAATCTACTTTAAGGCAAGTAGAGGGAGGAGGGTGTGAAATATCAAAATGATGAGTCAGCAGAAGGCTCATTCTGAGCTAGCGTCAAACCTGAAAGAGAAAATTCACCATCTCTATCAACTCTCCTCGAGACCTGCTGAGCCCAACCAGTCTTCCCAGTCTCCGAGGCAACAGACTGCAGCCTTCAGACCAGGTGGGGAAGAAAAAGAGGGTCGCATCTCAAGGAGGCCTGGGCACTTTTCCCACCCACCAGCTGAATGACATACCTGTTGTCCAAAACACCCATTATTCCACATCTACACTCAGGACGCTATCTTCAGTGAAGAAGTGAATAATCTCCACTTTCAGAAGTGTGCTTCTACCATTTATTTTCTCTTTTCTCACATTTACGTCTTACACCTAGAGCATCACTAATACATGCCACAAATCAGGGGTAAAGAGTAGTCGTCGTCTCCAGGCCAGCTCACCAGGCCTAATCTATTATGGAACTTAGATTCCCTATAGTACAATCCCACCCTTTAGGTGGCATACACCTAAAAGCCATAATGCCATAACATCCACAGGCATCCAAATAGCAATCAATAGCTGCATCACTTTATTTCCACAAAGACAGCAATTAGAAGAATTAATCTAAAATAATGCTTATGCATAGTCTCACCTAAATACATCAGAATAAACTTAGCACAGGCAAGCTGTGTATTGGATGCCTGTGAAATCCTTTCCTCATGTGCATGTGAACTAGTATCACTTCTCAAGTATTCACCTTTCTTTCCAATCCACGTAATTTGTGGACCAAGATGTTTTTATATACTGGACAGCACTAGGGTTCAGTTCCCTTGTACCAAAGGTTATAAATTTGACTAGACAGCAACAATTGCTTTTTAATCTAAGCAAACTGATCTGTCAGAGGCAATCAGTACAGTGAAGCTATCCCAGGAGAATCCTAATAATCCCGATGAATCACTCAGCGCTGTATGAAACTCAGTAGTTGAACTCTTGGCACAGAATGTCACAAGCACTTAATGCAGCAAGTATATACAGCTGCAAGCAGCGGGCTCAGGGATATATGCCTTCGTAGTGTTTGTACTCATGCTGAAATTCTACACCTTTTGGTATTAATTAGTTTCTAATCATATTAGCATAACTTTTTTAGCAATATCTTATAGAAAAAAACTAACACACGTTTAAGGATGTTATTTGCTATTCTTATCAATGGGTACATGTTACATTCAGAGGAAATGGTCCAGAAAAGTCTGGGTGAGAAATGGGAAGGGTTCTGTTGTAAGAGAAAATTTAGCAATAAACAACAGTCAATGGTGTCTTCCATCCATTTTGGTCTCCTCATCAATTTCAGAGGAGAAATTCTGATGGACCATTGCAGCCCTTCTCACTGGTGTTTTGAGCCTATCTGTAACATCTCAAACATACTAAGTGAGCATTCTAAAAATGATGTGCTCCAACTAAATTATACACCATGTATGGAAAGACATGCAATAATGCCATTTTTTAAACCCAAACTATTTTCATTCAAATTTTATTAATTTATTCTTAGTTCAAATTACATGCAGATTTTTATAACTGCAACTAGAAATACTGCTTTATACGCATAACTAGAAATGTTTCAATCTACCTAATTGTATAGTGCTATTTTTAAATGAAACTAAGTATAAAAGTAAGCCAGTAACCTTACACTAGTTTTATGTGGCTTGATTCACATTGCCTCTGAGCTACAGCTAGTCCCACAGAAGCATAACAACTCTGTTCCTGTCCTTAGAGAGTAAAAAAGATTGTGGAATTGACAAGTGTGTCTATAAAACATATATCATAGCCTCTAGTCTACCAGCTGTATGATTATCTACAGTAAGTCTAGGTATAAACAGATGTTCTGACTTGAAAAGCACTTATCTTCACAACTCAAGAATCCCCAAGGAAGTTTAGTCTAGTTGGTTTAAAGCTTCGGTTCTTAGCATCAGTTTCGTAGTTGGCCAATTTTACTTCTTAACTGGAAAAATACTCACCTATGGGCATGCTAAAAATTCTTAGTAATAACAGCTGCATATACAAACTACTGATTTGCCCATAATTTCAACTGCCTAACTGAAAACTCACCCACTATTTCAAAATGAAGGTAAGGAAACCAAACATACATGCAAAATCCCCAACTACAAGACTAAAATTGAAAGCCGACTTTATTTAACCTATACTAAAATCATGCAGTTAGTAGCATTAATAGAGGAAATACAAAATCTCTGCAGCCTAAAACACTGGTGTTTAGCATTTTGCTATAGTAGCACTAATTATATTGTAAATATATTTTCAATATATTACATATAATGTAAATGCTGGGGGTTATGTTATGTATATATTTAATATATAGTTGGTTTATATTTATTTAAATATTTATTGTTATATGTTATATACAATAGAGCATGGAAACTATAGAGAAAAAGAAACCAGTCTTCAAAACCTGAAAAGCTGTCTTGGGAAAACACCTTCTTCTCCACTCTTCAACACCTGCATTGCATTCCAAAAGCTTGTGGTAGAGATAAAACATGCTACCAGATCACTATGCCTACCTGGTAAGGCAGGGTCATCCATTTCTTCTTACCACAGTTCACATTTATCAGTCTGTTGATTAATCAGATGGTTTTCTTCAAGCATTCTTTCTAACATGCAAGAAAAATTCCCCTACAGTACCATCTTCTGCAAAGGGAACTGCTTACCTACTACCTGGAACAGAGAATACCAGAATGGCAGCCAATAAAGCGTTATGTTCAATTTAATACTGCAACTATTTGGCTTCTTAAGTCCCCACTCCAGAAGGACTTTCTGTAGTAAAAGCGGCTCCTAAAAAATGATCTTGCATCAGAAGTAGGGATTGCCTAGTGTACAGGTTCCTGTGCATTATATGCTGACACCAACTCAGATTTCTTCTAGAAGCTATCCTGTCTTCTTTTCCTCCTCACATTTCTGTTGGTTAATCAAGAGACTTGAGGATGACCTCAATCATGAGCCAACAACTTCTATTTAATACACATAAAAAGAGAAGTATGTAAGATGGGGGAAAAAAAAAAAAGAGAAGGAAAACCTTGAAGAAGTCCTGCTTCCCAGTCTGGTCTGCCAGCATTAGGCAGACATCAGACCTTCCTTCTTAAACTGCCAGTATTACTGTATTTGATCTCAACTTTCTCCTCTACTTCCCCCACTAGGCCAGGACACACTATTCCTGTTCTGCCTTTCCTCCCCACTTCCCAAAAAGCTAAGGTACAGAAGCAAAACTGCAACTTGGGAAGCGGGGGGGGGGTGGGAGATGACAGTAAAACACCCCTATCTTCCTATCTTTACAGATTATAAGCCCTATAAGGTGAATATTGTCTCCATTCCGGAGACTGCAGTGGTGTTACAACAGGAGCAAAGTATTAAGATAAGGCATTCCTTAATTCTCTAGATGCCTTCCTTCTTCATAAAGGTGCCAAAAAAAGATTTGATTTGTGAATTCACTAGACTTTTTGAAATTATCAACACAAAAGTTGTATTAGAAAGTGGGATACACTAGAGTAATTTTTCAATATCCTTTAGTACTTTCATAATTGCTTGAAACATTTCTTTAATAGGATATTTTATAAGCAGTTATTTACAAAGTCTTTAAAATGGTGACTGGATGGTCTTAGCAAGACTTCTGAGTATGTTGGGCTTTTTTTTTTCTTAAGTCTAGAAGAAACATGAAAAATTTATCAGTGAGAAATTTGCCTTTTGTCAAGATTTGCTGACACACTATCAGTGGTAGCACCCTGCAAGGAATTCAAGGTTACTCTAGACAACAACCAAGCATAACCAAACCCAGTGTCTTTACTGAACCACAAATCCAGAACTCAGCAACTGTATTTAAATACCAAGAATAACTCACACAAAGAACTAAAATAGCGTTATTACAAAAATAGTTAATCCTGTTGGGAGCATGCAGCAGCTGCATTCTTTAGATTCAATCAGTTAAAAAATTTAAGCCTTGATCACTGAGGGAACTCTGGATTTTGCTCTTCAGCCACAGATGCCTGGCTAGCAGAGAGCACTGGGAGGAATGGAAGCAAGCCAGTGCCAGCAGAAGACCTGCCTGACCTGTAAAGGACCTCTGGTGTCCAAGAAGGAGAACTGCAAAGACTACTTTCCTTCAGAGTGAAGGATCAACCATCAACCCACTACGTTTACAAAAGGAACAGCAATCCCTTGGTTCAGTTCTACACCTCATTCCTGGAAAATCTGCTACACATGAAGACTTGGAGGAACACCTCCAGAGGACTGTTCACCTGCATATCATGAGGGACAAATAAGGGCTTGTTTATTTATTTATTCAAAAGGTTTAGGAAAGCAATCTGAGCAATCTTCTTCCCTCTTCCTTGCTCTATGCACCGTAACTCCAGGTTGGCTGTGACTGGAGAGAGCTTCCACTCCTGCTCAGGTCTGGAAGGGGAAGAGCAAGGCTTTTCTGAGGCACTACAGAATTCTACTGGCAGAGCTGAATCAGCTCATTAGACTACAATTTTGAGTTTATGCTCTTGCACAGAAAAGTTCACATGCTTCCAAGGTGTAGGTGGTTCTAATATTTTTTTACTGTATATGTAGAAGTCTCCAAGTGTCTGGAAAATTCAGGCCAACCACCTTCTCCCTCTCATTCCATTTTCAATCTTATTAACTATGGAACATACAGTAGAAGTCATTATGCTACATTTCACAGTTTATGGTTTTAATGGTTTTGCAACATTAGATGCACAACACATTTTCAAGCATCAAAAACTAGGCTTTGCTATCTAACATTTCATAAAGATAATAAAAGTTAATGAGCACTCATGATCTATGATCTGACAAGACATCTTCTGTTCTTTCCGAGATGAAACACTCACCCTGCCTTGCTCCGGCACACTGGGAGAAAACAAATATAAACCAATTAATCATTCTAAACTATAAGCTATATTAAGTTATAGTTTCTCAACAGGCTTTTCATACCCCATTGCTAATAGGGCACAGGTGTCCTAAAAAACAGTCTTTCAACACAATAATTAAATCCTGCTAACTTCACATGGTCAACTGCAGCGGACAGTACTGTTTAGCATTTCAGCAGGGAAAAAAACCTGTTCAAAACAAGCAATAACAAGGTTGCTGTTACACCAGGAGTCCAGTATCAAGAGCTCTGTTCCAATTTTCTACATATTTTCATCATGTTTTTTTATTACAGAAGTATTTTTAAAAAATTTCATTCTGACCTATCACGGGAGTATCTGGCACAAATATTACAAGAAATACTACAAGATACTTCATGCAGAACATGACTAACACCAGTATGGGGGAGGAAGGAGTAGTCTGCTTCGGAACCATTTGTGAGGCTGCAACAGGGAGATCTGTCATAGGGAACTGTTGAGAGAATTAAAATTCTGCACTTTGTTACATTTCAAAACCAGTTGCTGAGTGTTTTAGGAATACTATTTTGAGACCAAATTCAGCTTGTGATACCTTTGTCTATACCCACAGTATAATACAAAAGTATAGGTGCAAAGAAAAATCTGATTCTTTTTTGCCCCTTCACTCAGCCATATGGTATGATGTGTTTTAGACACCACACAGGAGCGTGCAAGATTTCTGATTCCTGCAAACCGCTCTATATTACCATGAAACAGAACACGTGAAATGAAAATAAGAAAAAAAATCAGACTATATAGTAGTTAATGAACAACAGTATTTACAGTAAAACCCTCGGATAAAGATAAAATCCCAGTTTACATAAAGAAAACAAATACGTAACTCCTAACACACACCTTATATTGCTCAAAACACTGTCCTGCAATCAATCTACCTTGCAGAGGCACACAAAGAAATAAGCTATAGAGCCAGGGAACCTTGCACTGCCCAACTGTGCAGAAAAGCAAAGTATTTTTGCTAACTGAAGGATCCAAGATAACTGGGATTTAATGCTAAAACCCCCACAGCCTCAAATGTCTAACCTAAATAGCCTAAGCTTCCTAGAGCATGCCAGAAAGAAACAGCATCTCTCCACTGACTGAAGCAATAGTTTAACCAGCTTTCACTGGATTGCCCTGCTGGAAGAACCTGCTCTTTCTGCTAACTAAAAGCAGTATTCTCCCGTAAACTGCAGTCACAAACACTGCATAGGAATTTAAACCAACATTTATGCGCGCACAGGCACAAACAGAACTGGAAAGGAAATAAAGCTACTAAGTCTATGTATTAAGCTTAGCCCAAAGGAAAGTTACTGTGGCACCACTGAATCAGATGGTCCACAGATTTCTCTCTCAAACCTCAGAGAGATTATGTATGCTTTAGATTAAAATAAATAAATCAGACCTAAAAGAACAGCACCAAGTAAGCAGCCTAGACAGATCAGCTGGTGAAGTCAGGCTACACACATATTAGCACTTACTGTAGGAAAACATGAATGGATTAGTGGCAAAGAGTTTGTGCTGAGGACCTGAACCTTAAAACTTACATGTTGGGGCGGGGTTCGCTATGCCTGAATAACTCTTCATATCACCTCTTCAGATCAGTTAGGTCTTGCAGACATAATCAGATATTCATCCATTAGCATTTGGTACATTTTTGGATCACTTTTTTCTGTTTGGTTGCACCTGGAGAGAATCCAGTTTTCATTTCCTGAAGCAAAAGCATGACAAGCAGGGTTGACCAGAAGAAAAAACAACAAAACCTCGAACAAACCACCACTCAGCCTGAGCCAAAACAATGATGTAGACCTACCCTAGGGTCCTTCGAAAGCAGTTATGTAAATGCATCATCTATCCCAACATGTGCAGCTACTTATCAAAAACACATACTGATAAGCCATTGCTGTGTATTTTTACATATTATTTGAGCAATACATTCTAATTTATACACATTTTGACATGAGATTCTAGTTATTATAGTCTTGCCAATAAGACCCCAATAAGGTCAAGTTCCTTCCTTGTGCATTTGCTTATGTCCATCCATACACTTCAACAATGTCTTCTTCAAATGCTGCTTCCATGACAATTTAAGTTATAGTAAGATGAATAAAATCCTTGGAAGAAAAAGAATAAGCCACCCACAAAGACACACAAACTTGCCACATCCAGATTCTGTTAAAAATATTAAAATTTAATAATACCTTTTGAACATACAATTATGTCAAGGAAAGAGTAAAGGCATTCAAACGAATGGATATAGATCTTAAATAATATTTACAAATTCTAAACTGCAAGTTGGCTATAAAGTCACAAATACTTTAAATATTTAGTAGAATATAGTGTAAATTCTAATATAAATTAGATATTAACTTCATCTGTTATTTTTTCCAGTGATAACAGTCTAATCTTTACATACTATATACATTAAAATACTAAAAAGTTATAAAAATTTATTTGTTACTGTGCAAAGAAATGGAAAATACATCAGATCTTACTGTACAATATCCAAATTGAACTTTCTATCATGTTCTCTGCAAAAATAAACGGCACTTTCACATGCAACAAGGCATAAAGTACAAGTCTGTCCATTAGCAGTATGCCATCTGAGTGCAAAGTAAACTAAAACACAAATGTCATTCAACCATATAGTTGAATATCAAAAGTAAAGTGTGGGAAGAGATTCTGACAAACTTTCTGATTCAGACCAAAGTAATAATGAGAAGCATGTAAACTGATTTTTCCATACAGATCTGTCATTTTTTTAAAAAATGGAAATACAGCATACTGAGAAGTTTGTTGTGACGGTATCAGTTACTTTGACAACACATAACGGAGGAAAAGCTGATGATCCCATACGAATACAGAAGCCCAGCCCTGCCAGTGGGCTGGGGCATCTAAGCTGCTTTTCTATTGACAGTTTGCAAAATTACTTCTGCCACTCTGAATTGCACATCGGTAGCCAGATGAGTTTTCTAGACTTTATTATGCCATTGTGTAACCATAGCTTCCACAGTGCAATGCCACAAGAAGCCTGTCCTTAAGGATTTCTTTGCTTGGGTATTCAGGTAACTTGAGCATGTTGATACTGGAAAAAAAACAAAAGCCACATCACAGTTCAACAAGAAACACAACAGTAAAGTTTTCTGAATAAAAACCCTGAAGATGTCACACTTATATAAGAAAACAAACCTGTGCTGCATTACAGTACCACCGAGCATTCAAATCTATTGCAGGAAATTAAGGGGGCTTTTCACTTCAGCAAATTGTAAAATGACAATTTAATATTCCCTTACTAATCCCACTGCCTTTAGTAAAGCAAAATGAAGTGGTAAAACAATGAGCAAACAATGTAACATCACCACTTTCATACTGGACAGTGAATACTCCACAAATTAAATCTTTTTTTTTGCCTTTTAGTGAAAATAGTCAAAAGAACTGTACTTTTGACTGAGTGACATGAAAAAGCCTTGTTTTTAAGGTATTTCAATGAGACTAGTTAACATACCATGTGCTTGATGTTGGTAAAAGATTTGCAGTATACGGCACAGCAGCAATTGTAAAATTTTGCAAGCCACTGCCACCCATTATATGGGCAAAGCCACCATGAGGCACCCTGGAACTGAGAAAATTCACAGAAATTAGACTATTACAAGAACATTATAAGCCAAAAAATATAATCTCTACACTGCAAATATCTCTTACTGCTAGTAATTAGGCAGTTACTAATACTTTTATCAAGGTTCCCCCCTTCTCACCCATATCACAATTCTCATTGTCCAAATTCTTTTAATTACAATATTGAGTGACACATTTGTTCATTTACATCAGGCATCAAATTGTTCAACTGATACTTAAGAGAATTCTGTTTGCAAAGAGAAGTAATTTCTACAACCAGTTTTCAGAACAAAATGTCATCTCAGTTTAGGCAAACATCTCGTTATTTACATTTACAGTTTAAGAAACACTGTATCATAAAAAAAGTTTATTCCCTGATTACTATCTGTGGGACAACTGACCAAAGCATTCTTGACATGTCTTTTCATTTACTACTTCAGACAAAATATTTCAAGTAACTAATAAAACCATTACATCAGCAAGCAACAACCTATGGCAAAACCAGAACACACAAGAAAATCACTAGCATATTCAGGAAAGCATTCTCAATCATATTACTTTTTTTTCCCCTTTTACCAATATATCATTCAAAGATTACTCAAGGTGAAAATGGCCAATAGCCCTGGACTCTTCAGAGTCCCTCCCTATAATGTTAAAATGACAAACAGAATAGAATTCATATATTTTTATAACATCAACTTAAGCTGGTATGCATTACAAAAAATAAAACACTTACAATGAAGGGATAAGAACTAATGAAGTTGAATGTGAGCCAGCAATGCATCCTTGCATCAAAGAAGGCCAGCAGCCTCTTGGGCTGCATCAGGAAGAATGTCACCAGCAGGTCAAGGGAGGTGATCCTTTCCCTGTACTCTGTGATAAACATCTGAAGCCCAGCTCCAAGCTCCCCACTACGGGAGGGATAGGGACATACTGCAGCAAGTTGAGGAAAGGGCCACAAAGATGGTAAGGGACTGGAACACCTGACACAGGAGGAGAGCAAGCTGGGGCAGTTCAGCCTGGAGAAGAGAAGGTTCAGGGCAATCTGATCAATGTATATAATTTATTCCTCCCTTCAGGTAGTAAGATGGAGGCCAAGTCTCATGAGGGAGCATGCAGTGGCTCCCGGTGACAGGACAGGAGGCAGTGGGCACAAACTGAAATCCAGGAAATTCTGTTTACACATGAGGAAAACTTTTTTACTGTGAGGTGGTCAAACACTGGAAATAAGTTGCCCAGAGAAGCTGAGGGGTCAGCACCCCGCAGAGAGTCAAAACATGACTGGACAAGACCTTGAGCATCCAGCCCTAGCTGACCCTGCCCTCAGCATATGATTGGACTAGACAATCTCCAAAGATCCTTTCCAATCTCAGCTATTCAGCAACTTTGTAGCTAGCAAAGAACCAATCTGATAAATAAAATAGCTTTCCATAAAATACATAACAGCTGTTAGAATTTTGGATTACAGGTACTTACATTAAAAACAATGCTCCCATATTCACAAAATCAAAGTTACTGTAAAAACCAGGAGCAAGAACAGAAAAGAAGAATGAAGTAATGTTCCGCTCACAGTAAAACTACTTGGCAGAAATGCAAAAAGAGTAAGGGTTGCTACTGCCAAATGTTAAGGAGCTAGGACAGAGCTCGCAATAATACTTTTTAAGTATACCTTTAGAGCTGTCTGTAGTATCCAACACACAAATCTCTATCACCTAGCTTAACAGCAGCAATGTCAGGCATATAGTTCTAGCACTGGTAGATATGGGGCAACTACTGTGGAGGGAAGTACTGATTATTTGCAGCATACTATTTCTGACATACAAGCAGAACTGTGCTCACAACCACAGCCCAGACAGTTGTAAGGATTTTACAGTGGCACTCTCTTGTACCATGGATTTGGCTTGCATTTCTAATACAGTGCTGCCTCCCCTGTGGTGACTTTTAACTCCGATGAACCAAGAGAATTCCACATTCAAGTTAGCAATAACACAGACCTAACTGTTGAAAATTTCTCATTCAGCCCACTATTATCTAAAAGTTTTTAAAATTGAACTTATTAAAGTGTTTCTCATACAACACGTCAAAATTGTATAGTATGATCAGGGATTTGAACATTTAAAAGTCAGTAGGTGGCTGCCAACTTATGCCTTCAAGAATGAGTTTTCTTTCCAAGCAAAACAGAGCCAATACAGTAAAGAAACCTTCCAAATATGTCCAAATTAGATCACAAGATCTTATCGCTCTTACTGCACATGCAAATAGCCTTCAGCAAGAGCAATAATATGATTTCATAGCTTTGGAAACTTCAACAATATTAAAATATTTAAGTTTACATCTGAATCCTAACTTTTCTACCTATTTTTCCACTTACAGACTTTGCATAAATTTACTTGAAAACAGTATAGAAGAGATACTTTAAGCCAGTTCCCTTATGTTTTTACTCTTAAAAGTAGTCATATATATCTATCACATTTGTTAAATATGCTGAATTTCCCTTAATATAGCATAAAGCTTTACTCAACAGAAACAATCCCCTAAGAAGTTAAACAGCAATCTGATAACTGCAGAATAAAAAAAAATAGAATTTACCATTGTAACAGTTGGAGGGAAGTGTTGACAGCTTAACTAAAAACCTGATCAAAAGTTGCCAATGGATAATTAACAATTTAGCCAAATGCTATTATAAACACCAAACAGATCAAGAGGGGAAACAAAAAAAAAGTAAAAGCATATAAAATTGGCAATACTATCTCAAGTAGCTGTCAGCAAAGAAAAAGTAGTGGTGCATAAGTAAACTTTCAGATCCCCAACATGAAGCACAAGAATAATTAGGCTTTTTCATTAGTTTGCTAAGACCTCCAAACACACAGAATCTGCTCTTCAAACATTGCTCATGACAATAACTTTACTGTTAAAAGAGGTCTCAAAATGAGTCTCCACTGAAGCTATCAAAGCAAGACTTCATTTCATTGAATAGAAAAAAGTGTAAGAATGGGGGAAAGCGACAACAGGCAAAGTTTAAGAAATATTGAGAGATGTCAGAGAAGCCCTGAAGACAATTTGTGAAGAGACACACACACACACAAAAATCAAGTGAATATGTAGAAGTGATTAAAGGGAAATGGAAAAAAAACAATGAAAGTTTTGAATGCAAAATTTTGTACTGTCAACAAGTACACAGAGAAACAAATTCTTCACTAAGGAAATGTGACACCAGAAAGAGGTCCTAGTTTGAAATCAGGTATAATTTTAAGTGTACAGTTTTACTTAAGATACCAGCCTGTACTAGATGAACTGGTGTTTTAGATCACAGACTACTCAGCATCTAAACCTTCCATGCCCAGAAACTAGGACTGTCTAGGGATTTATGTGCAAAAATGCCAGCTATGTACCAGTATTAGAGGGAACTTTCAAAGGTTAAATTCTTATGGAAAAATACACCTATTACATTTCTCCGGTGACTGAAAAAACACAACAGGTTCCTGCTAGCTGATACAGAAAAAAAGCTAAACAACTTGGGTTTAAATTCCACCCCAGAGTTCTTAAAAGACATACCAAAAATTTCTTTCCTACTCAGAAGAAATGGTTAAGAACAAGTCAGTGTGTGACTTGTAACCAAAGTTAATGGTGCTCAAGCACATATTAATCAAACAATATAATTGTTTACTTGAAAAAAGCATTCCTTAGCATCCAGTAGATTACCCCAAATACCATGAAAATAGTGAATGCAACTTCAGTATCATTTGGAATGTTTTAAGAAGCATTTGAAACACAACCTTACATCTTAAAGATCCTTGTTTGCTGTCTAGATTTAGAAATAGCTTAGTCCACTAAAAATGAAAGACCAGCAGCTGGTTGTGCAACAGATGTGCAGTTAGAACTGCAGGAATCATTTCTGCGGAGAACAGAAAGAAAAGATCCATGTGCACAGAACTAGCTTCTTAAATTGTCTGTGATCCCTAAAACCAATGAAATTCATAATAAATCAAGTGAAACTAATAGAATTTGAAGACTGTCCCTTTTGATGATACATGCATGACTGAAACTCCTTGGTATAAAAGACAAGGTTTGATGATCTTAATTCATATTTCACCATTGCTTAACCACAAAACTTACAAACAAAAGGTCAACTACTCTACTAATCCTAGAATATGAAGGGAACATCAAATTAAGATGGTGCGATCTCTATCTGCCACCAGAAAAAGACATAGATAACACAGCTTAGATTCCACATGTGCATCTATGGATCCACTTTGCAAAATGTCTGCACACACAAACTCGGCAACTCACCCAGCTCATAGGGGCGTTTATTGCTCAAAACCTTCCCCCACTGCCCCCAAACCATGAAGGAAATAAAGTGGCTTTTCCTGAAGAACAACGAGAATTTGGGACAGAAATCCTATATAAGGCACAGCCTTGCATAAGGTTCCATCTTCACTTGATCTTGACATGCTGCACTAATGTTAAATTCAACTCAGCTTTAGGAGAAGGATGTTCTGTTTACACTGACTGAAGTGATACCTAGTTATCTCATATATTAAAGCCTATATTGATTACTGGAGAAGCCAAGAGCCACATAAATATGCAACAGGAAGAAGAATACAAAGCACAGTTAAATTCACTACTGCCTTGTTAAAAATTGCCTGGGACACCAACAAAGGCCTCTCGCAAAGTAGTCAACTATAATAAATAAGTAATCAATCATTTTGCTGGCCATACAGGCAGCAAAGGTATTAACACATTTTGTCTACTTTGATCAACATATAGAACACCAAAGTATGCAAAACAGTTTCTCATTAGGTGATCTTGCATAGTAATCTGAAGTGTCTTGACTTATTTCAGAGTATCCAGACAATATATTTGGTGTTATATAAGAGTTTCTCACCTGCCAGTAACGAACTGTAATAGTAATACTCTCTCTTCCTGAGTTAATTCTTCCACAACATCCCAGAACCACTAAATGAAAAATAAGTTAGTTTGTATTTTCCACTAAATACTCATAGTACTTGAAAAGATAACTGTAAAACAACAAAATGAATGTTTGTGTGTTTGTTACCTAAACGATGGAAGTTTTCATATGAAATTCATACATAACTAAGTCACAAAGTAGAAATACAGTATAAAAAACCTCCACAAATTTCAGCCAAAATAAGCTTCCATAAACACACACAGAAAACAAAAGGACTTTTATTAAAATGCAAGAGTCTACATTATTAAAAAAAATTTTACCTGAATAACTTGGTCTCCTCTCTCATAGCCACTGGTATATTCTGTATTTTTTAACCAGTCATTCACATCAATTTCTGGCATACCAGACAACAAAAGCTCCTTCAGCAGAAACACACAGATTGCAATTAGTCCTCCTGACTAACCATTGATTTCAAGAGTTTATGCTATTTTAAAAAGTAATGCTTTAAGTATAAAAATTAGTGCTTTTTCAGTTTAGTTGCAACCCTTACAGAACCTATGATTTTTAATACAAGAATATTCTTGAATTCAGATAATTTCACATGTTCTGTTTAATTTAAGCACACAGCAACAAGAGAGAAATTATTGCCAAAGAACCTAAAAGAAAAAAGCTCTGAATTTTGGAATGACTTGAGATGTGCTGGTCACAGCAGATCAAAGCACCACAAAAACTTATTGGAGTTTGATTCTGTGACTCCAAAAAAACAACAGACAGCATCTCTTTACTTTTAAAGAACTTCTGTCCTCCTAAAAGAGTATGAAAAGGCTTAAAGGCCACAACATGCTGATTCCACTTTGAAATTACAATGTAAGGAATTTATCAATGGCACGTGAAGTTATATTCCGGGAAGATGGTCATTCTAAGTAATTAGGATAAGCAGGAATACACTTATTGAGATCCTCACTGACAGATGCCCAGGAAGCAAAACCAAAGTGAAAGATACAAAATGTCTATGTTGTGGGTACTGAGCTTTACTTCTACATCATTACACTACTGATGAAGTACGCTGAATGAAGTATTTGAAGTATAGGCATTTCTGCTTACCAGTTCATATTCATCAAAAAGCTGGATCAAAGACGGTGGAATGAACATATGGAAGCCTTGTAAAAAGGCATTTATCTGAGGCTGAATGGCTCTTGTCATTCTAAGCTCTGTGACAAGCTGGACATACTCAGCCTGCAACATAAAAAAATTACATTAAGACATACAATAGCAAAAACATAGTGCTCATGCAAACTCGCACAAACAGAATACATTGCAAATCTCATCTACTGTACGACATTAGGAGTCGCTATGCACTTTCACACACAGAAGCAACCAGCATAATTCAGAAGGCCCCTCAGAGTTCAGAGCCCCTTCTGCTCTTCCCGTTTCCTTCCTTCCAAAAGCAATTCCCAGACAGAAACGTTTACATCGTAACACAAACCAGTCAAAAAAAACAGGGACTTGGACTAAAATAGAAGTGAATAAAACTTAGTTTGTCATGCCTGCATTTAATACAACCACCAATGTGATCATGTAAGGACATAAGGCACTATTCATAGGAAAATACTATATTAAGCAAACCAACATAACTCAGGAAAAAGGGTAAACTTCTGAAGGAATATTTGTGAGCCAAAAAGCTTTCTTGCTTTCCCCCCATCTCTGGAAGTCTAACAGAATATATTATTTATCCCTTTGTTGTCTTAAAAAAATCTAAACTGTTATAAAGAAAGTCTTGAAAGTCTCCTCAGTTTTTAAAAAGGAAAAAAATACATTAAAGCATTTATACGATAACCACGTGAATAGACAATATCACAGTTTGTATGCTTTAGAGATTTCGGGGCTCCATCCCCTTTAAAAAGATGCCAGTTAAAAAAGGAATCCACCAGAACTTTGCTTTTGTTGAAAACACAAAAGCCTAGGAGGCAGTTAATGGAGGAAGGTTCTTAGAATGAGACAGACAAAAGTACCTACATTAAAGCTGTATAAACATGTCTCATCTACCGTGTCGAAACTATGCAAGTTTAGAAGTCTTTACTCAAGAAAAGATTTCTACTTGAGAACAAAAATTATTCCTAGATTATTTAAGGTACTCAGTTTCAAAGCAATGCTTTGACTTCCTAATCGTGATTTTTAATAACAAAATCATAAAACATACCTCCCAATTAAATCATCTCACCTATCACCTTCTCTTAAGACAATAATCTTACAAAAATACTGCCTTGATTTTCAGTTTTAAAAAACATTAACCTAAACTTTTAGGTTCTGAACCTGCACAAAAGAAACCAAGCATTCTTTCTTTCCTCCCTGTCTGAAAAACGGAATGAAGTATGAAACATTTCAAAATAGAAGACTATTTTTTAAAGGCAATTCCTTACATTCACAGAAATATAGAGGGGTTGTCATTTGCTTCGCAGTTGGAAGATATTTTTAAATGCATTACTGCCATTTTGTAAGAGTGATAAGACAACTGATTTGTGAAGGGCTCTGAAGAAGAGGAACACTAAGCATATCTTCAACTGCAAAGCTGTTCCCAAAAATCCAGTTTCAATCTAGTCATCTCCCTAAGTTGCTTCTACTGCCAGTGGAACTGAAGCCACCTCCCTTCTCTACGGAATTAGAGAGGTAGCCAAAGGAGATTAACTGCCACAGACAAAAGTCTGCCTCTCAATACATCTTACGAGCTCTAGGAAGAAATCAGAAACTTCAGCAGTATCAGGAGTAGCAGGAATGTTAACACTGGCCTTCAGCGATCAGAAATACTTGTTTTACATCTTCTAAGTTCCTGTTACATAAGTTAGGCTATTCGGAAAACAGGGTTGTAAAAATTCACAATGTTATTAAAAAAATCCATTAGAAAAAACATGACAGACTTATTTTTCTGTATTACAAAAATACTTGCATTGAACACTGTCATTATGAGAGAAAACAGTTGCTGTGCTTTAGGTATAACAAGAAATGTTTTAAATAGCCTGGAACATCCAAGCATCCTCTCTATCAGCACTGGCACATGCTGAAAGACCTCTACCACATAATTTACATAATATATGCTAGTAAAAAAACTGGTCAATTTGTTTTTCCCTCTGTTCACTTCATTTACATTTTATTCGCTCTCAGAAGCCTTAGGAGCACATTACAATACAGAAGTATCTACATAATTTCAGATGTACATATGCATTCCTACACAGTGCATAAAAGGTACAATCCAGCCTTCTTTTAAGAGGGGAGATTTGATGAGACCAGCATCACAAATACAACAACAAAGTCTGGTTTGGGTGAGGGGTTGTTCTGTATTTCCTTTGAGGTAAATCAAGCACAGATCATGCTTCCCTAATTTTATAACCCCATATACTCTGAGACGAGGATCAATGTTCATTATGATGTTCAGATTCAGAGAGCTGCTCCATTCCAAAGCTGGCTGAAAAACCACCATAATTCTTTACTGCCAAACAGCGCAACCAGCTCACAGGCAGGCAAGTCCTGAGAGGACACAGAAAGCCATAGGATTGTGGAGATTTGTACCATTTTTTAAGATAACATATGGTCAAACTTTGCCTAGCTCTAATTTTTTTTTCCAAAAAAGTAAAAAGCTGTAAAAATACGCACAGCAAAACACAAAGAAATGCACAGCACGGACACGGAAAAAGCCTGACTTTTCACTTTGAAGTCTCCCAATTACCATGACAAAAGGCAGTTAAACCACTACTATAACCAATACTTCAGCTGGAGCTACATGGACACTCCAGTGCAACACTGGAACATTTGCATTGTATGGTCCCACAGCCATTCACCTGTTACGCAGCTGATGTCAAAAAAGTTCCTCGTTCAGAGAAAACACTTTACAAACAGCTATTACTACCACTCCTCAACGGGTCATTTACTCTACTTTGGTTTTCAATAAGAGGGAGATGGATTGTTTGGATGATGGGGGGGGAGCGAATGACGTGGGGGAGGTGATGTGGTTTTGGTATGGATTTTTTTATGGGTTTGTTGGTTTGGTTGTGGTTTGAGGAAGACTCACTCATTTTCATTTTTTAAAAATGTTATCATTTAAACAGGTAATCTGCTAGTGTACGTACGCAGCAAATTCCTTTAGAGGCTGAATTTTCTTCTCCCAGAGGTATAGCAAATACAATGAGTTTTAAACAGCGATCTTTTTATTCTTCAGGTGAAGGCAGGAAAAAAGAAAGCTATCTCAGGAAAAAAACCATGTTTTATAAAGTATACACTTTTCCTGTTTAACCTGTTAGAACTGCTAAGCTAAAATAAACTGCAAAACCACATTACATTAAACAAATTGGGAAAAATCCCCAAATGCCACTAAGACACAGATCTACAGTTTTCAATTTGGTTCACCGTTGTCAAAAATCAGTGAACAAGAGATGGTGCCACCTTTTAACTGTTTGTTCACGTCACATTTTGCAGCTTCAAATTCAAAAGTCAATTAATACTAGCAGTTTCAAAGCTACCACACCAGTCATCTGCTCCTTACCAGCTTTCAAATAAAAGCCACACAAACTCCTTTCCCCTCCTGCCACAGCTGAGAAAGGCTGATGAGCTAGAATGGATGCATCTGTTCTACACACATTCAGTCACCCTTTTTAGTCTGTGCCCGAAGTCAGAAGGTAACAGAGAGAGCAAAGTAAACTCCTACTGACTGAGGGTATCCTCATGCAGGCAAACTTCTAATTTCATGCTAACTGGTAACAGTTTTTAAATAGTTGTTATGAAACCACAATTTATGTCAAGTACATCTATTTTATACATCTAGGAGCTAAGACTGCCCAGTAACAAGAATCAACATCTTTGCTTTCTCTGATAGGTAATAAAGAAATTAATCATCCGCTGCCTTCACAATTAGACTTGTTTTACCATCAGTATTCTATCACGAATTACTATATTGCAGGAAACAGTGCAGAATCAGGCTAATAATATGTATTCTTGTTATTGGAATGACACTCTGCCTTAATGAAAATGAGAATTAAGAATACAAGAATCCAGTGCCAATTGCTCCAACACAAACTAAAATTTTGTTAGAACAAATGCTGACACCAAGTGGCCATTTACCAATACAGCAGCTGTCTACACGACTGGTATTGCTGAATACTGTGTACACAAAGCAAGTTAGGTTAGCTCAACAGAAATTAAAATCAAAATACAAAGCAGACAAAGATCAAGAGAGTCAATGATACAAAAAATAGCAGGTCTACCCGTGACAGTCCTGCAGTTACTCAAAACTATCCAGTGGGTAACTGCAGAATTCGATTAGACTGATGTCTATCTTAATTTCTAGATGATTTTCAAAATCTGGCTGAGCTTTTCCATATTCATTGTTGAACTAATGCTGCAGAGAACTCAGTGACTTTCCAAGCTGTTACTGTTACAGTAAATTCAAAAGGCAGATTATTTCCATACACACTGAGTAACTTGCAAGTGGCTGATAAAGCTTCCTGCAGCCTTTTACTGCGTCAATTATCTACATGTTACTTACTGTAGAGAAATCCAGTGCCACAGACTGCCCTAGCAGGCAGCACACTTTGCAATGTTACCTACAATTTTACTTTTAGCAAGTGCTTCTGTTTTACCTTCCTGGTATATATACCCATGACTTAACTTCAGGAATATTTGTAACTTTTAAAGTAAACCCTTCATTTAAAGAGTTACCTTTCTTCCAAAAGTTTCCAACCTTTCTTTCCAAAAGTTTCATCAGAAAGAAGAACCTCTAACATGAACACTTTGAGATTTTAAATAGTACTATTGCTATAACATGCTAAGCTAGAAAAAAAAAGGGGGAGGAGTGTTGACAACTACTTTGTATATTTCCTTCTAAACAGGTATATCGTTTATGCTTCCAGTTATTCAGAAGGTCAGTCCAATTGCTTTTCTTATACTATCAACTTCTGAATAAACCTGTATACTTACCTTGTTTTCCTGTGTAACAAGTATACTTGCACCCCCTGGCTTCAATGGCACTTCTTCCATTGCTCCAAACACATCAGTCTCAACAGAGAAGGTCAGCTCTAAACCCAGATCGCTGATATCATTATCTAAAATCCACTGCAAGTTCTTTGCATACTCTGGATCAATAGATGCTACATCCTGATAATTTACAGGTATACCTAGAAAAAACAGAGAGACAAAAAACTCAAAAAATAGGATAAAGGGAACAGGGCTCTAACTTAATATACGGTAAAAGACTGCCCTCTAGAGTGAAACCAGAAGAACGCAGCAGTAGGAAAAAGGGGGGGGGGGAAAAGGGGATGGGGGATTCACTGTTATGAACTACAGCAGAACTGTACTGACTACACTTGGAAAGTATTAAAGAATCACATTTCCTTTGTATGTTTTTCTTCCCAGCGAAGAAAGTGGCATACTACTAGAGCAACCACAATTTTCACAATTTTAGCTCACTAATGGATTTGAGTAAAAGCATTAACCTTATACAGAACACATTGTTTTTAATGAGTCTCCTAAAAAAATTTTAAGCTTTCTACATAACTTTTAGAAACCCAAATATATTTCTTTATACAATATCATATTTTCCCCCAGAAAATTATTTAGAACTGGGGGGGTGGGGGGGACAGCCGACGGGAAGACAATCTTTCTGTACTTGGAACACTCTCCTACTCTTCCATTCTCTTCTTTTTAATCATGTCTGCTATGAGACCTGCTATACAGTTGAAAAAAGTTATTTATAGAAATTTTACATTTTCAGACTGAACTTAGTCATTTAGAAGCATTAAGAGGAGAGTTGCTAAAAGCTTGACTTTTATCCAAGTACAGGAACTGCCTATTTACAGCCCCTTTGCAGACATGGCACTCAAACAAAGGTGCCTAGAACAAGGTGACTTTCGTGTAAGAGAACTACCCTATTAACTACACAAGAAAGCAAACCCCAATTACTTTAACTCTACTGAGACAGAAAAATACCTGGGAAAAGGGGCAGTGGATGCGGGTGGTAGTAGGTTTAGAGAAAAGCAAGTTATTGGGATGTACTCTCTTCAACACCATCTGTGCATTGTGAAGTGTCACCAGGGACCCATTAATAGAAGTCTTAGCACACTATGGACTGCAGAAGCAGCACCCCAAAGAGTAATACAAAATTCAAAGGTTAGCAGCCGGTGGAAACGTGCAAGCGCAAACACTGTTACAGTATTTCCCTGGAAGAGCTGACTGGTGCTGAAGTGGTGTATACACAAGCTGTAAGGCATTTTTTTCTAATAAAAATCAAGCAACACTCCCATTTAAGAGAGGGATATATAATTTACTAATAAATTTTTACTGTCAACTCTCTCAAAAAAATCTAACAGCTGTCTAGTAGTTTCTAGAGGACTTTTGCTTTTGCCAACTAGTAAGCATATGTGCATTTCACATATGAAATGTTTACATAACATCTCTGAGGAATATAAGCAAAACGTGGAAAAGAAACAGACTGAAAAGTAGGAATCAGAGACTCCTTTAGAGAATAAACTGAACTAGAGCATTATGATGAGATTACATTCATAGTAGCATGTTGTGAGACAAAAACACTAAGTTCACTCATTTGCTTGATAGATATTTTACCATCAGTAGACTCAAGCCAGACAGTTAAAGAAACTGTCAGATTTATGAGGACAAAATTTGAATCCCATGAAATACTATGTGTATCCTCCTCTTGCTGTACCCTTAAGGCACCTGTAGTTTGAAAAGGAAATTTATCTTAGCATAATTGTGATAAACAGGTATTTCTGTGCAACCCAGAACTTCAAAAAGATACTACAGGTAAGATCTGAGACAAATTCAGTAACTATTCAAGGATTTGAGGCCTCCAGCTCAATACACACTGACCCAGAAACTAATTTTAACTTTTGTTTATATAATCCATTTCAAGGAGTATTTTCTATTAGACTTTAGTCCCCTCTTTCACAGTGTTAACAGCAGATAGCACAGTTCAGAATTTATCTGCTACGTGTCTTTGTGTGTTGGAGGTGGAAGTTTCCTTTTCCAAACAGAAATGTAATTGGCCCCTTAGAAAAAAAATACAAAGTAACTGGACAACAGCACTAGTGAAACTATCTTCTCCTCTGGTAAAGCAGAAGGCAGACAGGTTTGTTTTCAAACCGCCTAAGAGACCTTTTAAATTTCTGACTATATTTCTGCCTCAGTTCTACATCTGTAATAGAGTGCAGCCCTAAATAAACATGAAGTCCTATAGAATAATGTTTGATTTCACAGCACAAAACCCCATGCAAGCTACGTATCTAGCATCTTATAAAGCACATTAATTGTGTGTTAGCTGGGTCATCACTTAAGTTGATTTTTCCTTGCCTACCAGTTCATCACAGTGAAAAAAGGTGGTGTGCCCACCTGAGTCTCAAAAAAGTAGCCACATTTGTTCATACAGGTTTCCGCTTCTAATTAACACGCTTCTGCATCACGTCTGTTGACTGAAGAGTTCCTTTGAAAGAGGCTCACACTATTCCTCAGATACAGGAGGTCTTACCACACAAGTGGTAGAATTGGTGCCACCAACAGGAAAGGCTACAGGAAACAAGGATCTCAGTGCAAGGTGATAAACCAAAGGAACAGAAAAAGTCTCAGGCTTTGAAAGATTTCATAATCCACTACTTAAGACCTGACAAGTAGCTGAAGGGAATCTCTGTATGTAACCTGGTAACTTGTATTTGGCATCAACAGTCAGCATAACCCATAGCTGAACCTGAAACAAAAATAAAAAAACCCTAGGAGCATCTGCTGCTGTGCCACTCGGTTTCCTTAAGCAAGAAGAGGGGAGACGCACAGAGCTGAGGGAGAAAGGCCTTGGAAAGGTTTAAATAAATCACTGTGACTGAGGTGGAAAAAGCAACTACTTTGGGAAGTGGAGGTGTAATTTTTCCAGTTCTGTGTGTGACAAGTTCAAAAGGTTCATAGGTTTTTATCACTTATTACTTAAAGCAGCTGAATGTGCACAAACCTCTAGAGTTCCAGGATGCCTGTTCAGCAAAATGACAAGACCTTACTAAGAGGGACTGGTGAGATCTGAACAGACTACTACTTGTTGCTGTTTGGTTTACAATAGTTACTCTAACAAAATGACAAAAAAAAGTAAACAATAAATCACCTTTTCAGTTCAGAAACCAACAAATCCAGTACATAATCATGATTCAAACTAGAAAAGAATCCAAATTAATTAGTAGTCATTTCCAAAAGAGGCGACAAGAGCAACACTTGACTATTCTCAAGGCGTCACTGAACAGCAGAAAAACGTTTTTCTCGTTTGTGAGTACATCGCACGGAGATTAGCCTGTGAGCATCATTATTCTGCTTACACAGAGGAATCCCTTGATGTCAGAGGCCAACCTTAAGTCAGTACCCAAACTGTGCCACACAAAGATACGTCTACTTTGGAACCACTTTCCTATGTGAAGGAAAGCCTGATGAAGCATTGCCAACGCGGTGCTGCTTCAGATTGGGTGTCCTCCATTGCCTCTTGCCCAGTACACACTCTCCTGCAGCAGAAAGTGGTACTGAGGGAGAGGAGTAAAATGCATCCATTTGTCAAGAAGATCTTGACAAAGATTACTGAGCCTGCACCAAAGTGGAACAGTGTTCCCTGAACACTTTCAGGGGAGAGAAACAGTAAATCTGAAGTTGATCTCTCCTGGACTCACCAAATACCACAGAAAAACTGTAGGTAGACAGAATGATTACAGAAAACCAGAATGAGATGTAAACAATCTCTTAAAAACCTTGCTGGTCTTAAAGTAAGGAGTGGCTCTCGAGGAAAAGTAAAACTTCCAAAATCAAGTTCTTATGCTTCCAAAGATGATTAAAGAATGGTGCTTAAACACAAACAAAATTCTGCATGCAGCAGCAAAAGAATTTATGTACTTAGAGGAGTAACATGAACTCAAAAGGAATTTACCCTTCCATCAGACCCTCATGCAAGAGGGAAAGTTTTTCATGACAATGCAGATCAGGGACATCACATCTGACAATCAAGAGGCACAAAGGTTCACAAAGAAGAGCAGAGGAGATCCCTAGATCAAATATACCACTGGCTATCAGCAGTCCTTCTGTATAAAAGGAAAAGTCACATCTTTATAAAGACTTCTGCCCAATCCTCTTGAGTGCTACAGTAAGCGTATGAACTAACTTTCCTCGTGAAGGAGACAGGATGAACCTGCATTAGTTTTGAAACATTATTTCAGGAAATGAGTAGCGTTTATTGGAGTGGGTAGACAGGGAGGTTCACAACATTATGGATTCACCTTTGCAGAGTCTTTATATGACTCAAGAACTGGAGACATAATAAAGAATGGCTGATAGATTTTGCTAGAGTTCATAAACATTATCAACTTTTTAAGCCTGCCCTAAGTTAACTACGGAATGATTATTTTCATTTCTCAGAAATGACAAGACAGGACGGATGAATTTCACAACTGTGGTGCACATAATTACATGCACCACAAAAACAACTGGCTGCACTAATCTGCCTTTCAGGCTTTCCTAGTCAGCAACCTAAAAGACAACTAAATTATGTGATCATGCTTTAGAAAAATTAATGATGCCTTCTTTGTTTTTAATTTAAGATTCATATTCAAATATAAATTGAAAGATTAGTAATTTTATTAAAAGTTGCTAACTGTATAAAATTCCCACATAGTTTTGCTAATGCATTTCTGTATTTTGCAACTATAACAGCTCCTAAAAGAGGCTCAGACTGGAATAGCAATTACTGCCATATTATGTTGTGACTCTGATGTACATAAGATTAGCAAGACATTCATTTCCACAACTTTTTCACTTTTAATACACACACAAAAGTAAAAACGGAAAAGGTTTACTGCTCAGACAACTGTTACGACTAATAAATGGGATTTTAATAAAACCATACCAAGAATATGTTTGTAGAATGACCTTGTGAAGTAAATGTTCACCAACTGCCTGTGATTCAGAGCTAGCCCCAGGATCTGGCCTGCAAAGCGGAAGTAGTTCAAATGATCTGGATTTACAGAAGAGTTACTGTTGGGCTGGAAAGTTGTTCCTATAAAATAAGAAGATTATCATGTTTCATGACTTGCCTTATTTTTAAGTGCATTTTCTATTTATCAAATACACTAAGCATCTGAAACCCCTGAAAGTTTTATTTTGGTGTTCTGGAAGATTGACTGGGGTTTTTTGTTTACACCAAAAAGACACCAGAAATAAATGTATTAGACTGTAATAACATCCTATGATTACAATGATACTGCTTAGCCACTCTCCAAGGCACCATTCTGAAGTAATCATCATCAACATAAGGGTAATCATGGTCTGCTAAATTTCATCCCAGATATTGCCATGTGCACTTTTTGCTCACTCTAATGGGCCACGCTTCTATCAGCTTGTGAACACGATCAACAGAAGGATCAGAATGCACCCACTTCCTTTCATCTTGCTCCAGACAGATACAGACAGTCCAGTCCTGGTGCCCTTGGAAAAGACCACCTCAAACAGACGTCCCTGAACTTTTCCTTTTAACTGTCTACTGTTAACTGAATTCCTTGCCACTTCCCAAGACTTTGTAAGGTAGAAAGCAAAACATTTATCACTGATGATGATGTGAAATCTTTTATTGATAAAGATTCGCTTTATATGAAGCGCCCAAAAGCCAAAAGTCAAATACAAGGTAGGCGTGTGTAGATCAACATCTGGTTCTACCACATAAATTAACTGATTGAATGCATAGATTTCTAAAAGGAAATAAAGGAATACCTCCACAGTTCACTTGCAGATACAGAAGGAAAACACTCTCTGTACTGCTCTCAAAGTGTTGTGTCCTACTATTACCAGGCAGAAATAGCACGGACTCATTAAAACCAACAACACTTCTTACAAAAAGGGAGAACAAAAATCAAGGAATCTTCAAATTAAGAAAAATATTTCCTCTGTACCTATAAAAACATACAATGAATACATCATTCCTCTATATGAGATCAATTCTGTCAGTGTTGCTTTTAAAAAGCGATACTCATTCTGAAAACAATTAAGTGGCTTTTTTGTTGGATTATGAAAATGGTTTTATAAAAGACAACACTCTAGGAAAAAAGGCAGAGACATACCATCAGCTGACTGGGTAAATAAGGCGTAATCTGGGTTAACTATTTCACTGGATAAGATATCAAACCACTCACGCACCACACCCTGTCCCTGCATGTCAAAAGAATAAAGCATATCAGTACATAGAACTTTCACTGCACAAACGGTTATGCTAGGTAACCACTCATTTATTAAAGTATAAAAGTTATTTCAAATTAGGATTTAGTTTAAAACAATAATTGTGAAAGAATTACTATTTCCATATATAAATACCATGAAGGAAAACCATGCAATTTTACCCACCATGCCTTCTTCTCCATGAAATCTCACAGCAATCCCCTGCTTTAGTTTTGCACAATTTGCTTTAGACACAACTTCACAGCTACTCCTAAAAATAGAATCTAAATACAAAGCACCAATTAGTTTTTTAATCTTAATTCATTAGATTTCAATGTATTTCAAAGATATACTAACTCCTTTTATAACACAATACCTCTGTGAACCAAAAGGATGTCATTTTCATTGACAGGCCTGTGCACCATGTCTGAATCTGGCTGCCCAACATGCAGATGTTCATAGAACCATTCACAGCGATCTTTAAATGGCTACAAAACAAGAGGTAAGTCATATCATATAGATGCATTCAACTGAGTAACTCCTCTCACAAGCATGACTGGAAAATGGTTATGCATACTTCTCAATTCATTTTTTGAAATGCGCAGAGAGATACTTAGTGCTACCTCAATATGCTACACAGTATTTTGGGAAGAGGTAAGAACTAGGCAGGCCCTTAAGTGCTTGCTGAAGTCCAGTATGGAGAAAGACTGGAACACCAGTTATGTAGAAATAGCTATCGGAGCTCACCACACAGGAGAAAAATAGCAAAAAAACTTCTTCCAGGGAGGGGGGAAGGTATCTAGATAAGAAGTCACTGGCTCCCTGTAACACTACTAATTGTCAACCACAGCTGAGCACAGAAACACAAGCGATAAACTGGTCATATTTGCAGTAAAGTTCATTGGCAATAAAACACAGCCCAAAGGAACCAGAAACCTTCCAAAGCAATTCCTAGGTGAGAAAGTCCTAGCTTGTTTGACTCGGTATTTAGATAGCCATCTTGCAGTTCTTCTGAGATAAGTATGACACAAGTATGGCCTCTCATCTATCATGATTCACAGCACATACTTTCAGTTGATCTAACAGGGTATCGGTTCTCAGGGTTTCTTTATTGTTCATAGGTAATGAATTTTAAAAACACACATTTCAACCAAAGGAGAAGAATAAACAAGCAATACTACTACACCATGTCCTAAAAATGAAACTGAATTACCAAAAACAATGTACATCTAAAAATAAAGGTACAGTACTGTTCACAACTGAAAGAACTAAAACTTTTGGAACAGACCCCCCCACAATAATTGGGGGGGGGGGGGGGGGTGAAGTTCTGGTTGGTTAAAGGAATTTTACCTTGGTTTTTAGCAAATTCTGTCTTTGACCAAAACAATTAAATATAAAGGAGCCTTTCTAATAGATAACAAAGCAAAAGTATACCAGTGTGTGCTAAGTGAAGGACTTCCAAATAGCTCATTACCACCCAAAGACCATCTTCATTTGTAACAGAATAAACAAACAGCTCTGTCTGAGCTACATGTAGACAATCTATCTTTTGGAAAACATGGCAGATGTTTAACACTACAGTGTTATGTAAAGCAGCAGACCTCCATAGGGGGGTTTGCTCACTAATTTTTCCACTTAACTACACTAGTCTTCCCTAGAGTAACTCTTCAGTCTTGAATTCATGTCCCATGTTCCACTGAGAAGGGAGTTTAGGTTATGCAAGACATCAGGACTTTACTCAAAAAAAAAAAAGGGAAATGGTAGGAAACAAAGCAAGGAGTAACAAGACAACATGAATTTTCACTGAAGGACCAGCCACTAATTAACTATGGCCTTATCAACTAATAGCGGTACATTTATCCTCTGGTTTGTCTCAAAATGTAAGTCAATTAAGGAAAAAGCATGGCATTTTAAAGCTCAACCTATTAGGTGTCCACAAATAATTTAATAGTAGAAAGTTAGCTCTGTTTAACTGAAAGTTGGACTTGTAAGACATATTTAACATTGGTCATCTCAAATTGACTTACACGTGAATTTTGATAACTGAAGTACAGAAACCTGGCTACCACGTCTGTTTAAATCTGATCTTTCAACATGCCAGATTCAGAAGCATTGGAGGCCACACTTAGTTCTTCCGTCCTCCCCAAATGGATTTTTTTGTAAATACTATTATTTTTAAACAAAACGCCCTCTTTATATTCATAGAAGCTGCAACTAAATATCTTGTGACACTTACCTGAGCCTTTATGATATGCATAAACCTGGACATTAGTTCAGGACACTCAAGAAGAAAATGAAAGTGATCAAAAATTATTTTGGGATTTCTGAAAGCAAAATAAATTAGAAGCCTGTTAGTCAGAGATCTAATAATGCTTCATGATACACGAAGTCTAAATAAAGAGACAATGCAATTAGTCATACAGAAAAGTTCCAACAAATTCTCTTTCGTAATGTTTTCCTAACTCGTTTCCAAATGATTGTGCTACCTCATCCTTTGAACATGGAGGACACAAGCAGCTCCCCAGACAGAAGCAATGTTATAAACCAGGCGGTCCCATTAAAACTCCGGAAACAGTGAAGTGTACAAAGATGGTTTAGACTCCTTTAAGAAGTCATTAAGCATAACACATTTGAGGATGAATGAAAGTTTTCATCTGCCTTAAAAGGGAAGGCTTTATTTGGAACAAAGATGAGGAAAGAATCCGTTAAGGAAATTATTCTGTCGCCCTGTGAAAAAGATTTTGTTCATGAAATTTCACAGAATCTTACAAAAGGATTGCTTACATGTGCGGAAGAGTTCGTTTAAGCCTGAGCTCTGAATCATTAATATACACCCCCCTTGAATTTGGCAGGACCATTAAAGTGCTTATGGTACATGTGTCACAATAGCATAAAAATACAACTCAGTAAGAAAAATATGAGTCTGAATTATTTTTTGGGGAAAACAGCAATTAGAAATTCCATATTTCTTGAAGCTTACCGGTTAACAAAACACTTCAGGACATCATCATGTTTGCAGACAAATTCTATAAAACGAGGCGATGTCATCCTGTTCAAAGAAAATCATAAGATGCTTTTGGGTAATGAAGTTGAAAAGAATTTGAATTATTACATAAATGGTTGCATTTTTTTAAATGAAATACTATGCAAATAGAAACTGATGTTTAACTAGTCAATCATGAAACAAAATATGCAGCGGCATTAAGATTTCATAATAAAATAACAGAAAAGACAAAACGACCAATAGTCAAGAAGATCAAGCAACATGACCACTGACTTATTAGCTATACAAACAAAAAAGTTCAAACTAACGGAGATACACATTTTTCTACTGAATCCTTCCAGCTTTCAGTACAACAATGGAAGTACATATACGGAAGGACTGATACTATATGCAGAATATACTTGATATGCACATTGTTCCATATTCTTGTTCATTATATAAAACTCCCACTATGCACCTTGTAAATTGTGATAAGTGAGGAGAAGAGCCAGGAAGAAGTAGTAACACTACAAACTTAGCAAACTTAATAATGGGGGACAAGGTGGTATTTAATGGCTTTATGAAACAACAAAACTACTTGTCAGGCAAGCACCTCATACACTGTTATGGGATTTTATTTCTTTTATATATATATGGAGAACAAGGGAAAGATTAACATGGATGCAAATTTTACTCCATTTATTTACATCTACCTTTATATGTAAATATCCATTGTTTCCATTTTCCTACATCTCCATTAATCTACATCTTTTAAAAGTCCAGGATAACAATCCTAGAACTGTTGCTGTTTCCCACAGCAATTTAGACAAGAGCTTAGTCTTATATAAAATAAGCAGCTCTTCTTCTCTCCCTTATTATGTTTTGAAGAAACAAGTCTCAATATCCTTCCCCTCAGCCCCACAAAAACCAAATGAACCAATAAAATCTTAGGGAGACCAAATATGAACATTTTAAACATATTTCTGATCTGAGAGGTGATCTGAAAGTACTAAACAACTGAAAAAAGTCCTCCCTGAAAGGACATGAATTTCTCTACCTGTAAATTGCCAAACAAGGTGTAAGATGCAGTATACAGAGAAGGGAAAAAAAACTTAGCATACACTTATCAGTTTTGATGCTGAAAACCTGGAACATTGTATTTCAGTATATTAATAAAGAACGCCTAGATTCAGTATCAGCATTTGCAGAAGAAAAGCAATCGTGGCAAGTGAAAGAAAATAACCTCAATATTTCAAATGTTAACCAGCTAATTTTTCACTTAAGCATGAAATGCCATCTTTGTTGTATGAATATTAGGAATAATGGAAAACTATGAGCTCTGTTTACTCTCCTCCATTAAACAGAGACAGTCAAATCTAAAATTAGAGCCATTTTAAATTATTTTGTCTGAAAAAGTCATTTGTTAAAGTTTCAAGTGTTATTTGAAGATGGCAGTAGTACTGTTACACCATTGTGCTATTTACTCCTACTAATATGAAGATTTCAGTAAAATGGAGTAAGTCTCATGTACCTCTCTACACAGTTCTGAAAAGCCCTGAAGCAATACATAATTTAGGTGTGCTCCGCCTTACTTCCCCACATCCCAGGGAGCCATCCCAGTTGTCACTGAAGCAGTTCTTACTCTCCTGGCTTCTATAACTCCCAATTAAATTTATGCAGTATCCACAGGAGTTCTCCCTAACCTGAAGCATAAATTATGCTTAGGGACAGACCCATTGGGCAAGGTCCATCAGCAAGTCACCTGGACATGGGGACACAGTCACCTCTCCGATTGAATTTTGGTATAAAGACAGAAATTGGTGGGGAGGTAGTATACTTAATCACTTCTATAAACATTTCTGCTTTTCATTTGGCTGCTTTAAATAATACTTTACTGGCATTTTATCTTAGCAAGGTTTGGTGGAGATTTCAAGGGAAATGGCTGACTAGCAGTTGCTTTTTCAAGGTGGAGTTAAATTTAAAGTGAAGGTACTAAGGCACTTGTGGAACACGCTGATCCCCAGATCATCTTTCAGCGTGTCCACAAAGCAGTGTGCCCTAGACAAACAGTATCAGCCAACCTGAAAGCTTTTATTCCACTAAGTTTGGAAGAGAAAGAAAAACCCTTCCAGTGGCTGGGAATAACCAAGAGTTGTCATGTAGTGGGAACCTTGCTTCCAGATTCCTCAGGGAGCTTGTAATACCATCATACTTGCCTAATCCTCCATTCAAGAGGATTCCTTGCAAGTTCACAGATATAATCCATCACAATCTTGGACAGACTGAGACTTCAGTTACAGTGGACACACTTTCTTCCTTTTAAACCAGACACTGATGATATTAAATTTACCTAAGTTGTCATGCCTGTTCCACACAAAACTATGTTTGCCAACCTAGGACAGGATTCCAAGTAAGCATTGCTTTGAACTCTCCTTATTATAAACTTCTGCAATATAGCCAAGCAAGTTTTGCCACAGCTGTCATTTTCATACACAAAAGATAACTCACATTTATTTCTGAGCTTACAGCTGTTGTTCAATAATCACATTAAGTTTAGGGACAATTTCACATTAATAACCAACAGCAGAAACAGCTAAGTTTCAAGAGACCAAAATTACATTTCCTGCAAGTATCCCACATGACAAAAAAGCTATTAGACATTCAATACGAAATCTGCCCCAACACAGTTACATTCATAGCTAGCAGCACTATGGAAAATTTGAAATTTGCTGTGCTCTCTGGTGCCATTAAAGGCCTGCCACCCAGCCCCCAAAAAAAAGCATTAAACAATGGAGCCAGTGAAAGCATTAAAAAGCACACCCTTGACTGTTACTAATATCATCTGATCAGCGTCAGCATTATTCCAAGAAAGCATATATGATTTTAAAACAGTAACAGTTTTGGTAGCAAACAGGATCCTCTCCTTACCCCTGAGGCATCTGACAGGAGCAGCACATATAAAAAGCTTGAATGACAGCACTTAGCCTGTTTGCTGTCATGGAGATAACATCCTGGCAATCAGCACAAGCTTCCTGCTTCCCAGCAACATCATAAGCTTTCGACTCGCCAGTGTCGGAGGATAGCTCTTCTCTGCCCTCAGTTTCTGCAGTGGCAAAGGAAGGCGTAGGAGTAGCATCCTCGTGATCTGGTCCTTTTTGCTTCAGTAAAATAGAAGTAATGTTGGCAGAGTCCCTTTTGTTTTTCATCAGCTCCGTGGCTATAAGAACAAGCCATTCATCTAGAGAATGCCAGAGCAGTTCCAGCGGCTGCAATACACATGCAAAAACAGCCAAAAAGAACATGTTGACATAATATTTATGATGTCATAATTCTCTTAAGGCAAATATCATGCACATTTAAAAACTTTAAAGGATCCTTTAGAAGTCACATTAGAGATGAGTCAAATACTCAAAGAATTCTATACTTGTAGCCATAGAGCAAAGAGAAAATTTCATATAAAGAAAAACAATCAAGTAGCAGATAGAATAAAGATAAAATAATTTAGAAACAGTGAAATGCTGAACTGTTTAACCATTACACAGTTGTTACACAGCATACTGCCTCGCCGCTGCAGTCAAGCGGAGAGATAGTAATACACATGTTGAGCTGCCAGAATAAGCACGTGTCAGGTTTTTTTTAAGGCCCTGGTCAAAGAAGCTCCCTCTGCCAGCCAGATAGAGAAAACCCCAGACACTGCCACTGAGATTCAGACTCATGCACATATCTAATAAGATGTGCTTTATGCACAGTGTGAGCTCATACAGCTAATTTTGGTAGTATCTCAGATGTCTTAAGAGTAAGGGTCACTAATACCTAGCTTTGTGAAATAGAAACAAGTATCAGTAGAATCATGTATCAATTTTTGAAACTATTAAAATTTTATTTTAACAAAGTCACTCTTCATTCGCTACCACCAGCTTAAAACCAATATAATTGAAAACTGGTACAACTCCATCATTACACATTCGGGGCCTACTACAGAGGAAAGGGCTGAGAGACCTGTGGCTTTCTCAAGAGCATTTATAGAAAAAAAAAAGACACCAAAAAAACCCCAAAAGTACGAGGGCTGACTGCTGTCCCTTTGTGGTGTTTAAGGGTATGTTTCACAAGCATACAATCTAGTGAGCTAGATGTGTATCCTACAGGGAGGCAATTCTGACTCAGGTCTTCCATAGCCTTCCAAAAATAAGAGTGAACTTCTACATGCACTCCTTTTCCCATACATTACTGTTGCATCAACACTTTTCGCCACTTAAAGTATTCAAAGACTTAGCAGATACTGAAAATTATGTTCTCATCTTCTAAAGTTGCCTTTAAAGATTAAGAGCTATTCACAGCACACCGTACCAGAAGTCTACACTATCAGGAGCACTGTCAGTACACCTAATGGCAACACACTCAATACACATTGAATTACTTCTCATAAAAGGTGTGTATTAAAAAATTCTGTTGAAATTTACCATTAAGAAGTTTACCGCAATGCTTCCATTTTTTCCCCAAGATGAAACCTGGGGAAAGTCAGCCTGATCTCTAAGACTGGTAGGCTTTGCTCACCATACTGTATGACACTCAATCCTTGTACTTCTAGTGACAACACATTTCTCTAAATGATGATGTGAATTCCTCCAACATAGGTACCATTTTCTACATAATCTCTGCGTACATGATCAAGTTAGCTTCTTTCCAAGACCCACCTGGCAGACCTTCAGCACAAAAACATAACAGAAAAACTTTCTAATAGAAAGTAGGACTCGCTAAATACATGGAAGAATTAAAATGCTGCTGTGTTATTAAAACGTCACTCATTAAAAACTAGGTAGCTATTTACTAGAATACTAAAATGGAGTTTTCTTCTCCTAAACTTTTCAATACTTAGCTTGCTAGACAGCATTTTTCTGCTGATACCTTGTGTTTTCTTTTTATTTCCCACAGGCTTAGCATGCCTTTCAGAACTCTTGCAACTGATTCGTTTCCCAAAGCTAGTCTTTCACAGATTCTGATCACAAACTCATTCAAAAGTGTAGTTAGGCATAGCAACTTCAACATTTCTCCTTTTTTCTAGTCTAACTTCAGCATGTAAAGCACTCCTCTAAATGTTGCCCACCACCTCCATATCCACAGGTGTCAGTTTTTTATGTTAGCATCCATGCTCAGACCTTTTTGAGCATAATATGGACATCTTCAATCAAATCATTAGCAAGATTTTCAGCTATGCAGCACCTTTCTCTTTACCCATCTTGAAAGCAAGACACTAGAAATTAAGCCCACATTCAAACTTCAACGCTGGAGAAAAATCTTTTGCCAGGTGACAGATACACAGTCTTTTAAGACACAGGAGCAGGAGATCACTAATTTATGATGTAACTGTGTCACAGCAGAGAAGTCAATTCAATTCTAGAAAACAATAATATCTGCAATGAGGGAAAACTTTACAGGCTTCCCAACTTTGTTCAACTAGACAGGGAGATTTTGCAGCAAGTTTCCCTAATATGTGATCATACTGAACAGCAGTGGGAAGAGCAATACATGAAAACATAACTAATGTAAACCTGGTCAAAATTACTATTCATAAAGTTTCTCACCTGTAAGATCTCATTTGAGTTAGCAGTAGCTTATTTCAAAATCGGGTGTCTAAATTCAATGACTATTCTGTTTCTTGCAAGATCAGTACAAGAGTGTGTCTTAACTAGTTAGTGTTTCTACTTTAAAGCATTTGGATAGGCTTGAATTGACCAGGCCTGTAATGAATTACATAGCGGGAACTTCAGTAAAACAAAGATGGCCCTGTGACTTTCTTGTCAAGCAATAACATTCCTCAGTAGCCTCAGATGAAGATATGAGCACATTTTCAATCCCTTCCAAGCTAAATTACAGTGACAATTCTTCAAAATAAGTTCAGTCAATATCCTAATACAGAAAACTTTAACACAGCATTAAGAAAAAAGTCAGAAGAAAGTTTTTCTTCATTTCTTAAACTAGACAAAATACATTTTTGCACCAGCTTTTTAAAAGGAGTTATGAAGTACATCTTTAAAGGTCATCAGGTACAGATCTGTTTGTACCCAACGGGAGTGCATTCAGAAGGAAACAATCCCTTATACCATGCAGTAAGGCCTGATAATGCTCCTCCACACATCCTTGGGGGATGAAGGGTACCACAAGACAGAACTGCTGCCACTGCTACACTCAGTCCTCCCCAGATAAATGTTTCTAGGTCCATTCTTGAAAGAAAACAGTATTGAGCAACAGATTAGCTTCCTACGTAGTAAAGAAAGACAACATCTAGAGGTCTTCTTTTGCTCAAATAAACAGAATTCAGAGAGGTTCTGAATTCAGAAGAACTCTGTGATTCTATGGTACATGGATAGTGACCTGTATCACTTTCTCATGCTCTGGAAAGTACTCAAAGCCTTTACATGGGACATGAACTAGCATTCTGAGGGACTTGTTTTTCCCCATAAAACCTGTATCAAAATTTAAATTATCTGCAACATATATCCTCACACAAACAAATTTTAAGATCAGCAGCAAATTCCAAGTTAAAGCTACTTTCCTCTAATATTTTCAAGAAAAAGGAAAGGGAAGACAGGAATAAGAACGGGAAGTCATCCAATTGACTAAGCACTATGTCTAATCTCCCACTACCCAGTTACTGTAAATTCAGGGAAGAACAGGGTAATCCAACCACAACTGAAGATTAATTTAGCATTGTCAGACCTGTGTGCCCCATTCCCAAATGAGAATAAGTTTTCGTCACAGGTTTTGAATTTGACTTTGAAATTTAAACCAACCTTAAAAATATCACAAAGACAACAGTGGCCCTAACAAAGGGCTGCCTTAGTTTTAACATTTCTAAAATAATTTAAAATAGCAATAATAATTTTAAAATAATCCTGAAATTTTTGTTTTGTTAGCTAATACAAGAATAGTATATATTTTGCTCAGTTATTAAAAAACAAATGTTGTCTTTACACAATTAAGAATTACTGATATTTTCTGGGACAACTGTGCCAGCTGGGTAATCTAAGTCTACTACACAAGACTGAACTCCATTCTAACTGAGAAGCAATTCTTTCAGCACACAGAGCAGTTTGGGCACACAGATAAGCGATTCTGCTGAAATACAATTTCCTTTGCAAATTGCGGTTGTATATTTTTCCTTGTTTTATAGTGACTTTTGAAATTATCTGGAGTTCGGAAGCATGAAACCTTTGGATTTTTTCCCTTTTTGGGCTATAAGGAAACAAAATGCAAGGATATGAGGTCAGCTACTCCTAAAACCTTGAAGAAAAAAGGTAGCAGAATATCTACCACAGAAAGGTAATACAATATCTCACTGCAGATAGCTCCTGTATTAAGCACATTTAACATCTGCTTGTTATTTAATCTGGTATATTTAAACCAACTTTAATTAAAACTCTTAGAATATGCTGTCTTTAATAAAATTATTCTTGTGATTAGGGTAAGGCTTTGTGTTTTGAAAATAGAAATCTGGTTAAACTCACAATGTACCAATCTAGCTCTATCTTAGCGTACAACTCTAAAGGACAATTATTAGTTGAATGAGATTATCTCCAGAGGTTCCTTCCAACCCCTACCATTCTGTGTGATTATTACATTGCATACTGTACAATGCACTACATTTGCACACAGTATTTTCATACTCAAGCACGTTTTATATACATTATATATATCATTTTTTTATTAAAACTATTTTGCTATCAGAAAAACATTTGTGCTTGTTTTCTGAATAGTCTAATGCTTTCCTTCTTTCCAAGAGAAGTAGTTTAAACAAAAACTGAGCTGCATAACTAAATAGAGTTAGAATTAAGAGTATCACCTTTCATGAGCTTATCAATACAGCTCTGTCTTAAAAGTCATTAGAAGTAACCTGATGAAAACATATCATCAAATAAATACAGTATTTTCAAAATATCATTTTCACATCACTCTGGAAGAAATGTGAAGGTTAAGGAAAATTCTCCTGTAATCACTGGCATCTAACTTGGGTGATATGAACTGTGACATGAAACAGTATGGAGGAATATGGGGAAGACTACCCTTCAGTTCTATTTAAGTGCTCTGAATAGTATGTCACCCAATGCAGATTGAGTGGCATGCAGGAAACTGGGACTGCTTTACAGAAAGGCGAACTATGATTTTCTACAGAGGGATTCCTCAACCAACAAGTAAAAAAACCTTCAGAAATTAACCACCTAAATGGCAAGTACCTAAAGCAAGTGTTTGAAAATAGCTATAACTCAATAACCTTGCGAGGGTAGTAGTAAGCTAGCATGTTTAGAAGCATACAATAATAAAATTCAAGAATAACTTGGGGAAAAACTTCATGGCCACAGTGAAAACAATAAACAGAAAGAATTCAATAATTTCCATTTATCTTGTGAAGCTGGATAAAACTGAATGATCAGAACTCCCAATGAATCTCCAAATATCATTCTGAAATTATGTTAATACAATCTATTATATCAATATTAACACATTTTGAGATTACTACACTCCTAAAGAACATAATAAAGTTGTTTACCAAAATCAGCTGGGTAACTAAAGCTTTAACATCTAAGAAACAATACATTAAATAAGAAATAAACAGAAATCATAAAATGAGATGTGCATCAGTGGTTAAATGATTCCAGTGATAAAAAAACAATTAAGGAAAAGTAAAGAGGCAGGCTTAACTTAAGAAGGAGTAGGGACATCGACCAAACTTACTTCCTGTTCATGAGATGTCTGATTAATGAATGCATGCTTTGTGAAATTCATCTCTTTAACGTCTATCTTCCTAACAACATCATATACTTTTCTGACCTTGAACACCTGACTTCTTGGAGTTTTATTTCCATTGTAGCCCATGTCATTTCCATTACTGGGAGAGGATGGGCCAATGCGAAAGACATGGCAAAATATCCTCACGATCCTTAAGAGACTCTTCATTTGAGCTTCATAATTACTTGACAAGCTGAGGGGAAAAAATGGAATATTTAAGTTTCTTTTCCTAGATGAAACAATTTAGTGTATTAAGGAGTAAGCAATCTAATGGTAGGGTCTGACACACATGCTGAAAAAAGTCCTAAGCTTTAAACCCTAGTGAATTTTAACTTTCATTTCCTGCACCAGCCCCAAAAATCAAATATAAGCACTATAATTTTACTAATGTGTACTCATAAGTTTAACTAGAAGTGAAATAAGAACAGCAAATTTCAGATCTTGCAAAATACTTCATTTGGTTTTACACACATGTACGTTTCTTATGAACCCCTAGTAAGAAAGTCAACTTACTAAAGTAAGGATCTCAACGTATGAAACAAATATCCACATGAAAATGTTTCAGTCCAGAAAAGACAACATCCAATGGTAAAAGCATACTGACTAATCAGATATGCTGCCACAGCCCATCCTCACCTAGCTATTACTTTAAATGCCCATTAACTACTTCAATTGGACAAGTGATCAGGATGGTACAAACACCACTATTTCTGCTCAAGAGAAACATTGTCTGGATAAATACTACACAAAAGCACCACTATGTTATTTATCTAATAAATACATTAAAACTTTTATGTCTTAACTGAATTGGCCAACACTGAACTCTGTACCAATACAGTGTAGAATCTGAGATATTCATGAGCTCCTGCACAAGCAGAACATTCGCCACCAAATTCAAATGTTTTCTTTCCTTAAACCTCTGATGTAATTAATAATCTGTTAATTCACAAATATGAAACACAGCTAGTTGTAACACCGCAGTACCTTTACCACGACCTCACTCTCCCTATGGCACGGGTAAAAGCAAAAGACCTATTTGTTTTCAGCACTAAATCTTAATGATTTTTTTAATGGCTGCCAGTGAGGTCTTAATTTTAAAAAGCCACATACTAAGAATTTTACAGAACTGATATATAAATATGACTTTCTTGTCACAATCTAGACTTTAAACAGTGAAGTCTTCAATAAATCAAGATAAGAAAGTAACACAAAGAGTAAGTAGTGCAACAGTAGGAATGCTAAGTTTTTAACCAGGTAAAGAAAATCCCTTGACTAGCAGGCTGTAATTATATTACCAGAAGCTCTGGCCACAGCCACAGATTAGCATGTGTAAAATCCTTGCTTATGTACAAAAGGAATCTAGGAATACAAGAAGCTAACCCAAGACACTAACTTAACTATTGAAAAAATAACATTTTGATTGAGGTTTATCATCCCTCAGCATTGTTTTCCTGGTGAAACTTCAGTTTAAGTCTCCTGTCTCCAGGAAGAGGACCCACATATACAGGAAAACCCTAAAGTGCTTTTAATAGTTAGATGAAGCTTTTACTAGCACGTTTGTAAACATTCAGCTAGGCCCAAACTGTACCAGCAAGACCAAATTATGTCATACTGCAATTACTTCTTGAAAAGAGGAAATACACGATGGAGGTAATACTAACTGAATAGGCTCCTTGTTAGTATTCAAGTCCTCAGGTAGAAGCTTGGTGGCATTCCTAGCTACCTGCTAGAAGCATTACGAAAAACAACTTTAGACACTTTTTCACTAAGCAACAAACCCACCCAACAGCAATGGGCTGTGGGTTGTCACCTAGGAAACTAACAGTGATGATACTAGTTCAGCCATGCAAGACTATCATAACTGGAAGTTTTCATGTACAGAGTACATTTTACATACTATTTGTTGGAAGGAAGAGAGAAAGGAAAGAGACACAAGATCAGAGGGTGTATATTCACCAAGTGCTACCTTCATCCTTGTTAATAATAAAGCAACTAAGAAATACTTAGTTGAAGTAGAGATTGAAGCCTCTGACAGAACAGAATTGGAGAGGGCAGAGACACAGTTTTTGTGAAACTGCATCTTGTAATAGGAAAAGAAAATAATTCTTGTGACATATTACAAAGTACCAAAGGGAAGTGGGCCAGTAACAGTCCACAGGACACCCTGTGTACTGAAGTACAGGCATCTCTGGAAATGCCTGCTCATCCATCCCAGTTCAAAGCTTCCAACTTGTCTTCAGCCTCTGCTAGTCAGTCCACATGCAGCAGTACAGGACTACATACTGGCTCAAATTCAGAGACAGTAGGGGCACACAGATACGATTTCTACAGCCATACTGAGGGATCATTGCTCAATACAGAGGAGCAATAACAGTAATAAATCAAATATAAACACACAATCAGTTTATCTCTGAAGATAACGAAATAGAAACAAATACTGCCTCATATGATCCAATCCAGCTACCATGACCTCTGATAATGTCCCCATACAAAGCAAGTTTGAAACCCTTTCCTGCAGAAAGGTTTTACACTTTATCACAGTTTACTTCTAAGAGATCTATTGGCTCTAATGACATCTGGAGACAAAAGGAATGTTACAAGTTAAGCTCATTACACCCTGAAGCCCAACAACAGCTACAGTTCAAAAAGTTACTTTTGCAGCAACAAGATGTCATTAATATGTCCATGAACTTTAACCCCAAACATTTGAGGGTTTTAAGTCTTTTATGCTCATTCAGAGGCAAACACCCATCAGAACAAGACTGTGATTAATGGTATCATTAATTTCCTAGCATTGTCTAGGAGTTCTCACCTGCTATCTACAAGCTCCATCCACATTTAGCATGACTGATGGGAAAGAAAAACCATAAGAGCACCTAGAACTAAGAATGTATTGTTTAGTCTCCATCTAACTGATGGGCTCCTCGCACCTGGGCCTCAACTGAAAAGAAGCATTCAAAGTCTTACTCCTCTAGAACGTATGCTGAAAGGCATATGTTACAGAACACTCTTAAACCACTATTTTCCAAAAAAACATCCAGAGCATGTTAGTAAGTAACTTTCACACCTGCTTTCAGGCTCTTGACCTCTTTCAAAGATTTTCTTAGCTTCTAGTAAAGCACAAAGGTTAGAGCAAATCCTACTAGCATTTGAAAACAGTAAAATGTTACTGGTGTACCAACAGGTAACAGATGAGGTGTTTGGCGTGAACTCCCTCAAACAGGTGCCACAAAAACTGGGAAAGCATACTGGAATAATACGCTTGCCTGTTTTATGTGCTTCCCCAAGTAACCGTTTCTTGCACTGCTGAGACAGCACAATGGTAGATGAAATTTTTGCCTCATATATATTAGCAGCCATGGAAGGCAAACAGAGCCAGCAAACGTGAGACAAGTGTCTGAAGTAACAAAACTCTTCAAACATACTAAGAAAGTGTGCAGAAAAGTAAAGATGTGGAAGAGAAGAAAAAAGGGAGGGGGGAAGGAATGATTCATAGGTGGCTAAAAAGCTTCCCTTCCTAGAACTGACATAGTCAAACTAACAAAACAAAAACCACACTTCTCTGCAACTCAAGCTTCCAGACACCAGAAGCTATACAAGGACAACAGCTTTCTCTCCTGAAGTCCTCATGAAGACAGTGATCTAAACAGACATTGTCAAACAGAATCAGACTTGAGATCCATCTACTCCAGCATGTGTCCAGCATCAGATAGTTTAGATTATTAATACTAAGTGGCACTAACTACCAGGTAGCTTATCAACCTAGTTATGATCCTCTCACACTTACCTAAGCAGTTTGTGACCATTTGTTGTTGCAACTTCAGCAAGACTTGTTAGGATTTTAAGATACTGGCTTTCGCTCTGCTGAGACAAGTGTTCCAGAACTTGCCGCAACTAATACATTAAAAGAAAAGAAATTGCATAGTGTCATGGAGCATCAGATCAATATTTAATTTATAACATTATCACCCAAGCATTAATATCTAGCAACTTCAATGTACATCTATACTGTCCAATGTCTAATCTAACCTCAGTTAACGTCTCATTATAATTTAAAGATTGCTGAAAAGGTACACATTCTAGTGTCAGTGTAGGTACTACAGGGTATATAATATAGAATGCTATGAACGCTGAATGCTTAAGCATGTACTATTAATTCATAAGAACAACTTATTTTCATTTGAAAAATTAGTGGGATACACTTTCAACTTCTGAAAGGTAAGAGCATATTTTGAGTTTCATAATTCATAATTTACCTGTCTCCCCAGTTCACTCCTCAGTTTATGACACAGTGTAAATGAAGGTAGTGAGAGCAAACTGTAGGATTCAAGGTTCATTTTTGCTCAAGATACTGAATGTCCTTCCTTGGACAAGAGGTCATACATACCATGCTAATCAATAATTGTTATGATTGCACTTTTCTCAAAATTCTCCTTTTTCTTGCCAGTACCATCACTTGGCTCACAAAGACTAGATGTTGCAAATGCCCTGTCTCAAAGTCCTTTGTTCAACACTTTTCTCTAGCCTAGACATTTTTTTTTGCAGATAAACTAACTCCTCAGTGGCATTGCTCCTCATGCATTCCTATTGTATCCTCATGTACTCCCTTCTTGCATTTTCAGAAAGTTCAGTAATTCTTCTCACCTTCTCCTGCAGAAAGGTGGAGTGAAAAGGAATCTCACAAAAGTCATCCAGTCCAACACTCTGCCCCAAGGCACTTGTATCTACAAACCAAACTGGCTTACCCAATTTGCCCGCCTGGGTTTCAGAAGTCTTCTACCCTGGAAGTCCAGCTGCTTCACCAACTGATCTCTTCTAATACTTCACTGTCCTTGACCATGTGAAAGTTTTTCTCAAGGTTCAGATGAACCTCTAGCTACAAATGGCTACGGGAATATCCTTCTCCCTGCAGTCTGTTGATAATTTTTCCAGTTTGTCAAGAACATTTAAAATATGAGTCGTGACTTCTAACATACATCCAGCCTCTTCATGTCATCACTTTCAGATAGTATGAACTGGTCATTATACAAAACTTTGGTCAGAACAGCTCAGACTTGACCATAGAAAACCACACTTAAAATATGCTTCCATTTTGGCAATGATGCATAAATATACTGTGTGCTATCTAATATATTTCACATACCCTCTCATTTAGATCTTGGTTTTGCACACACGTCCACCGTTACTCAGATATATGAAACATTCATTTTTCTTGCTTACTGTCTTCACTTCTACAATATATGATAACATGCTTTGCCATTTACCTTTCTGTAGGATGTCTTTTTTGTTCCATGGTTTTAGTTTTCACCTTCTCTTTTATTTTAAATTGTCTAAATCATCTCCCCACGCTTCCAACTCACACTTTGAGAATTCTCATCTCTGTTGTTTTATTTTGTAAACTCAACCCTGCCTCAGAAATTTAAACACTGTTTCTATATAGACTTACAAATCCTCAGTCTTGTAACGGAAAGTAATGGGATTACAAGCAATAAAAACTTCAAAGATATAGCACACCAAGTTCAGTGAAGTGACAGCCAGTACTTTACTAAACCTTTTTTTTTAATTTACAGTCTGTAAGATTATTTGAAGTTATTTTCAAGCAAACAATATATTAAAAATCCACAGCTAGCTAGATTTGGAAGGGGAAAAAAGAACCCTTTCCTTCCCCCTACACAATCAAGAAAAAATTCTTTTCCTTGCTTTTTCTTTGCTTTACATTGCACTATCCCACAATAATAAAAGTAATAAAGTATAGAAGAACCACTGAAAAGGAACAGAATAGTTTCATCTACAGCAATAATAACCAAATGAAATTGCAGCTGCAATCTTTTATACTCTGATTGTAGAAGGCAACTTCATACAGATAAGCGCTCATACTCCAGATGTTCAAGCTCATTCTAGATGATTCAAGCCTCAAGACACATCCTAGAATGGATATCTGCAGATAACCACTAAATGAAGGAAAATAGGCCCCATTACACAAAGTAATTGTATATATAGAATGCTCTACCAACCCCTTTGTATTGAAGCTTGTAGCAAGTCTGTTCTTTCAGCTCTTACACTGTCTAGATCACTTTGCCAAATACGCAGTTAGAACACTAAAATAAAATGGATCCCACATTTAATACCAAATTCTTATGTTTAAAACCATGTGAAGACTGTACATTTTCCACGGGGAAAAGAGAAGTACATAGTGGTCAACTACTGTGGCACTGACAGTCAACTGCTTGTAGTGTCTTCTTATCAGGACACTCATATTAAGCAATCATATCTCCATGATACAGACAGATGGTTAACTATAAAACACATAATACTGTATTACCATGTTTTCCCGTAGATCTTCATTCTGTGTCATTTGAATTATTGTCTGGAAAAGTCGAGGATGGTATTGTATTAAGACTTCACAAGTCTCTCCATAACCACCCTAAAAAACGAAAGTTCAAAAACCATTTTATTTAAAAGAAACATTAGAATTGAGGTTTAAACTACTACAGGCATTAAAACCTACTGAGGATTACAATAATTTTTTTTTAAATGCTGAATGGAGAAATCCACTCCTAAAATAAACTGAAATTCAATAATGCATCAAAGGTAGATATCACAAAACTTTTGGAAGAAGATGGAATCAAATTCTTTCAGTACATCGGCTCATATATCCGCTCCCTTTCTTCTGTTTTTCAAAACACTTTCCTAGTTAGAAAAACAAAGTTATATTTGAACAACACTTCAACTAACAATTTACTAAAGATTAAACACAGTGCATTATTTAGCTTCTCTTCCCATTGCTGATGTTTGACATGCATCTACCTAATTACACCCAGAATCTAATCCTTCAAAACAAGCATTTCCCTAAAAGTTCATAAGGCACAAATCTGACTTGTTAAAAGAAATAGATAAACCCATGAAAGGGTTATTTAACTTTAAAGTCAATACACAAGTACCATTCCACTTGTGCCTTTGGTCAACAGCTCAAACTAACTTCATAACCTTTTAAGATAAATGTTTTCTGAAAGAACAGAACTTGAATTTGCAGTTTATTTGTATCAATAAGAATAATAAGAATTGTATCAATTCTTATTTAACACAGTTGCATTTTTAAGCAGGCACCTAACACCTAAGTACACATCAAATTCTACACTGGAAAGATGACCATGTAACATATTAAGGAGGCTCCTTCTCTTTGCATGACAGTTTATAACTTGCTTCAGTGATAACAGGTTCATTAAACAGACTCGTTTAGTTGTTCCTGGTGCCAAGAAATTTAGTATTAAAATTAAAACCACCTAGAATCAGCAAGAGTTAATGAAAGTCAGCTCGCCAAAATCAAGGTAATACCATGTTGGCAAGAAGTATATGAATTACAGTCTTCTAAAAACATGTATCTGCTCTAAAAAGCAAACCTGTAGGCAAAGAATAAAGAAAACCCTTGATGTAAAAGGAAAGAAAATATTGTTTTCTCCTTTTGTACTTAGTATCATGAACTTGTAAACTAGATGATCTCGAACACAGCAAGATCATGTCGCAAACAGCAAACACTAGGTGTCACTACTCGCACCTAAAAAAGTTCACAGAATTTTGATGTATAAAGTGGTGCCCTAGGGATTGTAAAACTGAGGACTGAAGCAGACATTTGAAACACTAATCATAAAAACTAAGAACAGTACCATTAAGTACACACTGGCATACTTACAAGTCTGTGGCGGCAGAAAGCCTCAAAATTGACTAGACTTCAAGCAGTTTTATGGTAATGATAAGTCATTTTGCCATAATAAAGAAAAAAATTAACTCTGAGCTTCACAGTTGAGTCAGTAGTGAGACAGTATAGTGATCTGACACTTCCAAGCAACCGGAGCTGAGGACTTAAGATTTCTTATATACAAAATGAAATGCTGTAAATAACCTAACTTGATCAAGACCTTCCACAGATAGCCTATGAAATAAATTTTTCAAAATTAAACATTCAAAAAATATCCCATGGGTATTGGAGACAGCATTCTCTACCATATACACACATACTTCAACTACAGGTCTTAGGCACATGAGAAATATTCAAAAATTAAATAACTTGAGATTAAAATAATCTGCTAGTACAGCAAAAGATTTGAACATTTCAACTTTATCCTGCCAAACTAATGACATACACCAAGACAGTGTGATGTCCACTAGGGGCAGTCATTTTTTTTTAGCTTCCAGTTTTCTAATCTGCTGATTACTAGCAAAAGCTTAAAAGCTTCCATTCATTATGTGTTATTTACACACTGACCTTAACCTGATCCTACAGAAAAATGTGTAAGTGTTCACAAATAAAGAAAAGACACCCTAGCAAGCAGAACAAAGAGTATCTGGTATCAAACAAGAAAGACTCAGTTTTGCACAGTAGTTGAAAATGCTTAAGACTTTTGTTCCTCATCCAGATATAGTATTTGGAGTACCTTTGAAAAAGTGAGAGTCAGCACCGTGTAAGTTTTGCTTGTTTTTATTAGTAATATCTCTTCAAGAGAAAAGAAAATCTATTACTTGATTTGAAAAAAAGTCACTCCTCTGCATGCCCTTACCTCTTACCTGTTAACAGTTAAGCACCTAAACAGAGTCTATTACCAATATACCAAGGTTTCCCAAAATTTCTAGCCAAATGGAGTCCTGCAAACTCTTTGTTTCTCATGAGCTCCAATCTTAAAGTCTTTAAAGACATTAAAGACCTTTGCAAACAGTACAAATTGGGAACCTGCCTGTAGGATCAATTTAATTGCAAAAAATTATTTTTGCATTTCTGTTTCACTAAAACACTACCATCTAATATAGGCTTTAAAAAGATGACACTGATCAGGTCACACTGTAGTAAGTGATAGAAGTTCATAGAAAAAAAGAGTGTTGCTAACTCAATACCTGTACACACAGATCCAGTGGAGTAATACCGTTTTTGTCTGGTAAATATTTGGCTCCTCTCATCAAAAGAATTTGTGCAGTGTCTCTCTGACCATGGCTATTCAAGGGAAGAGAAGAGAGTTAATACAGCACTTATACTTAGCTATGAGTGATAAATCTGACTTTATTGCATCTAACAAACAAAAGCAATATAAGCTAGGAGAAAACAGTAGCTGTGGTATGAAAGCAAGCAGAAACACAAATAGTTATGGTATGAAACTAAGCAGAAACACAGAATGGAAGATAATGCCACGTATGTTCTTCTACCACCTTTCAAGACCACTGCAGAAGCACAGTGCAAAATTAGGTATGACCCATTTATCAAGCCAGAGTCACCCTCATCATTCAGAAACGATTAATCTTAGCATAGCATCGTATATACGTATGAGCTGCATTTCCTGCAAAAAATAGAGCTCTTCCTCAATTCACAACCTAATTTACTTGAAAGTTTTCTTCACTGAGTTCTTTGCTCACTCCTGCCAGATTTGGGATAAAGAAATAGTCTAATTGTGCTTTAACCATCAGTAAAACATTACTAAGATTTTTTTTTTTTTATTGATAAAACTTTTTGCACAAGAGTTCAATACATCACTCTTGGCTCTAATTTCTTTTAGCCAATACATGTGAATGTTTTGCCTAGCCTTTAAATGCTAAGAGCAATTAGTTTTACTTTTCCATTCAGAGTCTATTTCAGTCTCATTCATCTATTTATGGGTTGTATAGGACACATATGTTTCCTTGAGTTGAGAATTTCAAACAACTATTCCAACATGCCATCATTGCCTAGAAAAAAGTAAGACCGAAGATTATTTACATCCCTCAACATCTACAGCATACACTTTCCAAAACCCTTTCTTCTGAAGAAAATTAGAAATTGGGTACCAGTGATTAGATGTTGACTTCATTAAAAACACACTGAAAACTAGTGACTATTGCCTTCACCAATATTTAGTGCATACAGTGTCAAACATAATACAGAAGTATCTATAAAGGGTGAAATGAAAGACTGATACAAAAGACAAGGCAATTAAGGTTACCGATACAAGTTTTTCAGTGAAGTTTAAATCACAAGCTAGTTTGCAGTGCACCCTTTACACGAATGTATGAATATTTGCTGTCCTGGAACACACCAAGGCTGCCTGCACTAACAGTTCAGGAAGGGCACAGAAAAAGTGACAATTAACAGCTGAAGGGCAAGAGGTAGCTTCACTGGTCTCAATAGTTCCCAGCTGAGTTCTCCTCACTCATGTCCTTCCAGCCCAGGAAACTAGCAAGTTAACTAACATACCTGACTTTGCCCCAGTGCAAACAGAGTCAGCTACCAGTTCTCAAAAAGGAGCTAAAACTAATGGCCTACTTACAGCATCTCTTCATTGTAGTTCTCTAGACTAAATGCACAACCCAACACCTTGAAAAAATGGGGGTTTCAGAGTCAGACTTTGAGCACCAATACCCTTTCTCCAGCCATCACAAGCCGCTGCTACCCTGTCATCAAGGACCTATAATCTTTCTTCCTGAGTGGCAGCACCACCAGCTGGCACTTCCAACAAGGAGACATTGACTTCCACTACACACCCTGTTCATTCTACCCTGCCAGCCGCTCCAATTTTTCATTTCTAAAGGAACATCACCACAGCACTTGCAACACATTCCCTTCTCATGGGAAACCACCAAGACAAGTTGCTTGCTTCTTTTAAAGTGGATGCCAATACCAGTCCATAAATCAAGCATCAACGCACTCAATTAGCTAGCAGCTATTTATTCTCCACTTCCCTTCTTCTCATCTGCCAAGAAGTCAGCATATACTAGCTCCAGAGACCAGGGCTCCCACAACATAACTCTTGGCAGGCCACCAGGTCAGTCCATTTCTCCTTTTGTTTATATTAACATTTTATCATAGGTGAACTATTTAACCTGTAACCAAAACACAGGGATTATAAAATTGTAAGTGTTCTGCCAGATAGCAGAATGCTCCAATGAAAACAAGTGATTAGTTTTAAAATAAAACTTAAGAAAACAGGACTGATCAAAGCAACAATATAATTACAATTCAACATTGCAACTTCAAGACATGTATGCACATTTCATGTACACTGTAATACCATAATGTACATTAAAGGATAGTCAAACTTGCCTTTTCAGTTTACTCAAAATAATTTAAGTTGGGAGATCTCATTTTCAGAAAAAAGTTCAGCAGTCATTATTTGACTCATACTAGCACATTCACAGCTATGTTTAACATGTCTGCTAGAAAGAGGTATATAAGCCTGCAGTACTAAGATAAGTATTTAGATGAGTCACCAAACTACATTCAAACATGAGGCAAGATTAAATACCAGTCAGCTTTTATGCTTCCTAAATTCTGTGCTTTCTAATCATTTTTATTACAGAAGCATTAAAAAAAAATCAATTTCACTTTTAGCACAGTATTCAAAGTTACAAATATATACCTGCAAGCAAAATAGAGCGGAGTTGCCCCTGACACATTTGGCCTGTTTATATCTGCACCGCTGTCCAGCAAACACTGCACCGTCTAGAACAGAAGAATACCAGCATTAGAAAAAGAGCAACAGAATATTCTATTGGCTTGCAGCAATCTAGTGTCTAGTGACACTGAAGGATTTAATTTTCAGTAATGGTCTCAAAACCAAAATTCTTAAACACTATATGGAAAATCATGGCTGTCAGAGCTCATAAAGCTTCCTTTGAACTTCCCATTTTACTAACAATGCCTTTTATTGAAATTCAGCTAATTCCAAAGACCCCTGGAACTACAAGCCATTTAAAAAGGAAAACGACACTTTGGAGAAGTAAACCTTAAGCTACTGACAGCCATAAACAGCCTTATTACAAGCTGAAGTTTTAAACACACACTAGAGTAGAAGAAATAAGTAAGCAAATTCTAAAATATGAAAACATCAAGCAGATGGTCAAACAACTTCTGCTATATTCCAGTCACATAAAGGAGATAAGTCTAGAGATAACAGTTTCTCATAATTTGGTCTTCCAAAGTTGAGCTCTGACAATGACAACAGAAAGGATCCAGGTATAAAGACAGTAATATTTTTTTTTTAACAGTAAATAGTCTTGGAGACAATCTGTATAATTCAAGATCACTGCTCTACATGTCTGGGTGCTTTACTTGAGGTGTATTACAGCCATGTACCCTGAGAGCAAATAATCAGCCCTAATGCAAAGCCAGATCTAAAGAACTATTCACACAGATCAATAAAGGAAGAGTCTATGTGAACTTGCTTACTTCCAATGTGAAATACCCAAGTGACCCAACTCTGTGTTCAGTTTTTATCAACAGTAAATTAAGAACTTTTCAGATTTCAAAAGCACATAATCACTGGTACAATTATGATTCAAACACATTCTAAAAACATTTGAACATGTTCTTCCTTACTTTAACACTACATCAAAATCTGCCATCAACAAGGCAATAATCATACTACAAGACAGCTGAATAGTATACAGAAGTCACTTAAACTCCCACAAACACCAAGATCAATCATTTGCACAAGAATAAATTAGTTGTTCCCATGGAAGTGTCTGCAGTCAATACCAAGACAAACAATAGAGTTCTTCACACTTCTAACCATTATGTGCACGATTAGCCTGAAGTTTATAAAAAACCACACATGACAACACTGAGGCATTACCCAATTCTTCACAAATCCTATGTGTTAATAAAATTTAGAAACTTACTGTCTTGTGTCCATTTTGACAAGCTACATGAAGGGCTGTCTGTCCCATTGCATCTTCAACATCTACATTACTGACGTGCTGAACAAGATCATGAAGCAATTCTGTTCGTCCATTAACAGCCAACCAGTGAATCTAAGTACAAAATGATGATACGTTTCCTTTAGCAATAAGTATTTCATAAGTACGACTTTAAACCTGACTGTCCTATTGTCAACATTTTCACAAAGAGAAGCTTTGAACACCACTGCCATATGCTTAGGTACTTTGATCACATCTTTTGATTCTTAAGGGCACTGGACACGTGGCAGAAGCTTAAGAAATGAGAATTTTCAAATTCTTCCTTTATTTTAAGACCAACATGAGAATAGATAGCACTTACTGCAGTCAAGCCTTCATTATTACAAATGTTGACATCTGCACTGTATTCCAGCAGCTTGCTCATACATTTCTTCTGGCTATAAACAAGAGGAACACATTAAAACGCAGCCAGGGAAAATAATTTACAAAGACCAAGTATCTTCTCAGAGCTCCACTTACTCTAATTCATCATTGTACAAACCACAGCAGGTAGTTCTACTTTATAAGGAGTATGGCACGGTGCATGTGAAAAAGAGAAGTGATCATCAATAGCACCAGAGACGCACGCATACAGTGCAAGCATAGCATGTGACAGCACGGGACTAAAAACACAGTTGTGCAGCTGAACGGTTCTGTGCAAAGTGTAGAAGTACTTAACCAATACTAACAGCTTTAGCTCAGCATGAACTACACTCTCAAGACAAGAAGCTAGAGTTCAGCTAATGAAATCCATGAAGTTCATCATAGTCTGTACACTTCAGTGAACACATTTACAGTACACCACTAGATCATTATTTAATGAGACACTCACTGTAACACCATGTAAGTCTTTGACAAGGGGTGTTTTTCCTATTTCATGTTTTGTTTGGTCTTTTAATGCTGTAAGCACTTTACCCTTCAAAGTTTATTTCTACTTTTCTTTTTTATTTGGTATCTCTTCTACCTTATTCATGCCTCCTTTCCACATAACTGTCGCCTGTGTACATTTCTGCATTTCATCGTGTACCACTTGACTGCTTCCTTCTCCTACAGATACTCCTCCCACATACCTAGAAGCCAGTAAACACTACCTCCTCCTCATCTGAAGTACCAGCCATGATACAATTCAGTTACTGTAAGACATACATGCTCTAAAAAGACAACGTTACCATTATCAGCTGTGTGTTTCCACACACTACAATTCAAGAAAAAAGATCTTAAAAAGGTGCTTGCTTCACCATTCTGGGGTTCCCCAGTATTGAGCGGGCAAACTTTGTATTCCTTCCCTCATAATAAAAATCTCCTTGGAGACACTATCTGAGAAAAATCAAAAGTCTCTGAACCCTTTCAAACCCTCTAGTGTTCTCTTCAGAATCTGTTCTTACTCGGCTAACTGGAAGGCGAATGTGTCTCTTGTTCGATCACTGTTGTAAGAATCATTAAGCTGCTGCTTAACAGAAAACACTAAAATGACCAGCACTGAAATTGCTACTTCAGACATAATTGCCTATTTATATGAACTTATTTTGTGAATATTCAAAGTACGGATTTTAATCTCCACATTCTCTCTAAGCATGCCATCCCTATTTTCAGAAGTGGAAAAGTATTTTGTTTGAACTATGCAAAAATATTACAGAACATGTCAGCTCAAGTGCACTGTGCACAAAACCTTTATGAATTTTTAAAATTTTTCTTACCCATTCCTTGCTGCTAAATGGAGAGGCGTGCATCCTGAAATGTCCTGATAGTTTGGATTTGCCCCTTTTTTTAATAATAGAACAAGGCATTCAACTGATCCACAGCTAAGAACAAAATAAGGAAGGGAAAAACTGTAACAACAGTATTTACAAACCAAATCTATATCGACATAAAGACAACAGCAATAGTATGTACGTATTACATTCAGTAGGAAATCTTAACACAAAACCGTTTTTACACCCTCATAGTTCAAGATACACAAAGCTAAAGGAAAGACTTAAATGCAGTGAGAACCGACTGATCATAACTTGTACTAATAAATAGGCATTAGCCTTCTATGCTATTTTAGTGACTTTAAAACCCAACAGCTTATCTTTAAGACTGCCAATTGTTTAAAACGTTTTGCTTACTATTTCCTCTCACCTTCCTCATCTTTAATCTATTCACTGAATTTTCCATTAAATGACAATTCCAATATCTTTTTTTGTTACACTTCAGTGTCTGGAAGTTATATTTAAGGGTTTAAATATCAGAAAAATTCTAAAACTCATACAAACGTTTCTTTGCTATTTGTTTTGAATCTGTAACTTCCTTTTACTTTTCATAATATTGCAGCTCTCCAGGATAATCAATGACACCAAGAACAAAAACTTTGCATTGTATGTTTATCTTACTCCTGAACTCTTCAAGAGGAGGAGCTGACTGAGAGGATAAAGATATAGTGGTTTTGTATCCATCACGACAGTCTTCCCAATGACAGAACTGCTACATGAAGTCCAAATAAACTTAAGATCAGCTGTACAATAAGTTGCAAAACCAGCATGTTGACAACCTCTTAATGACACAATAGCCAAGATAACAGAGAATCCAGAAACTAAGTGTAACACAATTTCTTGGGTTTTATGATCAATAAATACACCTTTTCAAAGATACTTCTAAGATGTATGATAAAAGTTTGCTTGCATTTTTTTCTTTAAGTACTTTAAGTAAATTTTATATAAGCAGCGTATAATTCTGAGGTAAGTCTCAGAATTATCTCTGAGCCTGCTAGAAAACAGAACTGCTAGAAACAGTCTGCTGGAAAGCAGAACTTCTACCTTTATTGTGCCCAAATACCTGCTATTTATATGCAATACTACTGCTATTTATTATTTTTACTTTTTAACAGTTTAAATGTAAGAACTTTCAAGATATTTAAAATGAGACCCATATAGGGAACATTCATTCATTATTTTAAAGTTTAGTTTCCTGAAAGGCCATTTCAAAAACTATCTGGTTCATTTCTATTAAGGTTATGTTAATCCGTCTGTTTCTTGGCAATATAGATTTATCCCCATTGAAGAGCTACATAAAATATTAAATAATCAAGTGCAAATTTAAAATGTGTGACCTAAAGTCCTTTATCCAGGTTGCAAAAATTTATTGTAAGTGAGCAGCCAAATTATATCCCCTTCAGTTATGGTCACATGTAGTACTTTGGAGCAGCTGCTTCTCGAAGAACATCGAAGCACTTCCCACTGTTTTAGAATACTTCAAAAAACAAACAGCACCTGCAGACACGGTTTTTCTAAATCTAAAAAGGCAAGAGTAACACAGCTATACAGGATACAAGAAGTGGCTACATTTCTTCACAGACTGAGATTTCACAGAAAAGTAAAAACAGTATCTACAAAGCTTCCTTCACTAGAATTTGGAAAGCCAGTTGATACCATGCGTAAAACCTGTCCTCTCAATAAGGCAGGCACATTGCTAAAAGAACAAACAAAATACGAAAAAAGTGTAAAAACAAAATGTTAACTGATACTACAGAGTTTTCCAGCTTACATTGGTGCCTTAGATTTGTGGTAATACTTTCATTGTTAACTTCTGGACTGGACTCAAGTAAGTCTTACTTTGCTGCAATATGAAGCAAACTTCTCTTCACACGTCCAAATGCATAATTCACATCAAATTTTGAATTTGATAGCAGCTCTGAGACAGACCTTCAAACAAATATAATCTTAATTAAAAAATAGCTCACAATATCCAAGCAAAGTAACTTGCACACAAGTACTCTATTTCTTACTTGATCATTCTTTATTTTCCTTCCAACTAATTTCTGAACAAGAGATCCAACAGCTTTCAAGCACCTGCATATCAACAATACTTTTACTCTGTCACTTCCTACTTGTAAATAAAAAATGAACTGTGACACTGGACAACTGTTTCAAATGTATACTAGTAAGAATTATACCAGACAGCCAAATCACTTTACAAATATGGAAAACAAGCATATAATAGCTTTGGTTTGAAAAACAATAAATTCTCCTTTTTCCTTCTTATCTCAACACAAATGCCCTAATCAGATATCCAGCAGCTTTCCCAAACATAGGCAAAGTACAGAAGGAAGACTGGTATGTGAAATCATCATGATGAAGTAGAAGGACACATGATATGCCAATAAGATAAGAAATGTAAATAGGACCCTTCAAGCCCTACTGAATTAATAAAAATAAAATATTAGTTAAGGTAAAACATTTCAAAACAGGCGAAACTGCAAGTGAACTGGCAATTTCAACCTCCAGTAATGAGCTGATCACAGAATTTAAAACCCTTGCACACAACATCAACAAGATATTATGTAGCGGAACAAATGTCTATCGTAATCAGATAAACAGTTTACAGTTTCAGTAAGAGTTACTACCTGCTTGCCTACAAAACTCAGCAGAAGGTAGCACCACTTAGCTGGCACTACACAGCCCCCAGGTCCCAACCACTTTGAGGGCAACTGCGTAAGAGAAACAGCTGGTCATCTGAGGAACCACAGAAGTATCAATATCATTGTCCAACCCTTATTCCATGTCTTTCAGAAATGTCTGATGAGATTAAGAGCTTCTATGCCATCAATAAACACACAGAGCTACAACCCAGTTACAGAAAAATGCTTTTGTTTCCCAGGGCAAATTTCTCTACGTGCATCAACAGAACAAATCCCAGCTCTAGTCTATGGCATAAAATAAAACCAGTGTCTCAGGTAAGAATATGCTGGGATGCACACAGTCAGTGATTAACTTCAGCTACAGAAGCTACCTCAGCAATTCAGCAGTAGAACTCCTGGAATTGCTCTAGCAGCTACAACTGCAGCAAACATGCTGGGTTTTTTGGACCTTAGGAGGAAAAAAAAGAAATTAAAAAGACGAAAAAGGAAATTTAAAGAAGCTCTCACCTGTGCTGGTCAGCCATAACCATCGGCATTAGTGTATAGACCGCAGTTTCATTATCTGTGAAGAAATTAAATTACTCCATTAACATAAAGAAATCTTTTATGTAAAATAAATTCATCTAGAAACACTTATGTACCTTTTAAAGTGTCCATTGTTCAACAGATCATTCTTATTTACACAGTTTATATGTACCTAAAGCTTCATTATAAAGAAAAAGCCACCATACTCAGACAGCAGAGGTTATCAACAGGATTGCAACACATGAAATTTCAATGTGGCTTTTTTTCTTTTACCAAGTAATAATTACAGCATTTTCAATGGAGCATCAATTTCTTTAAATTGACAATTCTGTTAATTATTACAAAGTGTTAAGAAATGTGCATTAACAAAAAAGTAAACAGCTTTTTTTAAAAAAAGGAAATTTCCGGTGTTCCAACGTGACTTCCATAGCCCTGATACCTATGAGTTTGCAAAAGTGATTTATCTAAGTTACTCGTAATTATTTCTTTTTGTCTCTAAACTTGAATACCTGAATGCAATAATTTTCATTTTCGTTTCTAATTAGTTTTATATTCCACATCTAAAGGCAATGAAAAAAGGCCAGAACACCAAGACCCACATCAGTGGTGGGAACAGAGTGACATTTGGCTATACAGTCTCTGTCAGTACTACTGCTGCACACTGTATGGGTATGACGTGCGTGTTTGGTCACTTACAGACTTCCAGACTTTCTGTAGCAAAATATTTTTAAAGAATGAATATGACAAAACTTAAAAGGCTTTGATGTGTAATAATTATTAATAATAATGTATAGTAATTGTTATTAATTGATGTAGAACAATTATATTTTCTAGCTCGAAGCAAACTACCCATTGCTGGGAGTACAATCTCCACAGACTCTTCATGCAGATGCCAGTTTACGACAGCAGGGACTACACTTTCTGAGAACCCAGGTGTATGGTTCCAGGATATCGAAATATAGGACTGTTCTCATAAAACTTTTAGTTTTAACTTTTTCCTCATTATCTTAATTGGTCCAAATACCAAAGTTACAAAGCAATCAAAACAGGAATAATTAAAACAGGCCAAAAAAAGTATCACTTCTCATACCTTTTATATACCATGATCGTATATGTTCACTACTTTCACTAGATAGGTGAGCTAACACTTGCCAAATATTAAACAAAGAACTATCCAGAATTAAAGTAGAGCCAGAGAAGCCCTTACGATGCTGCAGCTATGCTACTCATTATTTCTCTTTTACAGTGCTGCTACCCACTATTTAAAGCAGTCTGTAGCTAACAAAAGAAAGAAGCTATGCTAATCTGTTATTACTTCTGAACACTGAAAAGAGATAAGTCATATTCAAATTCAAGTAACATTAATTCTGTTATTGAATTTTTTAAAGATTTTTTATAAATGTTGCTTACAATGAATGCATGGTTGAAGAGACACAAACGTCTCAAAACACCATATGATGTTTCAAAGCTGCAGAGAGTAATTCTGACTATCACCAAGTCCAGAATTTTGAACTGTCTATAGATTGTTCCTTACAGCAGAACTCTGAGCATCACGTAACTCCACCCCCAACATGCACCTCTAGAATTTGAGTGCTGGGGGGAGGAGGCAGGCTGGGAGGGAGGGGACACACAGAGGGAGAGTCCTGGAAATAAAATTAGATAGATGCTAAAAAAGAAATACATTGTGAAAATATTTGATCACTTTTTAAAATTGTATCCATGATTAGCCTCCAGTATATACAAGTGAAAAAAACATCTCTTGCTTGAGCTCTGTTCCACAGATCTCTTGGCAGGAAGGTAAAGCTCACCAACTGAAACAAAAAACAACTTGGAAGCGCCAACTAAAACTGAGCATGGCATCCTTACATATTCTTATAATCATGCCCTATTTAAAACAGACCCAAAAAAAGCTTTAAATATACCAGCACACTTAACTAAAATGCTCAATACTGACCCTAATTAAATTTAGCTATATTGCAAGTATAGCAATCTAGAAAAAGACACTAGTTAAATGTGTGTGTATAGCTCGGCCACAGAAGGTTTTTATGATATAGCTACAAAACTAAGCCCTTTGCTATTCCATTAACAGAATCTACACTGTGGAGCATATGCAGATTTTTCCAGAGCTTTTCTGTACAGAAAGAATCAAAAGGGTGTGGGACTAAGGAGCTTTTATACCTATTTTTGGTAGAAGTTATCCCTATTAATAAACAAACTCCTATTGACTTAAAGTAAAACTACATGACACCAGCGAGAGAAGAAGCATTATATACCTCATGCACTTGCAGAATTTATTTGGTATCTAACTCGCTTGTGTTTCAAGTCATGAATAACTAAAAAGAAAAGGCACCCAAAATGTAGAGTCAGAGACAACAAAGGGCCTAAAACCTACAACTCCAGGGTGCAAGGCCTAGTTTTCAGGGACTAGGCCTTAACAGCAGAATCCAGAAATTTGTCTCAAGCTCTTAAGTGCCCAGAAAACACCTGTTGAAGGATACTTCAGAAGAGTGATTAAAAAAAACAATACTATTTCCTATTGGCAAGGTCAGCTCAGGGTATTCACTGGTATTGGGCTCAGGCCCTAATGCTTGCTTAAAAAAACCACTTAAAATTCATCGTCTAGAATCCTGACCTGCCAAGATACACTTAATATTTTATTTCATGAGATATTGGCTTGAATTTGGCAGAGACCACAATCTTAAAGTGTCAGCACCATCTGTATAATAATCTAATGGCTACAGCACATACAAAGGAAGTTAAATACCTGGATTTAGTGCCTTCTATCAGCATAAGGAAGTTCAAACATACATCTCCATTTCCTAAGAGAGTACTATGAATCTTAGTTTAAGGATGTAGAGGTTAACTATATATCTTTCAAATTAAAGCTATTCCAATGTAGGGGGGCAGTGGGGGAAATCATAATTCAAGAGACCGGACACAGTACACATGAAGCCACCAAACCACATGCCATACTAGAATGGTGGCAGTATTTTCTAAGCTGATCCTGTCAGTGCATGTTTGGAGCAAAACACTACAACCCAAACCTGCTTCTCAAGAAGAGTTTGGGCAGGCCTGTATGAACCTAGGGAACACCAAGGTCAAGAAAGAAGATACATAATGAGCTAAGATGCACCCAGAGTTACATGGCCATTGAATGGAGGTTTTCTTGGAATGTAATTCGAGACTTCAGTGCCTGAAGTCCATTTATCTCCTTATTTCAGTCCAACTGTGATTTGTTTCAGGTAATTCTTAGAAGATACACAGGACATTCCTTCTGCACTACAGGGCAAGAGAAGTACTTGTTCCAGAGCTCAGAAGGCTTGCATTTGCACTACCACAGACATAATTACCTCTGAAGTGTAAGATAATAATGCCCAAGGATAGGAAGAAAACAGCTAAACTCAAATTCAGAATGAATTTGCCTACGCTAGTACTGGAGTAAATTTAAAGCAGCTCCAACTGGCGTAGGCTGTGCTAAGCATTATTCATATTGCCATCACCAATTAGTTAACCTGGCACTACTACACTATTTCTAAGTCTGAGTTTACATTAACAGTATTACATCAGTTTTCACTGCTGCCGCTGAAGAACTTCCAAGAAGCAGCAAAATCCATCTGAAAGTTGCTTGTCATTTTGTGAAATTTATGAGCAACTGTACTGGCAGACACCGAAACTGCTGAAGGGCAGCAATAAGGAAAGGGTGTAGCAGCTCACTGTAGGGGAAGTCCATACGCAGCAGCCAGGAAGTCCAAACAGGGAACACATAGAGAAAAGACGACGTTACTCCTTTCCCTCCAACACTGGAAAATAAACCTGGCAGACATGCAGCCAAAGACTCCACTGTAAAAATAAACCCTGAAGAAAACACAATCACAGCACATGACTCACAGGAATAGAAACTTTTGCATATCCAAAAGCTTCTGCAGGGTTAGTCTTCCCAAAGGCCAGACCTGGCTGGAACACTGAACTACTTACTGTAAGAGCCTAAAGATATATTTTCAACTCCATCCCGATATCGGGTGGCTAGCACCCATGAGAAGCAGTTTAGAGCCAAAAAAATTACGCTGTGACCGGTGACAGTGACTTACAACACCTTTTCAAACAAAATTCAGCACTACAGGGGAAAAAAAAAACCCACAACACACACGCAAGAAAAAATAAAAAACAAGCACACAAAATACCAAAGATATGCCATCACTAGTGCGTCACCGACGACGCACCTAAGGAAGGATTTAGAACCGGGTAAGAAGAGGGTGGACCACCCGGGCCCGGGCGCAGCGAGCAGGGGCCCCCCACGCCCCGTGACAGCCACCGCCGGGACACCGGGGGACGGAGCGGCGGGGGAGGCCGCTGCCGCGGCTGCCATCCCCGCTACCAACAAAACGCCCCTGGGAGGCGGGGGCAGGGACCCGACTTCCATCCCTCCGAGTCGCCTCGCCGGGCGGGGCTACGCCACGGCCCCCGCCTCGGCTCAGCTCTGCTCGCCCCCGGCTCGCCTCAGCTCGTCCGCGCCGGGGCGGTAAGGCTGCCGCGGCCCCGGGGGAGGCCGCCGCGGCCCTGGGGCAGACCACCGCCCTGCCGCCCCCCTCTCCTACCGTCCGGCAGCTCCACGGTGCGGGCGCGGCGTAGGGACCTCGTCAGCCGGTTGAGCTGCTCCATGGCTCTCTCCATCCTCGGGGCGCCCAGCCGGAGCCGCGGACACCCCCCGCCGCCACCTCACCTCACCCCTCAGCCCATGGCACCGGCGGCGGCGCGGAGCCTCCCCAGGCCACCTCCGGCCCCCAGGCCTCTGCACATGCTCAGCGGCCAGAGCGCTGCGCGCATGCGCGGGGCGGAGCCGAGCCGGGGGGCGGGAGGCGCGCGCCGCCTCTAGGCAGCGTCTGTGCGGGGTTGGCGGCGTTTGGTTCAGTTTGATTTGTTCTTAGGGGATAAAAGGAAAGGGATGGAGGTCATAAATTTTCAAAACCTGTGGAATAACGATATTTAAACATCTGCTTGTTACAGTTTTTGAGAAAAAGAAAAATTCCAACAACAAATACTGCCTTTTGAAACTGCCGGTGTAGAGTGTAGCATGCCGGTGTGGTCTCGGGGCCTTGGTTTCTCCAGGGTCACAGGAGGTAATGGTGCCTGGCAAAGGCACCTGAGCAGGGTGGGGGACCTCTGCTGCAATCCCCGCCCTGAAATTGCAGCCAGGCTCACCAGAGAAGTCCCAGGCCAGGGGGTAAGTGGGTTTTCACCAGTCAAACTCTTGGAGTATAAGACCTGAGGAGTTACTGAAAATGAAGAGGGAAGCACATAGCAAGGGATGAAAAGTGTGGTTCACTTTACTAGCGCTTCAAAGTAAGCACAGGGAAAAGGAAGATTTAGGACCTGTAACCTAAAAAGCAGAAGCAGCATTTAATAATAGCAATAATACATAGAGTAAGACATGAGAAACAAAGAACAAATGTTCATAAATTATTTGTCAAGTCTTTTTGTGTCTCAGTTGCTACACCCAACTACAACAAAACAGATAAAGCACTTGAATCCAAGGAGAAATTGTTATAGTCTGAGAACAGACTAAGGAAAGATCAGTTAGGTGCTCTCAAGTCAGCTGTGCCTCATGAACTCCCTCCTAAGACTTGTCAAGACCTAGCTGAAATGGATTCATGGAGGACATGTGGATGGATTCATGGAGGACGTGGAGGTTGTGTGGGGGAGGAAAATCTGGCATTTATTGGCAAGTCCTTGTAACTTAAATTCCAGAAAAAGTGCCAGAACTGTACATACCTAGAAGTCAACAAGGAAACAAATGCCAGAGTGAGCCTGTCAATTCATTTCTTTTTCTGGCAGGGTAATACATGTCATCAAGTGTGAAGAAGCATTTAGTGCCGGGTGTTTTGGCCTTAATGATGCTTCAGGTGTTAATGTAACCTTGGCTGGGGAAGTATGGGATTCATGAAAATGCTGTAAAGTAAGAAAGTAAAAATGGTGGGATAATCATACCTCAACAAGTTCTTATTAATGGCCTGCTTACAAATACAAGGAAGTGGGTGGGAATCCACAGGGATCTGTCATGATCTGATTCTGTGTAATGGTTTCAGTGTTTCATTCTGTACAATGTTTCAGTGAAATAGTAGCATAACATGTTCCAATGACTCTGACCTGGAAGGATGAATTGGAGAAAAAAGATCTGAGAATTGGAAAAGGTTCAGAAAGGACAACAAGGACAATCAAGAGATGTGGATTGGCTTCCATGTACATGGGAACTGAGTTGGAACTCTGCTATCTAGAAAAGAAACACTGGAGAGGACATAGTAGAAGTGGAAAAATTATGAGTAGCATGGAGAGAGGAGATGGGAATCTGTTGTTTACTCTCTGCCGTCAGACAAGGGAACACTGAACAAAGCTGGTAACAATTAGTTTCAGAAACAAATAAAAAGAGATAGTACAGCTGCAGTTCTTGCCACATGATGTGATGATTGCTGAAAACTGATGTAGTAACACTGAAGAAGTTCATGGAACAAACATCCACAGAAGACAGCTAAATACATAAAAGTCATATCTGCCTTAGGAAGACCCTAACAGTCCTCAGATTATTTGGAGCTTAGATTTAGCTTTGATACTACAAAAATATTTCCTGATAGCCGTAGTGGTAGTAAAATAGGTTGTCTGAGGAGATGTATGATTAGATAATTTGCAAGAGGAGGATATGACAGGAGTGATGTAGATCCATTCATCTTGCTTTGGAATGAAAAAATGACTAGATGACACCTTGGAGTCCCTTCCTAAAATTCTGTAGAAAATACTAGGTATTTATTACTTACATCACAGTAACACTGAGCATTCTTTGAACAAGGATCCCCAATCCCTATCACAAAAATAAGCAACTTACATAATTCAAAAAAAATCCAAAATGCAAGGAGGATAATTTTAAGTGAAAATACAGAATTGTTTAGGAGGAATAAAATTATACAGTGAGTTTTAATGTTGTAGCAAAAAGTGATAGAATGCTGTGAAAATGTAAAAGAAAAACTATTCAATTTTTCAAAAATAAATGTTCCAACTACCCACAGCATTGTAAAAAAGAACTTTATAAGTTAATTTGTGATATGCAAATTTTCTATTTTGAAAATACTAATCAGCTTAACAACATATGAAGCTTTACCATTAATGTATAAATGAGGTACCACCTAACAACTTTATTTTCTCAGCAGAATTAATTATTTGAATGCAATTTTAATAACTCTTGGTTTGTTGCATGTATGTTTCTACTGGTTATCATTACATCGAATACTGTAGTAGACTAGAAATTATCTCATGTACCAGAATACCTAGTTCCATGTGACAAATTTAAGTACCTACCTGCTGAAGGTTTACTTTTTTGATCTGTCAAAAAAGAGGGAAAAGAAAGATTAGTGTCCTGCATCAATAAGATCCTGTCTGAAACTAAATCCTAGTAGACATGTGGTGGCTAGACTCCAGTCTTCTCCAAGAAATTATCAGATGGCTTCCAGTCCTTTTATCAGATTTATTTTTCACAGTGGTTTTTAAAAGATAAATTGAGATGTTGATTATGCAGACAAGACTTGTGAATTTAACACACCCCAATGATGAATGAAAGGAGTTTGTGTTTCCTAGGGATCAAACTTAGTTTACAGATAGCAGATGAAAAAAAAGAAGAGTAGTTGTTTAAATTCTAAGACAGCCTTTACCAATAGAAAAACAAAAAAGAAATCAAATGGAGTTTCAGAGGAGGAATACAGGTTGCTAACCTGCCTACACATCTTAAAAAGAAAAAAAAAACCCAACATATAATAACACTGCCTGATCTTCAGAAAGCTCCTAGGTACCTGGATGGCAACATGAACTCACCTGGTAGATGATAGCAGCTGAGGTATTCCATCTAAAAGTCAGTCGATTAAACTATCTGGAGAATGCTAAGAGAGCATACACAGTGAAAGACCTTCAGCACTGGAATTCATTGTCTCCATTGGTCTGACAGTCAGAATATCAACTTTCAGGAATGTTGCAAAGCCCATCTGTTTTCTCAAGCCTTTGTTATATTGGTGATGGAAGAGTATTTTTTAGTTTTAATTATGAGTGACAGCATTTAGAGCTGTTGGTTTTATAGCTCTGCAACATGTAAAAGCAATCAAGAACAGAAAAAAATTGTGTATTTTGAATATTAGGTGCACATCTCAGGTCAACCTGGCTCTGAAATAAAGGGTTTATTACTTTACTTTTAACTGAAAAGTAACAAAGGGAAGCAAGAAGAATGGTCAGTGATGTGAAGTGGATTGTCTATAAGATAAAGCAAATAGGACTAGGACTCTTGCATGTAAAAAGGGTGGATTCAAGAGGACATGATAAAGACTTATAAAATCTTAAAATCTTATGCCAATGTGACTAGGAAACAAAGTTAACAGGCAACAAGTTTAAAACAAATGTGTTGCAGAGGCCAGGGTGCAAAGCGTGTTCCAGTGAAAATTAAGCAGTTCGTGGAGTACTGAGTCACCAGCAGATTTTAAACATGATGGGTGTAGGTGCAATCTGACTCAGTCAGTTGCTGAACTACAGAATTCCACAACCGGGCTTGGAGACCAGGAAAGATCATACTGTGCACACCTTGTTCCCTAAACTCTGTAAGTATGCAAGAGATGTAAGAGACTGTATTCATCACCCATCATGGTCAGGCAAAACAAGCCAGACTGGCCTTAAGTGGTATGACAGTTCTGACCAGGAACAGCATGTGCTCTGGTTGGGCATTTTTAAATCCATGCAGATGCCTTCACTGATCTCCACAGAAGAGCAAATGTGCTTATCCCTAGATGCGTTGCCAAAACAATGCTTTCTCCGTCCGTTATTCCAGGTTCTACTACCTGGATCTTGCCACACTTCCTTCCTTCCTTTCCAGACCTGTATGATATTGTTCCCAGGATGATATTCACCTGCAGCACTTGTACAGAACACTTTCTTTCACTGTGGAGGCTTGGATGCAAGATGAAAACTGGGTCCTATACACGCTTTGTAGGGCACAAAGATACTTCTTTAAATATTATGTGGAAAAATGTTATTTATTTTGCTGCAAATACTTGATGGAATAGAGGAGCCCTTTTAACAAAATGTTAGTCCAACTTGAGTTTATAACGCGTTTCTTCTGGCAGATAATGGAACAAGCAATAAGATGTAAATGAGGTGTCATCATGTTATTCATGGTTTTGAAATCCATCCTGTGTTACAGTCTGCCTCTACTGGTCCAAAACTTTTTATAGTTGTCTTTTTCTTATTTCATTGGTAGTAAGAAAGAAAAAGGACCAACTACAGAATGTCTCCATACTTAAGCATTCCTTAGAAAAATTAGTATGTGAGTTCTTTTTAAGTAAAATAAACAGTATAATGCAATTCTCCCCTCCTTGGTCTGCTTCTGTAAGGTGAGTCGGCAACCCTTCACATTCAGCTTCACCAAAGGCTGATGATGCTGCTAATAGAAACAAACAGTATTAGCACACTATTAAACAGTGATAACCTGTGAACACATCCACAGCTTTTTGCTTTTATTCCAGGTTTTGAAGAACTAAGGTTGTTCAGGGGCTAAGATCAGAGCTTGCTCCAATTTCTAAATTAGCCAAGCTCCTTGACTAATTTTGCTCCTGTAATTTTTTACTCTCTTTGAAGTTCTCTTGCACAAACTCATTCTACTTGACACGATGTTCCCAAAAAGATAGGACATATTGATGGGCATTTGCAGCTTTGAGGCCTTATTCTTTCCACTGTAGTAGGAAGAAGTCTACAAGGACAAGTGTCTCCTGAAGTCTAACAACTCCTTTGGTTGATGGCTGTATAAAAATTCCAGGAAGGAAAATCCAGTGGAGGCCCAAAAGCAAACCAGTTAGTGGCAACGTGGTCTCAGTGGAAATGTCAGTGGTCACAAACTTCAGTATCACATTCAGAGGCAGACTTAAACTCCACATCCACTCAGCTGGTTTGAGGACTGCGTAAATGGCTACGGGTCTTTCTTTTTAGTAGAGTATTTTATAGTAGACTTCATCATCCAAAGAAACATCACCTCAACCCTATGAGCTGTTAGTATATCCTGGGAAATTGCTGCTTTACGAGTGTGCTCCTCCAGTGCTATTGCTACTGTCAGTGCCTGTATTACTGCCATGGAGAATTGGGCACCTTCAAGTGGTAATTAATTCCATCGAGTTTAGGAATTGGTATTACACAGGGATGAAACACCTTCTGAGATGTGTAAGACACTTGTAGTAAGACTAGGTCTCAAACTTAAAACTTTTAAGTGACTAAAAATAAGTGAAAATAGTAAAATTAGCTAAAATTAGTTGCACCATGACAGGTATCATCAATAATACTTCCAAATTTTATTAACTTCCTTGGTGTCAAGGAAGAAAATATCAGCCCAAGGAAAGACTAAGATTCCCAACTTGCCACTTAACAGATTTTAAGTAATTTGCTGATCGAATGCAGTCAGCAGAGTTCTCTTCAGTGCTGAGATAAGCAGACACTAATATATCTATCCATTGAACTCGCATATCTAAAGATGTTATGCTCAACTGCCTAAGAGCAGTTGGTCAAATTTGTCTTTCACAGTGAATGACATCAAATCAATTATCAGCCCTGCGAGAGATACAGTGTCCCTGGATTTTTCAGGAAGTTCATTGCCATGAGCATTCTCTGGGGAGACCATCAACAGACTGTGTTTCTTTTCAAAAAGATAATACCTTCAAAACAATTAAAACTGTGGAGCTCATGGCATTTATTTTGTTACGAGCAAAGTTTTCTTCAGAGATAATGATTGTTTCATTTTCAGGATTTGGAATAATGCAGGTTGTTGTCAGAAAAGGAATGCAGTACTAAGTAAAAATAAAAACCTTCAGCTCTTTCACTCTGTTTTTCCTCTGTACACTTCACACAGAAATATAAAATTATAACAGCTTTAAGCTAGTTAGCCTACAGCATAGAAGAGAGAGAGTGATTGATATTGCTATGTCCATTTTTAAATCCCCAGAGAAATTTGTGGCATAAAGACTTCAGTGAACTTTGGGTCTCATTTATTGTTGCATTTTGTCTGTCATTAGATTGCTAGGTATTCACAGAGAGTCTTCTTTGGACAGTGCAGAGCCCGAGCATCCAGTCCTGAACTGTACCTTTTTGGCATCACTAGATGCCAAAATATAGGAATTAATTCAATGTGTGAGAAAGTGCATTTCAGCTATATACTGTTGTCTCCTTTTACCAAAAAACAGAGATTCTGCTAAAGTTCAGATTCACTTTAGCAGGCCCTATTCAGTTACTGGCAAACTATGAGACAGCGCTACTTGAAAAGAAGATCAAATCTCTTCAGAAAGGAAAAATATCATTAATTATTTTCAAATAGGTAAAAGAATATCTTTCCTTTTCATCTGCCACTCGTACTGAAGGAGCAGATAGCATGGTAACTCACGTATTCTCAAGGAATGATCTAAAAACCTAACAGTATGATATTTTTATGGGATAGTCCAGATGAGCAGGCATGATCCGATCTGCTTCCCCCTGCAATTCCATTAGCCGTGATTCCCTTCCCTAGCAGTGGACTCACGAGTACAGTTTAAGTTCTTCCTGGAAGCTGCTCTGCCAGCAGAGATTTTCTTCGCTGCATTGCAGTGTTAGGAGTCAGCACATCTTCGGAGCGTGGCTTGGAGCCATTTTTCCCAACAGCCATGTGGTCCTTGTGGGCTAAGCCAGCTTCTTCTGGCCGTGCCAGCAGACTGAGGTTGGAAACTGCCTGCATCTGTGCAGGAACTTGCCTGTGCTGAAGATGAGGCTATGTAACGGAGGACCTTTGCAGAAATATAGTAGAGATGAACTTAATTCACAGAGGCCTACTTGAGCTACCTTCCTCTTTCCTATCTCACCGCCAAAGAACATAAACACAGAAAACAAGTCCATGCTGCTTCCCCTCTGCTCTTGAGAAGACTGATCTCATTGCTGGATAGATGCTTTTAGGGACTGAGGAAGTCAGATCAAGGCGCTCCAGGCAGAGAACTGTGCATAATCCCAGTGAAAACAATGCTGAAGGATCTATAGGTGTCTCTGTGAATTCCAGTACTAGCGCAGCTGCATGTCTGCACTGTACACTAATTCATAGGGCTGTATTTTAGTACATCTGACCATGCTACCACAGTTAGACTTAGAGTAACCTTTTCAGGATATATTAGCTGTGTCTCATTGGATAGATAGGCTTTATACATATATACATGAATCCTTGTTTTTCCAGATGCTTTTTGGATTCTAAAATCTATCTTTAGTCTTGTCGTCAATACTATTGAGGGTTAGAAAATGTAGCATTAAGCTGTTTCACTTTTTTCTGTTATCTGGACTGGAAATCTATTGTTTCATTTGCATATCCATCTTAAGAGCAATCAATGCAACCTTACTTTGTTGTCAATGGGATTTATAAGCCAATAACAATATGGATTCTGTCAACATTTATTTCTACTGCCAAATGAAACGTGAACTTGGCTGTATTCAGATTTGAGTTCTAAGCCTCATTATTTGTGCTGTAGGTGATAAAGCAATACTAACAGACAATATCTTGCAAAATAAGTGTCCTGGTTTCAGCTGGGATAGTGTTAAATTTCTTTGTAGTAGCTAGTATGGGGCTCTGTTTTGGATTTGTGCATTATTTCCGTATCTTGTCTTATTTTGAGGAGCATTATCCTATCTAAAAAATGCTGATTTTATAATCACTTAAACCCATTTTAATATTTTCTTTTGACAGATGAAGTTAGTTCCCCAAATAATACTGAAGGCTATGTTCTGGGAAGTGCAAATTCTGTATACTTCGGCTGGGTTTCTTTTCATTGTACTATGAAGAGATTTCATCAAGGGGGGAAATTCACTCAGAGAATGATCTGAAAGCACTGCAGTTGCTTTGATTCTGCCAGTTGGGTGTCAGGACATCAGAGAAACTCCCCATCACTTTTTCTGGTTTCATTTTATCTGCATTGTTGAACTGTTGAATTCTTTCCTTCTATTTCATTCCTGCTTTGCTATATCCACTATATTAATTCCTGGTTTCTCTTTCTGAGACTTTTAACAGTGCTGCAAAAGAGGAACAGACCTTTACTTAATGTGTTTTAATTCTAATTAGAACCTAACATAAGGTTAAAAACGTTATTGTCTATTTTTATGACCACATGATTTACACTGACTCTCAACAACATTTCTAAACTAAAGTACCATCAGTTACAGTTTGTGTAGCATCCATTTCTATTCTCTGTAGAGCAGTTAGTGCTAATTGACGCCTACCTATATTTCCTTAAAGCTGAGTTGCTGAAATTTCTCAGTAATAAAGAGTCCAGACTTGGAGATATATTTTTAACTCTCTCTTTGTCTAACACATCTATGCTCCTGGTCTTAAGCAACTCTGTCAGTTCTGTTATATTTCTCGCTATTAATTTCTCAAAAGGAAGTTTTTCTGTGCCTTGAAACAAATCCACAGTGTTCAAGGATTAGAGTGAAGATACTTTGAACTATCTCCATAATGTCATAGCCCTTAACTTTGCAAGATCTTCACTGGAGTTTGAAAAGCTTACAACTGTCTTCTAAAACAAAACAAAACAAAACAAAACAAAAAACCAGCATCACTCTTCTTTTAGTAAACCCCATATTCTGCACAAAGCATTTTTGAGCAGAAAATACAGAGAGGTAAGACACAGAAACAAGCCTTTGTTTTGCTAAGCATTATGCTTCTCTCTGTATATCAGCCTAGGTGGAATCAGGGAAGAGCCGACTATTTAAACATCTGCTTGGGCAATAAGAAGTCAATAATTATTCTATCGTTGCCTCTCTAACTCTGGTGGTGCTGTTCATGTAACAGCCTTGCTGGCTGTCACATTTTCCCTACAGCTTCTTTGGTTAGTTGTGTTGCAACTTTATTCTGTGCAGCTGCAGCTCTCTACAGATGGGGTGGAGGGGGGCTCCTCCACATAAAAGAGCACGCATATTTACAGTTCTGCAATGGTGATCATGACTTAAGGTCCTGTAATTAATTATCTCTATACTGATCAAAGGTCACAATAAGGAAATCTGAAAGGACGCCAATGCTGAAATACTATGTTACATCCAGAACAACAACCAAGACATATTAAATGATCAGTGGAGCTAGTAATTTTCTTGAATTTGCTGCAAATTTAGACTTTACAATATACTGCGATTTTCATTATCTATTCACTATCTATAGATTTCATTATCTATCCCTAGTTTAGGTCCTCTTTAAGTCTGTAAAAATTGCAGTCAGGCTGATGCTATTTGCTGTCATTCAAGAATTTATTCTTTTTTGAAGGACAAGCAAAATCTATTAATCTATTCCTGATCAACTGATTTCCTTCTTGGAAGTGTACTAAAACTGGGCTAATTTTAGTTGTTGGGAGACAAGGGAGCATTCTGTCACTCAGAAAAGTTCAAAGGAAGGCAATTTCCTTGCTTTTCTCAAATAAATAATTAAAGAATTACATACACATCAGAAAATACTGGGTTGTTCTGTCCTTACTGAACACAATAACTGGAGATAATTGATCTGCTGTTTCTCTGCTACATGCTGCTGATGCTATACAGATGGCCTCCTCTTGGTATCCCAAGCCTCCTGTAAGGTATTGCTGCAGTTGTTGATGCCTGTGAACCAGCTAATAGAGTACCAACAGATCAGAAGGTTTCTGATAAACATCCAAATTACTTTCCAGCTTTGTATCAACATACTGCAAGTTGCAAATTGCTATCTAAGAAAGAAAATTCTACCTTTAAATTCAGAATAATATGAAGATGTAGCCTCATATTATTACACTATCCCTGAGATTAAAAAGATAATGAAGTTATTGCTCCACTGTTCGACTGGCAATAATAGTATTTCATGTCCTGAAATGGAACCTGTTTTGCAGACATTGGCAGTGTGTCTTTTGTACTTGCACCACAATAGAAGACATGGTGAAACCTCAGGGAGCACAGCGGTGCTCCCAGTAACTCTCTTGACTATACACATGCAGAAGGCAGGCCTCGCTATGCACATTCTGCTGCTCCAGCTGGACGCTGGTAGCTTTTAACTCACAAAAGACAGAACATCAGTAGAGAGCTTTTCAAACTAAACTCTACTCCCTTGTTACTCTAGCCAATGCCTTTAAGTTTGTTTAGTGTTCTAGGGTAGGATAGCTATCAGTTTTAAAAAAATTTAAGCTGATAAATATCAGTATGTAGAATGCTATTGTACATTAGCAGTTCAAAGCCATAAAGCTCTGACAAAAAATGGAAGCAAATTTTGATACCAGCATTACTTCTTTTCTCAGCACCCTGTTGAGGTTACTGAATAATTTACAGAATCGTGTAACTAATACACAATCAGTGACATAGAGAAGGTGTACAATAGCTATTTAAGCCAAGGGAGAAATTCAGTCTTCTAAGAAAGTCAAGCAGAAGGCAGCATACAAAAACCAACCACAAGGTGTCAGCCTTAATGAATTACAGTAGATTATTCATATTGGCTCCTTCCTGATAAGTAACTAGATAGGGAAAAGCTATTTATCGTGTTGAAGATTTTGTGAAGAAAGTAATCTAAGAATAATATTTAGTCATAAACATATTCAGAAAAAATGAATTATCAGCTCCAAATATAGTCTTTATGCACATTTGTTTCTACTAGAAAAAAAAAAAGCTGAAGATACAACCCTTTTGCTTGAGACTCACAGGAAGGACACAGCAGGGATCTGTCATTCCCCACTTGCCCTTTTTTACACTTTTTCTCTAAGCATCTGCTGTCAGAGCTGGGGTATCAGGCTAGATGGACTTCTGGCTTTTTCCTGTACAGCTGCTTTTATTTTCCTGATAGTCTTGACCATGTTCTCATCCCACAGTTCTGAATGCTTGTAAGATAATGACAAAGTCCAATTTCCATTTCCAGTCCAGGTTTGGACACATCCGAGTGACAGATAGTGATCATTGTTCCTGGAACACTTTGCAAGCTATTCCCCCATAGTTTGCCATTTGAAAACTGACAAAGGAGTTGTGCTCTCAATTGCTTTTTTTGAGGGACGCTCTGTTTGCCTCTAGGTGCTCTCACTGGCAATGTTCTTGTGTTTGGTACCAGTTGCTCACACTAACCAGGTTTACCATTAGCTGCTGCCATCAGTCACAACCTCCTGTTGTTTCTGCCAGTTGTTCAAGCTGTTCTGCTCTGCCCCGCTCTGTTCTGCAGCAGAGCTGATGACTGCTTCTGTGTCCCTGCTCAAACCTTTCTTTCTGCAGTCCATACAGTCTTTCAGTTGCACTTAAGAAGTTGAAGCGATACCCAGGATCTGCACAGAGGCTTTGCCACAACAGGCAAATTTCCCAGCAGGATCTTACCCAGGCTCTGAAAAAACAGGCAAAACACCAAAAGATGCTTTGACCCAGATTTGCTTTTGGTGCCTTTGTTGTGAGACAAGCTGCAGCATTTGCTTCCTCAGCAATCACAGATAGGTTGCCCAGAACACAATTAAAACCCTTACAAATCAACTTGTAGCTGAAATACCCTGAGGCACCGCAACACTTATCAGGAAATTAAGCCCTGAACATTTAGTTCCTTCACTGGCTCTCAGCTCGCTGCAGGCAGATAGGGTCTAGGCTCCCATCTTACAGGGTTCTTACACATGCTATCATCCTACCCTGCACCTCACACCTCCAGCCTTATAAACCACCTAACTGAAGGGGACCAACTCTTGTCATTCAGCTATTAAGTGAAAGCACTTTTACCAAAGTTACTCTGGCCTTAAAATTTAATTAATCTGCTGTGTCTTCAGGTTTCATAATGCACTGTTTGATGGTTGCCAGTCTCCCTTGGGCATTTGCTTCTGCTTTCTGAAGAGAGCAGGCACCCTAATATGGAGATTAAAGGTGCTGTGGGACTTGGCTCTGGGCTTCCCAGGGGTAAGAAGCCAACATCAGAGACACCACCCTGCAAATGCCTAATACTACCCCCAAAGCACACTTATACGGGGCAAGGGAGGAGATGCACTGGTGTGGAGCCTCCAGAAGTCTGAATCTGCATCCCACGGCTGAAAGTTACCTGCCATCTGGAACAAGCACGTCTGCAAACATAGGTTATTCGTGTGTGTGACTGAAAGATGAGTCGTGTTCTACTTCGTAAAATGAACATGTTATAGTAGTATGTTTCAAAATTTAGGAGAGAAAATGTTTTGGGGTATTAAAGCTTCTTCCTGATACATCACTTACTATAACAGTATCCTTTACTTACAATAATCCTTTGCAAATATTGGAAGTAAAAAGGTAAAGGATGAAAAGCTGTTGGTTTTTGTTTCTCCCAACTTCTGTCTTGTAACTTGACTGGAATCTGTCTGGTTTTTGGTACAAAATCAGTTCCTTACTGTGTACTTTCTTTGAAAAGCAACTAGACATATTGACCTCTACCACAGTCACAAGGGATATAGAATCATAGACTCAGGAGTTAACATAGATTGATTTAGTACTTATCAATTATTTTGTTATGAGTACCACTGGAGAAACACAAAATGTCAGCAAGACAATGAAATACCAGAACTTATCTAAAAGTATATCTGACATAGATAGGTTCTGCAGAAACTCCAATGCTTCCAATATATAAAAATAAAATTTTTAGACCCGTCAGTTGATTGTATTTATATTTTTCAACATTTCTAAAAATGGTCTGTCAGAATTTGCCATTTAAAAAGCTTGTTTGCGTCACAAAATTGATTCTTGTAGCTCCTCAGCTCTTACTCCAGAAGCTCCCAGAGCGCTTGGTTTCATGGGTAACTTTACATTAGACAGCACCACAGGAGCTCAAATTTCATTGAAGACAGCTACGAGAGTTTCGGTATTCCATTAAAGAGAGTTTTCATTCCTTGCCTGATGCTTAATCAGCTTCTTAAATGTTATTCACTTGTTCACCTGTTCTCAGTATGTGATTTTCTAGTTTTAACATTTTAAGACAACAATATAGATTGACGTTTCTTTCAACATCAGTTTTAACCAGTGACAGTGATGGTGATAGACGACATATACCTTCTCCCCATGGCAAGATGCTAATTCACAATCCATTCCCTGCCCTGCATTCCTACACTTACCCATCACATTCCCTATCTTCCTATTCTGCCACTTTATTTTGATTTTAAAAACTTGCCCACCCACAACCACTACCCTCATCCTTCTCCCCTGCCTCAGCCTCCAGGATCACTTCAGGCCTTCAGAACATGCACTTACGGGCAGAAAACAAACCAACCCAAGCCCAACAAGACGCACAGTTAGCAGTTTTCTGCTGCAGTCTCGTTTTCCTCCTTGCACTGGAGTATTTCCCAGAGGGCAGGATATGGTTTAGTAGTGTGCCTAAACAGCTAGCCAGGCAAATGGGGGTGATGAGTACTTTAAGGTAAGGTTTCTTTTGAACAGCTCATGGCAAGGCCATGGAAGGATAGGATTCTTGGTGTTATCCTGGTTTCAGCTTCCAAAAAAACCACAAAAAGCTGGTTTTCCAGATTTCTTTTTTGTGTTCTCCTGTACTGCATGAAACCCATATTTGGATTTTTAAATTCTCAGACCTCTTGACACCTTCATCAGAAACTTTTTGCTCCCTGAATTTGGACACGTGGCAAAGCTCCTGTGGCTCGCTCTCTCCTTGAAGCACTGGATCATACAACAAGGGACCTGCTGAAGGGCAAAAATGTAGCTGGGGAGTCTGTTTCTGAGCACGTACTGCTGGCTGCTCCTCAGCCTTGCAGCCTCCCTTGTCCTCTTTGCCATATGCAGCTGGTCCGTTGTCCTTCCAGCTGCACAGGGCCTGTGGAACCCTGGAGCCAGAAGGCAGATGCAGGTTAGCTTGGGGATATGTCCTGGAGGCAGCTGATTGTTTGGGAACATGGCTTGGGAACATGGGACAGGGGGAGGTTAAGCGAGCATCAATTTTAAAGGATAATTTGACATATCTAGATTTGAGAGGAAAGTCTGTCTCTGATAGTCTCTAAGCACCTGCCAAACTTTGAGCACCAGAACACAAGTAATAATGATAATAAATGGTAATTTTATTATTATTCCTTATCATAGTGTTTTCTCTTTCTTATAATATCCATTGTTATTCAGAGAGGTCTATCATCGGAATGCATCTGCTGCCAAAGAGTTCAACTTTATGAGTGAAAGCAACTTTGTAAATTAAGAGTTAATCATCTAAAACATATATATGCTTGGGAAAAATAGCTGTATAGAATACCCAGTCTTGTCACCCTTGTTTATGTCATCATGTCATTAACTTCCTCAGAGCAAGGAGGGGGTGTGGATCCTGGGAAGAGAGGAAGGGGTGTGCAGGACAAGAAGCAGAATGTTTTACATCACTCTGAGCTATTATTTTAGGCTGTTACTCATTTCCCTTTTTGGGCTCTTTGGGGCCACCTACAAGAAATCAGTGAGATGAATGGTCTACTTTGTACACTTTGGAAAAAAACTCCCTATTTATAGGTCAGTTCTTCTGAAGACAACATATGTATAAGATTTACCCATAGAAAATGAAGCTATAATAAAAGCAGCTATGGTAAAGTGCTAGAAGATGTAGCCATAACCAAAAAGTGGCACACAGCAACAGACCGTTTGGCAAAGTTTTCTCATATGTTGGTTATTTGTAACTTGAGTTACAGAAATGAGGAAAAGTGACACTCTCCAGTGAGCTGCTGCCTGCAATATGTGGGATGCCAGAGAGGGCACCTGACAGCGAAGAGCAAGGGCCCATGATGTTAGTGGTGGCGTGGGACAAGAAGACAGGAATGCACAGGAAACAGCAGCAGCGGAAGGCTACAGGGAGATAAGTGCTACAGAGGAGTTCAATTTATTGCCTACTGCTGTCTTCCAGGGACTGGAATGAGTTTCCCATGAACAAAACACTTCCAGCAGAGCCCTGTCCACAGGCCACACGTCCTGGCTACATTGCAGAGCTGCGTGGAGCACCAGGACCGCGCTCTGCAGAGCTCACCCAGATGGACAGAGCAGAAACCTTGCATTTTGGAACTTTAATGTGCAAGGCAGTTTAGGGCATGAGGTCAAGAGCCTTCTGAGCTGTCATGTAGAAATTGTTAAGGCAGCCTTGCACCCGCAGACTGTGCTTGGCTTGTACTTCCCTTGGCAAGTTTCAGAGCTGACACAATTTAAATTAGGCTGTGCTAGAATAAGACATGCCAGATCTCACATTAACAATATACTGTATTACCTACACATAAAAATATAGAATATGACAGACCACTGGGATGTTTTCAGTTCTTGCAATGACCTAGTTTCTGACTGTTCATAAAAGCAGACAACAGCTATTTTAATCTGAAACTGATTTTCATACCCTACCTAAATAATTAATCAAGCAACAAAAATTATCATCTAAATATATTCATCTACAAAGGTACATGCAGCCCTATACATACAAGAGAAGTGTGTTAATTTTTGTCTCTGTCCTTAAAAAAATCCCCTCAATAGAACTGGAACAGAAGTTGAATAATACTTTGTTGTCAGTTTTCTGTTTTTAGCAAGGGCTAAATGAGGGGATAATGAGCAGAATATTCTTCCTTGTGAGTAAGGGAATCAGAATGCAGCCATAAAGGAATTAATATCTATTTACATATAAAATGTCCCTATATAAATATTTAAATAGAGCATTAGGGAGATACCTATCCCCATGGAAGGTCAGATGTGTGTATGGGTATGTACATTAAAAATTCTTTAATGTGTTATTAAGCAAAATCTGATTTCTGGATACTAACTCTGCAGAGATTTTGTACTCCAACGGTTTAATGGCTGTATCTAATCCTGATTATTCCTAATCTTAAATCAGAGGAAATCCTCCCCTCCCCTCTGCAATCACCTGATCTTGATTCCTGGATTACCTTATAAATACTTAATTGCTTATTAACATGAATCATCTCCTCCTTTAAATATATATTCTATATAAATAGGGCATATCTTTCATTTTCTCTATCCTAAGCATTGCTCTCTTATTTCTCCTGGGTCTTCTAGGTATACTATAGAAGAAAACAGCTGGACGTATCTAATTTCTGAACATTTTTCTCCTGCTCCAAACGCAGAGCAAATACAATGTCACAGATCTGGGAGGATCTGCACCCACTCGGCATGCACACTGCTGTGCCGATCTTACCCAGCCCTGAGCTTCTCTCTGTGCGAGTAAATCAGTGCCTGGGACCGTTGCCGGGCACTGGAACTGAAGTGTCTGTGTTGCTAAATTGTTGAAGGAGTCCTTGGAAGAGTTTTGCCCAGGCACGCCTCTCCCAAGGAATTTCCAGTCATAGCTCAGGAATTGGCCAAGGGCAGGGACCGTTTCCAACACGGCATGCATATGGTCACCCTCATTTAGAAATCAGGGCCAACACCATCTGTTCTTGTCAGCCCCAGAGAGCTACTACTTTGTTTAGTTAATTGACCAGTGAGCCCATTCCTTCATGGATGGAATGTGAGTTCATATTATATTGAAGGCTGATGATGGCTCCTAAAAAAAGTCCCACGCTAGATCTGGTGGAAGGAATCCGAAGCCTCCCACAAGGCATGATCTCCACGCAGGCAGCACCTCGTCCAAGGGCAGGCAGCATCAGTGCCCCGTGGTATTTGCATGGGAGGACAATCCATTTTCCTGGGTACATTCACAGAGAAGAAAGAACAAATAGAAAACATCGTTGCACCACTGAATACTGTGGGCAGCTCTGCCCCCTCACCCAGCTCAGAAAGGATATAAAATGGTGTCAGGGATGGTTGAAGTTATGAAACTGCTCCCATCTGACAAGTTTCTAAATACTCAAAGACAAAGCTGGGGGTGAGGAGGAAGTTTTAACAGAGCTCTGTAAAGTCAGGAATTGTGCAGACAAGGCACACACAGACTGACTACGGAGCATTAAGTGAAATTTCCAGACAGCAAGCTGAATATGAACTAAAGGAAGGATTATTTCATACAGCACATAGGAAACTGGAACGAATTGCCACAGGACATTGTGGTAGCCCAAAGTATAGACGGGGTCAAAAAGCAGCTAGAGAAGTTCCTAGAAAAGTGTTCATCAAAAGGCTGTTAAACGCAAAGTCCTGGATACAACTCTGGCTCTACAATGCCAATGGACAAGACCAGAAGAATACTAGAAGAGTATCACTGTATACTTTAACATGCTTTAATGAATCGTCCTGCTCATTGCTAGAGATTAGGATATTGGGCTTTACATTTAAATTAATAAAATCATTCTTATTTTCTGTTCCCCAGCAGAGGGTAAATTCCTTAATTAATTACAGAGTTGATTGTTAATTACTGCCAGGCCATAATTTGCATTGCCCATTATATACTGACTTTCCACTGGCTGTTTCATAAACTGTCAGTCTGTTTTAATGTGTGTTAATGAATGCAATTACAAATTATAGTGCGAACACTATTTACATATTTGTCCCGTGACTCGAACATTTGCTTCTTAAACATGGTTAATCAAAAATGTACGTGTCCAGTCTATAATATAATCATCTTAGTCAATTAATATTCATTAACTAGAGCTTAAACACAAGTGAAAATTCAAGTTGGCCTTATCCAAAAAAATCTTTGGCTTGGATCTTTGCCTTAAACTACTTGATAACTTTGAGGAAGAATGATGGCACCCCATCAGATACTGGCCTGCAAGATATCCAAGATGTGCAACTGAATACGTGCTAGGGACGGTTTTAAAAGAACAGAGTAAAGCTTCCATGCCTGTTGTTAAAAGGATATATCATCATTACTGTAGCTCAGAGCTGGATTAACTTTGGATGTACAAAAATAGCTTCAGCGGCTGTGTAAGGTGAGTTTTGACTTTGGAGATTAGTGTTGCACAGGAAGAAAAGATTCTAACAAAATCTCTACTCACAACGAAGTCTCAAGAATTAATAGTTCTGAAAGCAGGCCAACTGAGCTGATGATTCGCTTCAGTAGCAACACTGAAAAAGCTTGACTTTATATAGCTCTGGACCCTACTTCTGCTAAATTGGATCCTTAATAAGCAACTTACTGAAGAATGGATATCAACATGGCAAGTTCTGGGCAGTCATATGAGGTTTATTTATTTAATACGCTGACAAACCTATAAGCTGAGTGGTGAGAACAAGTTTGCCCTATTTCTTTCCATCTGTTCATCATACATATATTTTTCTTTTTTCATATTTTTCCTTCCTTCCTTCAAACCCTGGCAGAGCATATAGGTTAACTGCGTCTGACAAGAGAAGCACTACACTACCTAAAACTACACCAGGCAAAGGAGGTTTTTTTACTTTGTAACCACCTGAGAGCTTGGCCAATGAGCCTGTGCAGATCTGTACTTCTTCAGTATTTTCCCCTCTGCAGGATATAAGTGTAAAGTTTTTGAAGCTCTAAGTAATATTGCTGTCAGCACAACCTTAGACTTAGTTACAGGTCTACACCAGCTCTCAGTCAGCTAGGCTTTATTGCGTCAGATTTCTTTCGAACAAATCTGTGCAATAACTGAATCCTCAGCCCACAGTGGAATAGCCTGGGATCTTATAATGTGTATTAGTGGAAGATACCTTGATGGAAGAAGTAATCTCCTGGTTAAAGGGGAAAAGAGCATCTTAAATGTAGTCCTATGAGATTTTGGTTCCCAAATATGGCACTAAAAGACTTCCTAGAATTGCTGTCCTGGAAATGAGTCCTACACTTTATTCCATTCTTGAGCTCATTTGTATATTAGTATCTTAAATAATCATATTAGAAAAATATGTATGTGCCAAATTATGTGCCCACAGGCAGTGAGGGAAAGGCAATTTACCATCAGTGAGGTGGAAATACTGGCTCATTCAGAGGTGGGGGGAAATCAGCCGAACTGGCAGAATTGCCTGAGGACAACTAGCATAGAGTTACAAGAGGGCAGCAAAACGAGCACTGTGTCTTGCAGACACGTGTGGACCTCCAAGCATATTGCTTTGACATCCTAAAAGCATTAAGCTTTCAATTCCCTTGCATCTTCCTCGAGCACATGCTGTTTTCTCCTCCCTTCATGTTCCATGGTGCGTAAATCAGCAGCCGTGCCTAAGTACTTGCGTGTAGCAGTGCAGGCGGTGTGCTCAACAACACCACGACTGAATCTTCTCAAATATGCAGCCAGGGAAAAGCTCTGTGAATAATTTTTCATATCCTCTTTGTACCTCAAAGACCAAAGTAAGAAGCCTTCCAGGTGGCATCTTGTAGACACAGGAGTTTCGGGGGGGGTGGGGACTGAGATGAGACACAGTTTAGCTGGGGAAGGAAACTCATTCTGTACTTGGTGTTTAAGTTATATGTTTCTCAACATTTTCCCATGTAAGTCCAGCTAATTGATAGGCTTAAGTGCAGGCATGATACAGGTTAAAATATTTTTCTACTCTTCTGGCTGATTTTATGGGCTTACCTTACAGCCAGATCCATTAATGAAAGTTTCACTGGCCAACTGCACAAGCATAGACACTGGTATAATGCAGAAGATCTAAGGAGGAAACTTTGGAGTTTTGCTAATGGGAATTTGAAAGTGACCTCCCACACAAAATTTTTTTTAAAAAAAGAAAAGAATTATCACCAAACCTCCAACTTCCTTTTGTAAGACCAAAAAAATTTGAGGAGGGGTTTTCTGTTTGATTTTTATGAAGGAGAGATGATGACCAGCTTCAAGAGTATGCAGAAGTCTGGCACTATAGAAGGGGCAAGAAAACAATTTCACAGTTATGAAACATACTACTGCTCATCAATTCATTTCCTGTTGAAATTCATAATCTGGTAGTTGAAAAACCTAATTCCTGTAGTATTTTATTGATAGGTGGAAGTTATCAGGCAACAGCAGAACAAAAAGTTCTTTAACACTCCCTTTGAAGGAAAAAATATTGAAGTTAGCATTGATCAGTATCACAAATGATGGAAACATGTCTTTAAAAGAGGAGGGTTGGCAGCATTTCCTACTCTGGGTCATCCTCTTCTCTGGAAGTTTGCGCTATCTGTATCTCTTTGTGTCGTGATTTAACCCCAGCCAACAACCAAGCACCCAGCTGCTCACTCACTCCCCCCTGGTGGGATGGGGGAAGAGAATCACAAGAGTAAAAGTGAGAAAACTCGTGGGTTGAGATAAAGACAGTTTAATAGGGAAAGCAAAAGCTGCACATGCAGATGAAGAAGAAAAGGTATTCGTTCACTCCTTCCCATGGGCAGGCAGGTGTTCAGCCATCTCCAGGAAAGCAGGGCTCCATCACACGTAACAGTTACTTGGGAAAATAAACGTCATCACTCCAAACAACCCCCCTTTCTTCTTCCCCCAGCTTTATATGCTAAGCATGATGTCATATGGTATGGAATATCCCATTGGTCAGTTTGGGTCAGCTGTCCCAGCTGTGTGCCCTCCCAGCTTCTTGTGCACCCAGCAGAGCAGGGGGAGCTGAAAAAGTCCTTGACCATCGTAAGCGCTACTTAGCAACAACTAAAACATCTCTGCATTATCAACATTGTTTTTAGCACAAATCCAAAACACAGACCCATACTAGCTACTATGAAGAAAATCAGCTCTATCCCAGCTGAAACCAGGACAGACAGAGAAATTTTTTTCCCCAGCCCTTCTTTACTTCAACCAGAACTTTGAATTGTCCAAGAGGAGCACAGCTGTGGTGACACAAGACATAATCTGTAATGTAGGTCACATCTGATAGATGAGTTGGTTCAAAAGTCAGCAGAACAATGGTACTTTATGCCATGAAAGTTTGCCTCTAAGTACTTTGGTGTCTTTCACACACCTAGAAAATGGTTGTCCCAGGTTTCATTTACTTCGTGTTCTGTTGTGGTTTTGTTTGAGATTCCAAGAGGACAGGAGAGCAGGTCTGCCTGCTAGACCCCTCCTGGTTAGGTAGAGTCTTTTGGACAAAAATTAATTGATTAACAACTGTTAGGTAGTTTGCACACCGCTTGCATGATGGCCTGCTAGTTTTTCAAAGAACAGACTTACTTGGTGAGTACCGGTGAAAGTCAGTAGAAAGAGTGTCCAATTTCATTTAACACAAGATGTAAGTAGGAAAGGGATAAAAGATTACTTAGTTTCTTCAAAGAGTATTGAAGAAAGGCTCCTCACTTGCCTTGCTGAGCCCTGGGGTAGGCGTACTGGAAGACTGAGACAATAGCAGCATTGTTTGATGGACTCCCTGGAGGGAAGGGACAATTAGCTTTACACAAAATTTGGAGGATGTCAGGAGTGCCTTGGGGCAGGGGAGGAAGGGGGAATGAGAGAGCAGCTTCATTTCAAAGAGTTTGATTTGCTCCCCATCTACTTTCTTCTGTCAGCAGGGATTCAGCAGGAGCATTCATGCAGGAGAGAGACAGGACTGCCAGCTCTGGGAGAGGGCAGTACTGTCACGTCTTGACTGCCATTCCACATACTGCTCCCCACTGAATTCAATTTGTGGTGGTGAAGTCATTTGTTAGTAAGATGTCAGTTCCTGTCTCAGGTCAGGCTCTACTGTTGCCTATTTGTTAAAATAATTTTTTAAAAGATCCAAAACCCCAAAACTTTGTGATTCTCTCCGTGCTGTTCCTTGCGCTTGGTAGGAGCTCTCTACTGCAAGCCCATCTCATTATCCTTTTTCAGACAGGTCCCTTACACTTCTTCCATAATGCCTGCAGAATATATGGCAACAGTTAGGTTACCAGTGTGCTGCAATCACTGTTATCTCATTGTCTCCTGATACCTTCTGATCAATCTTCATTCTTATTTTGAATTTTAAACTCTTTACTGAAGATACTCTTTTTTTCCTCTGTTTGCATGAGCCCTTACACAGATAAACTTGATGCTTAGATGTCAGGTAGGTAAAAAACAACCAAGAAAAATAATTCACCCCTCATAATCTAATTCACCTATTCTCTGCCTGCTCCACTCACTTTTTAAGCTCTAGGTCCCCTTGAATATAAACTAAAGTTGTAGAAGACCGGCATGGCTACAGTTCAGCTTTCATGAACAGAGGCTGAAGAATGAATCAGTGCAGGAGGATGCAGGCTCAGTTGAAAATCTCTTCTGTTTTTAACGGACTCATTTTTTTTCCCTGACCATAGAGATAATGAAGGGATAAAGCCTTTATCTTCTCCTTTCCTTATTTTTGCTATTTCCCCCCTCATACTTGCTGACTGCTTAAACAAAAGAAAAGAAAAAAAGGAATCCTTTTTTCTTCAGACTTTCAGCTGTGTTAGCATATCTGTTATTTAGATGTTCCCAGGTCTGGCACAGCACAATAGGATGGCTCTGCAGAGCTGTATGAGACTTGTCTCCCCTTATTAAGTGTCAGTTTATGGCTGAGTGGCAGAGGAATTTATAAGTAGAATTAGATATCCAGATCTAGGAAGGACTAAAATGAAGGGTAGGAAGTGTTCTGTATCTGTATCTATTAAGGAGTTACAGAAAATCCCTCATTGTCGTTTGGCTTCCATTTGATTTTCCTCTGAGGGTTGCACTATTAGCTGTTCAGTAGCATAGACAGCATGTTGCCAAGCTGAAGTATGTGAATCCCAGTATTTGTTACCTATCCTAAGAAAACAGCATGTGGAGGGAGTTCTCTAGGCTTTCTTGGCTCATCCTCAGGTTGGCAATTTTGGTTTTTTTATAAAGGCAGTGGGAGAGCTGTGGCTAACAAATTTTGCAAAAAATTCTTTTCACTCAAGTCTTTTGTTAAGGGATGGTTATATTCTCGTGCTATAAAATGGGAACAATGAGGGGATCCGATTCCCATGGGAGAGAGAATTTTTAACAGGCAGAATGGATTCCCCAAACTCCGTTTGGTTCTACATTTAGTCAGTGATTCAGTGAGTGATACTGTACAATTAATCCTTTTATCTCTTAATTTCTGTATCCCTACAGTGAGGCTAATATCTTTGTAAGTACCAAAAGTAACTCACTAGAAGGATGCTAAGTGACAAGTAGCACTGCTACATAGCATAGCACATGCAATTCAAACACTGATTATCATCTTAGAGCAGTAATCAATAAATAAAAAATAATTTCTTAAGCCATTAAAAAAATTCTTCAGTCATTCAAGGACTCTTGAACTGCTCTCACGAAGCAATCCAGATGAATACTTAATTGTGATGAACTTAAGGTAGTGAATTTACTTCCTTTTAGTAAGTAAAAGTAAGTGTATCTATTATGTTACACCTATATATATGTGTATGTGTGTGTGTGTGTGTGTAGATATATATATATAAAACTTTGGAATGTTTTCCCTTTCTAAAATGGATGTTTTTCTTCAAAACTGGTCAAATATTCACCCCAATTTTCTTGATGTAGGATATTTAATGTAATTACAGTGATGTTCACACCTGTTCATTTAAGGCGTCCTGTGTTTAATATGTTTGTGTTTAGTGCACTATAAATTTTACAATTTTAAAAAATTTATATCATACTGTTAGGGGTTTTACCTCAAATCAGATCATAATCTGATGTTACAATATCCCTATAGAGAACCCAAAGAACTAGCATATGATGACTTAGTAAATCAGTGGTGTAGAAGTTATAAAAAAATGTGCAACATATGTACATATATTTTTTTAACTGCAAGGTGATGAAAGCTGCAGAAACTAGTGCTTATTTTATCAGGTCAGATCTTTGATTCCCCTTGGCTTAATGCAAAACTGAACACTTTCTTAAATGTAAAATTCTACACATGATGTGCTCAGATGTTCTCTCAGAGCAGCTTTCAAAGCTGATGTTCTATTTATTCAGATCTCTGTGATCTATAGTAAGTCTGTAAATGTTCAGCTGTTTCAGCTTTGCTAATGACCTAATTAACCTCTAAATTTGTATAATAAAATGTAATTTGCTTAACTTTTTAAGGTTTTATTATAAGAAAAAATGGTCTAATGAATAGGCTACTAGGCTAAAAATTAAGTGATGGCATTCATTTTCCAACTCAGGCATCAGTAACAACCAGAAAATACATTGGTTTTTTAGTTTACATCTCCTGTATGTAAAATTAGAAAAATAATTCTTTTACCTTCATGGCTTTGGTAAGAAATAAAATCCATTAATGGCTATGCAGCATTCAGATGCTGTGATGAGGAACATGTGGATACTCATACAGTAGTAAACTAAGCAGTGCCAGAAGATGGGTCTGAACACAGGAACTTACTCATTTACACAAACACTGAACCAATTAGCTCTTTCCTCGGCAATTTTAGGGTGCAGCTCAGGAGTTAGCAGGGAGGGGGGACACACCATTTCCCATTATGAGGTTGTATCTGGCCACTGAAATCTAGAGAGCTTAATAAGATAGACCCTTGGCTTGGCTACCCCAAGCCAACTGGCCAAGAGGCAGAGAAAGTTCTTCATCTGTGAGAAGACATGGACCCTGTTGGTCCTGAGAGACGCTATTGTCTCTGTTCCAGTAGGACTGAAATGATTAATATATTTGCTGGTGACAAAATTAGATCTAAATACCACAATATATGGTATGTCACTGTTTTATGTGAGCAGATTTGAGGAAAGAGTTTCTCATTCCATGACAATCCGTTTTTTGAAAGCTCTCTGTGCTGCACTGTGCGGAAAACAAAGGACTTTCCAATTTTCCTTATTTTCTTAATTGAAAGACAGAGAACAAGATAGCCACACTGGTTGCCTCTGGTCCCAAAAATAAGTTTGAGAGACCAGTTTAAAACCATAGTGTGAATTCAGCAGACAATTTCTTACTTACTTGATCCGTTCCAATTTGCACAATGCACTTTAATTGCACTAACTCTATATCATATTCCACCATAACGAACTCTACTCGGACAACATGGAGTTATCGAAGTGACTTGGCCAGATGAGTTCTTAACCTATGTTAAGAAGAACTTATGTTTTTCTCACGTTTCTTAATTTTGACACAGCCTTACCTGAGCAGTGACCGTGCAAGCTCTTCCACCCAGATGAGCTCACGCAGCAACATACAGCTCCAGCTGAGCTGCAGATACCTATCCTCAGGGCAGAGTTTGGGTTTATGTTTCATTTTTAATGTTGGGTGATTTATACAATTTATGCTGGCTCTGATTATGTTTGTGCTTAGCTCCATTTTCTGGGTTGCAATTCACTTTTTGCTTATGTGTTATGTATTATGCTTATATATTATTTCCAGGGCTAAAATCAGTCTGTAATAGAATTCCCTTTAGCAAAATGCTCTGTTTCTGCATTAAGCCTCTTCCCTCCCAGCTGTGTGTTTATGCTTGGATTTTGTTTCTGTGAAAGTGCCTGGAGACCATGCACCGAGTTAAGTACTTTTGTTACTATTTCATTATTGTTAATCTCTTACCTAGCATCAATGATTAAGTATTTCTGGTTTTGTAACAAACATTCTTCTGCTGTCCATCCTCTGCAGAACCCCTTATTTAGTGTTTATTGCACCCCATGTTTATTACAGAACCGTCTCATTTCTACTATGTTGCCTTGCTGGTTGTTGCCACCTCGATACATTTTCCTCTTTCCCTCTGTTTGCTAACATTTTCCTTTCCTTTCTCTTTGATAGTAAATCAACCCACTAATCTTTTCAGAATCAATTTTCTTTCGATATCATATCTTTGACTCAGGTTAGCATTTTTACCATAATTACTGTGATATCTTGAACACAGCTTGCTTCATTTCATAGATCACAGAATCACAGAATTGCTGAGGTGGGAAGGGACCTCTGGAGATCATCTAGTCCAAGTCCTCCGCTCAAAACAAGGTCACCTACAGTGGGGTGTTCACGGCTGGGTCCAGTCAAAGTTTGATGATCTCTAAGGATGCTGGAGACTCCACAACCTCTCTGGGCAACCTGTGCCAGCATTTGATCATCTTCAAAGTGTGTTTAAATGGAATTTCCAGTATTCCTGCTTGTGCCCACTGCCCCTTGTCCTTTCCCTGAGCAGCACTGAGAAAAGCCTGGCTCTCTCTTCTCTCCTTCTCCCCATCAGGTATTTATACTTGATCAGATCTCCTTGAGCCTTCTCTTCTGCAGACTGAACAGTCCCAGCTCTCTCAGCCTCTCCTCAAATGGCAGATGCTCCAATCCCTTAATCTTCTTTGTGGCCCTTTGCTGGACTCACTCCAGCATGTCTCTCTTGTACTGGGAAGCCTAGAAATGGACCCAGCACTCCAGATGCTCTTCCTAATGCAGCCCGGCACACTGTTGCCACTCTTCGCCACAAGGGCACATTGCTGGCTCATGTTCAACTCTGTGTCCACCAGGACCCCAGATCATTTTCTGCCAAGCTGCTTTCCAGCTAGTCATCCCCCAGCATGTGCTGGTGCATGGGGTTGTTCCCTCCCAGGTGCAGAACATGTCACTTCTTTTTGTGGAACTTAGAGGGTGCCTCTCAGCCGATTTCTCCAGCCTGTCCAGGTCCCTCTGAATAGCAGCTTAACTATCTGATATATCAGCCACTCCACCCAGTTTTGCACTAAGAGCGAAGAAAAAGCACTTGTAACACTCTTATACCTGAAATTCATCTTTATGAAGTCTCTCATTTCTCTAAGACATGTTTTAGCCTTTGTGCAGGCTCTTTCTGGGGTTTGTCTCATCGAAAGAATAGAACAACCCAGGTCTGTCCCTGTGAAAACCCTTATCAAAGCTAGCATGACTTTTAAGGAGAAAAGGGTTAGACATTTTTGTTGTTTTTTCTCTATGTCTGTCCCTTTTTGTTGAATGCATCTCAAGTTTACAACTCACATCAATCCTGGGATACACTACTAGAATGACCTGTTCTTCAAACAAGATTGTTGCAAGCTATAAATCTGTCTTAAAGTGTCTTTCATTGCACAGAGGAGCTAACTGATGCCAGGAAATAGATGACTAAGGGATTGCAGCACTTACGATACAGGGAGAGACTGAGAGCTGGGGTTGTTTAGCTTGGAGAAGGCTCTTCTTAGAGGTATCCAGTGACAGGAAAAGAATTAATGAGCACAGACTGAAATACAGCAGATTACATTTAAACATAAAAAAAGTTTTTACTGTGAGGGTGGTTGTATGCTGGCACAGGTGGCCTGGTGAGTTTTTGGAGTTTCCATCCCTGGAGATACCAAAACCTGACTGGACATGGTGCTGAGCACCCTGCTGTAGGTGACCCTGCTTTGAGCAGAGGAGCTCAAAGGTGATCTCCAGAGGTCCCTTCCAAACTCAACAATTCTGTGATCCTGTTTGGGAATGGTTTTGTTGACTAAGCACTGAAGTACAGTTTTAAGGTACCCCAATGACCTCTTGTCTTTAAGCTACAGAGCTGCATTGTCTTTCTTGAAAGGGAAATGGAGTAGCAGCTGCATCATGACAGAATTAAGTAAGAGATCGGCGACACTCTCTCACCCAAGTCTTCACCTCATCATGCTGCTGTCACAGCTTAGAGCCTGCTATGTCCACAGCAGCCTTTGATAGCTCTGTTCCTGCCTTATGAACGTGGCAAGTCAGGAACTAAATCAGGCATGACAGGTGGGGTTGTTTTCCTCCTCTTCCCACCTGACTCGCATTTATTTAGCTGAAAGAAAAATCACCTCTCTGTAAAAAGCATCTGGGTGAAAAAAAATTTACTTCAGCCATGCCCATTCCCCAGGCCAGCTCCCAGTGAGGGAAGGCACCATTTGTGCCAGAATCAGCTTGAGGCATAATACTTTTTTCAGTGGCCTTTTCAGCTTAGTGAATAGCTCAAATTATGATGCATGAGAAGGCATCCTGATGAAAAGAGACCAGGCCTGGAAAAAGACCAAAGACTAACCTCTGAGACAGGTATCTTGTCATCTAGACTACACTCTTCCAAATTGTACTCTTATTTGTGAAAACAGACCCTCTAGGTCAGGACCAAAAGATGTTGGTGTCTTGCAAGAACCCAGCTACTTCCCATGTTGCAAATACTGTATATCTGATTATCTTTCAGAGGATTGTCTGTCTGTAATCTTTTTTGGTGTTACACTTGATTATGCAAGGAAAGAAACAAAGCAAGTACAAACCATATCTATATCAGCAAATATCTTCTGCTTTTTCCAAGGATGTCTTACCCACTACGTGCTTTGTATCTCTTCATTGTTCCATGCTGAAGAGAGTTCAGTTTTCATCTCTCTCATGAATGCATTACCTCTTTACCTCTTCTGAGGCTTGTTTGTTAGCTTTTCCCCTTTCTTCAGAAGAAAGCAAGCTTGATAGGTTTTTAATAATGATCAAATCATCTCCTCTACACTAACTACAATGCACGTATAATTAATGATGGAAGCAAAAGGTTGAGTAAACCAAAGGTCATGGCAATTGAGGTTGATTTCATTAGACAGTGTCAGTATGTTTTTGTTCCCAATGCAGAAATCTAGGTTTAAAGGAAGATAATGCATTCATGGAACTGGGCCACAGGAAATGATAATTCTTCCGTTACTTTTGGGTCACCTGCAACTATTACTTTAATTAGGGTCACAAGCAGCCACTGCTAATTAATAACCTGAAAATTATATATGAATAGAGCTATGAATGTGCTTTCATCAAAATAATTCACAAACAATTAGATTCTTCTGTACTTACTTATTGGGTAAAATTTCCCAGTATGAATAATTAATCATATGTGTAAGGGTGTAAAAGTCTCTCTGCTGCTTTCTGTGACTTCCATTTTCATCTCTTGGTAATAAGAGGGGAACAGGACACTCAGGTCCATGTGTTTTGATAAATTAAAATAGAGCTAGGATTAAGAAGGGATACTTTATCACATGAAAACTGAAGCATGGTACTTAAGAAACACAAAAAATGAGCAGCTTTCAGCTCCTTAGATGAAGGATGTGTTGCTGAAGTACGGTCAAACTGCCTGCAGAAAAGGATAGGGTTTAAAGCTAGAGGTTACACACTTGGCTACTTAAACGCACATCAGTCTATGTACTGATGGTCTAGAATAATTTCTTTGATACTTCCATTGCCTGCAGTGGAGTGTTTTCTAGCAAAGGATTTAGCTCTGCACCTTAGTAGCCTACATGAATAAACCTAATAACATCAGAGTATCAGTCAGACAATGCCAGTGCTCTGTTCCTGAGAGAAAAACACCAGACACCTGGATGGTTTTTATATATTCACAGTTCATCACCCAGCTTTCCAGCTGCTGAGTGTCAGCCCTGCCTCCCTTCTTCCCACAAGCCCACCTGGCCCTAGCACGGAGTCTTCTCTTCAGTGGCTTCATTAACGAGCCAAATATTGCCGCTACTCACACTACTCGTTCCTTCAGTGACTGTCAGATTTTTAACGCTCCAGTTTCTCTACCCTCCTTTTCATCATCAGTAATTCTTCCCTGATTGCACGGAGAATCTTTGACTCCATCACACTCTGTAGCTAACTGATTTGTTCGCTTTATTTTGAGCCTCAGACATGCCTTTGTTATTTATACTCCAGAATCTGTTGGAAAAAGTCCCGAGATCTTTCTGTTCCCACAGCAAGCTGATCCTCCACTTCCTAGCTTTTACTTTAGCTGAGGAGCACCTCCTTTTCTCTTTCCATTCCATGCTTTCTATCTCTGGCTGTTAGCTGTCACTTTTTTTGCATAGCTAAAAGATTAAATAAGTAGGATTTGCTAAGATCTCCATTCCATGCTTCCTTCCCCACTCAGATTTTAACTTGGACTCTGTCTGCCTAATTGTTTTCCAAATTAGCTCTGATGGCAAGCACAATGGGACTTAAACTATACTGCTTTTAAAGAAAGTCAGAAAACAAGTCAAAATCTATTAAAACACGATGCTACGATTTCAATTGTCTTTATTTATTTACTTACTTATTTAAAAGGGCATGGGAAATATGAAGGGATACTCTCCTGTATGAATCCACTTAGCTTTCAATCAGTTCACCCTTTAGCAATGTGGTTTACTTCTGCAGTTAATCTATGAGTGAATTCTGATAGCCTCAAACTGAAGTGGCAGAGGAAAGCCAGGACTAAAATAAAATCTTTTGAGGCAGTATTTTTGAGCACTTTAAGGCTTGCTTATCAATTAAGGTTTCACTCTCAGAATTAATGATTAACAATAAAAGTGATGCTGAAAAAGAATGCTTGGGAATTATTAGTTGCGTATTATTCTAGTCCAGAGGAGATGCAGAGAAGCCCCTTCTAAATCATGTTAACTTCCCTACCTGTTTTTCCCATGTTCAATAGAATAGAGAAATGCTGACCTAAATGACTGTAATTAGTTCTTGTGATGGTAGATGAAGAAACAAAGTAAATGTATAAACCAACTGTGGCTTACCACCCACAGACGCATGAGGCAGGCACTTTCTCACTCTACGCCCCCAACTCCAAGTAATCATTTCCTTTCTTCACCACTGTACACTTTGAAAAATGTTCTGTAATTTTTTCCTACCAGCTAACAATTCAATTTTTGGAGGCTGCAGTTCCCTGAGGAAACTAGTTCAAACTCCTTAAATCAAGCTGCTATAAGGAGCCAGACAGTTTGAGCTGATGAAAACTGCATACAGTGTAATGCAATAAAACCCACAGACCAGTCTCGATCATAACAAAATAAAATTTATACCTAATGTTAAGTTAACATTTTCTTATGGTTGTTATTCTTAAAGGCTATACATATTAATTTGAAAAGCATTAAAATGTTAATGGTTAACCAAGTACATGTCGCTGAATTCCTTAAAAAGTATTTGAACATGACTGTGGTCCTTTTGAAATGTTTAAGTCTGAAGATTTTGTGCACTAATTCAGCTTTACCATAAATCCCTCATTCTGCACCAGACTCTGCTCTTGCTTTTGATGAGCATTAGATGAAAAGCTATATATTATTTTCCCTTTTTAAAAAGTGCCACAACCAGCAACCACTCTGATAATTATTTTGTAGAGGAACATGCTCAGACTTTTCTGTTTGAACTGGACCAAACAGGAGTCAGCATCCTGGGATCATGAGTAGAATAAACATTTAAAAACTTGGCCACAAACTGCCACTTTGGGTAGCCAACCGGACACAAGGAGACCTGAGCTCTTATCCCCACTCTACTATCTTGTTTTTTCCTTCGGTGACGGTATAATGTAAAATACAGAAGCAATTCAGACCAGCAACCACTCAATTATTAGTCTCTTTTTGGAGTTGGCTCTTACAAAAGAGGTCCTCATAGCAGAGAAGCCCCCCTTCCCCTCCTTCCACCCACCTCATTATGGGGTGAAGACCCAAAGGCCATGTCGATACTGGTAAATAAAATAGTACTGGCTCATCTTCTGGCCCTATGGCCAACTAGCCTGGCACATCTCACAACCATTACAAGGGTTTAAACCAGTTACCCCTGCAACCAGGCCAAAAGCAATCTGCATATTAGGGCTCGGCTTTGGCCCATGATAGTTCCCCAACCACAGCCCGGCACCGACCGTTTCGGCAAGGCCTGGCTGGCACAAAACCACTTCATGGACTGTGCGCAACCGGTGCTCTGGCATTTGCTAACTCAGACGTGGCCAAAGAGTCTCTTCTTATTCCTGAACAAGCAAGTCAGCAGCGAGGACCTGGGCACAGGATTTTCCATCCATGAAACAAAACATGATGGGGGGAACAGACAGATCAAGAGCAGTAGTCCAATATACGCTGCTTTGTCAGGAGAAAATATTTGTCTGTTTCCTTGATGTAAAACCAATACCTGTGCAACACACATGTGGCATGTTCATTCACAGTAATAGGAAAGCCCAAGCCAACACCACTTTTTCTGGAGTTGCAGTTGTGGCCTTGCTCTAGAACACAGAAAGCAAGATCTGGGCTGGCTGAGGGGGTCCACAGCTTCCTCTTCGGTTTGGTCTTCCTGATCAACCCATCACCAGTTGATGCCATGGCAAGTTTCTGGATGCACACAACTCAGTTTCTACGCCAGCTTAAACAATGACTAAACAATGTCAGCTTGTGTTCATATTAGCATATCTCAGCTGCTGAAGAAGGACAGAAATGATCACACACTCGAAGAAGGCAAAAGAGCACTGGTTTGGAATTAAACATAAAAGTGCTAAATATTAGTTTAGAAAAGGCATGGAGAAGTCAACAGTTGAGGCATGGCACAGTGCTCTTGGTGTGCCTCTAATAAAGACTTGACTAAAATGCAATTGACTTGGCTGCAACTAAATAAATGTCTAAAGAAGCGTTTGTGATAAAATACTTCTCTCCAATTACCACACTGAATGTTCACGTGCTTAGATATCTGTCTGGGTTTGCAAATGGAACATTCTTGAGATTCTTATTTTAAAATTTAAAGCTTCATAAAATGCTGCATGATTTTCACAAGGCCACAAAACAAAGCAGAGCAGAGTACTTTGGCACAGCTTTTCCAAACTAACTTTAAAAAAAATCACTTCTTTCTTTGGCCTCACTGGCAAAAACAAATAAAATAGGAGGAAAACAAGAGAAAAATCGGAAACTTCTCTGTTACTAACATTTTCATTGGGTCATTAAAAAATTAGAACAGTCCTAAAGGGCAAAGAAGGAGACTAATGGCTAGAAGGAGAAAAAAATTAAGTTCCATAACTGCATACAGCCATTGCCAGCTAAGAAACAGAGCAGAGTTTGGACCTTCATGAGGCATCAGCAGTTCTGGGGAAAAGAAAACAAGAAACAGAAAACAAGACCCACATCAGGGCCCTTCTATAGCACATATTGTATCAGTTTTCCTGCCAGCATGCAGGGAACATTTAGCTTTGCAAATGCAGTCATTTTCCTTTGATTGAGCTTCATAGAACACTTGATGTGTTTTAATAAATGAACAGGGGTTTAAACAGAGTATATGGTAGCCATACGATTTATCACCAGGCTTGAGACCATTAGGGTATATATCTGGTATACACCTTCCACAGCTGAAGGAGTGATCCTGCACGTTACCGCTCCCGAGACCACTGGTGGAAGGTGAAGCTGTAGGCAACTCCACAGTGCTGGGGGCTGCGCGGGGAGGCTGCTCCACAGGGGGAGGGGAGCCGGGAGCCACGGGTGATGGCAGGGCCAGTGGGACAGGGTCTGACTGACAAGGGCGCAGAGCAGGTCTGTTGGTGGCAACCAAAGCGAGCCAAGAGTCCAGAGGGCCAGACAAGCCCATGAGTATGAGGGAGGTCTGAAGTCAACCCTGTCACCAGTCAGGGTCCAGAACAACAGGCCTGGGCATGGCTGCAGCACAGCTGCAATGGAGCTTAAGCTGGGAGCAAGGGTGAGAGCCTCAGCTTAAAAGCAGCTCCTCAGCAAAGGAGCAGCAGGCCCTCACTGAGGTTTCTTCTAGCTTTTTCTTTCAAGGCTCCCAGCTACACTATCTCTAAGCCAGCCCTGAGCCCAGGCAGCCACGCACCCAGAAGGGGGGATGCACACAGGACCCTCCCCCACACCAGCCGCGTATACTCTTTCCACTCTCAAGTTTCTTCCGTGTTTCTGCCCTGCCTTCACCTACCACCGCTCCTTATCAAACCTATTTCCATACTCTTGTAATCCCCATTTTGCAGACAAGCATCTAATCCATTTTTTCTTTCTCCACTGCATTCCCAGACCCTTTGCCTCTTCCTTCTTTTAGTGTATCCTGTTCACCCACTAACTTCCCACGCTTCCCTCATGGTTTTGTAGTCAGTCTCCCCCACACATACTCCCAGTCCCTGCCCCTCACAACTAATAGGAGAGATGCTGCTACTTCCCACAGATACACGTGACAGGTCTTCCAGCCAGCAGTAACTTCACATATTGTGGATTACGCTATGCTGGCAAATAAGCACGCTGATATGAGTAAAATGCTCTTGGGCAGTGAGCCTCTGCCTCCGCTCCCCAGTTTCTATACTTAGCTTTTTGCCCCTTGAACAGTCCTGATCTCAAGAGACTCTTCCTCTTAATCTATTTTTTTTATTCCTCATTCTGGCCTGGCATTTGTCTTTTTTTTCCACTTGACTCAGACAGCTTCTTTCTTCATGCTTCCAGGGTGTTAGTGGTAGGGTCACCAAAAGGACAAGAGAGAGAAATTCCTTGTTCTTAGTTCCCAAAGAAGAACCTGTTTGGGAAAAGCAGCAGCTAAAAACGTACATGGAAAGTTTTCCCTGAGATTCTGTAGCCTGGACAAGGAGGGGGAATACGTACGTGAACTGTACCCACTCGCCATAGAAGACCCGGTGCACAGAGGCTGCTCGGTGTTCTGTGTTGGAAGTGACTTGTGTTTCCGTTGGACCCAAGGCTTCGTAGATTTTAGCTGTTAAGAAAGTCCCTCAGTGTGTGCAAACTGCAATTTGGCAAGGGGTTATAGCTCAGCCAGATCTGGACAGAGCACCCACGTGAACAAGAAAAGGCATTTTCCTGTCATTACACCAGATTTGAAGTGCCTGTTCTAAATGTTGGGACCACTAGATCGTTTTGATGAAAATACTATCTTAACATGGACCAAATATATGTATTTAATCTTCTTCCTGGAAATGACTGGGAATAAAAATGTAAACAGCGTGTAATAGGAGGAATGAAAAATTTCATACCAAAGAGCTAGCTTGCCAAAGATAAAAGCAACCGGAAAACTGCCTTATAATGGGAGATTTTTAGACACTTATAGTAATAGCTTACACAAACATACCCACTTATAACAAATAACCGTTCATTGAAATACTGTAGATAAACCTATACACAGTCTCCAGAAGTGCCTACTCAGACCCTGATTAAGCTGGCATGAAACAAGCCTAATGAAGGGGCTGGCAACTGGGAGATGGTACCGTCAGGAAAGAAAACAGCATGATCGAAACAGAACACCAAGAGGATAAATGTGGAAGGACGGGAAGGCTGAGGCAGCACAAAGCTGTGGGAGCAGAGGACACTCTGCAGCATAAGATTAGATGTACTCTCTGGTGTGAGCAGCAGTGGGGGCGGCATAGGAGCAACCGCTCTCGGTCTGAAACTCCTGTCTTCGGGCTGGTTTCCGAAACGCAGGAATGTACTCGAGAAGGTGTTACCTGGAACCTTAAAAATTCCCTCTTCACAATCAATGTCTGAGCTCCTTCTTTTCAAGCATTCAATTAATATTTCCCACAGTTGGAGACACCATTACAGAACGGAAAACAGTGCTATTTACTGAATGTTTTTCTTTTTTGAGCTTTAGTAGACCTCACTAGAAAAAAATTCTATATAATGATCTTGTGACACATTTTCATGAACTATTCCAGAAATTATTTTTGATCGCAGCACAACACAAATAAACTAAATGTGTTGTTTTGCTTTGGGTGGAACATACAGCATGAAAAATTAAAAGCACTTTTTCAAGTACTGTGTTTTTTTGCAAAGTATCTTCAGTGCTTTTTCTTTTTCACCAGGGGTGGCAGGTCACACTAACAGGTCACCTTAGGGAAAAAACTTGTACCTCATGCAAATGCTTAGAACTGTTTAATCTGCATAGGAAGAAACAAATTTTCCACCAAGTTCTCAGGGGAAATCCTATGAACGAGCCCAGTGAAAAAGAGCCGAGAAATGGAAAGTAATAGAAAAGAATGTGCAGTGTTTTCACAGCCTTTCAAACTTTTGCAGTTCAGTTATTTATTGAAAGAGTTCAATTCTGCCTATGTTCCATATATAACTTGTTTTATACAAACTTGCTATAAAATTAGATTATGACATATGCTGAGGGTACAAAAACAAAACAGGTGGGTTGGGTAGGTTTCTTTTTCTGAAAAAATAGCACAAATAGATACCAGGGACCAGGAAGGAACTCTTCCTCATCTATTAGAAATAAATTTAAAAAAAAAAAAAAGGGGGAGAAATCAAGTTCTGACCACGCTTTGGTTTTGGTTTTGTTTTCCAGAAAAGATCACGCATTCTCAAACTATTAGCAAAATATAGCTAGAGCTGTGTTAGTGTAATACAGCTATATATATATACACACACACAGAGTGCACGCTACATTTTAGGTGATATAGTCAAATAGTAGGAGTATTAGCAAAATGTAGCTACTTAAATCTCATCTGGGAAACGTGACTGAAGTAAGTTTCTAGCGCTGTGCCTAGATAAGTCTAAGCAGAACGGTGTCATTTGGTGACTTCCTGCACAAGACTCTCTCCTGAGCCTTGAAAATATTTCTTTCTCCAATGCAAAACCTTTCTCAGCTAAGCAAGGTTAGCAAGGGAAGCTAAGCTAAGCCCTCAGTATTTGAGGGCTCGAGAGGCTCCATAGCTTCTTTAATCACAGGCTGAGATCACATAGCAAAACTCTGTGTAAAGCTTTTTTTGTGAAAAAGGAGTTAAAAAGCTATGCACGGTAAGTATTTTAGCACTGATGGGACCGTTAATTGCACTCAGAAAGTGCTGATAAATTATTGAAAGTCTTACTGGAGCCTCAAAAATTAAATCCACAAAAGGCCAAGAAGAATGGGAAGTTGTGATCAAGACAGGCTTACAAGGCAGGCTGCCTGATGACAGAAACCTGTGTGAACCGGGCTCACTACAGAGCAGGAAATGACCGCTTCGAAAAGCCATCCTTTCCACATGCTACGTTTTTATCTTAGTCTTAAGAAAATGCAATCGCATTCACTATCCATCTCTTTGTTCCCAAATACTGTTTGACCCCTTTTTACAATTTCAGCCAAATTCAGCATAGGGGACCCAAAAATACCAAGTGTTATGAAAATCAGCGGTCAGATAAAAGACTTCTAACCAATGTCCCCACCAGAGGAAGGATGGTGTGACTTCACCAGCTACTTACTGCTTGTCTTACCAGTTGGCTAATCCTCCGCACAAGCGCGTGGTGAGCCTGGCAGCGTACACACCGCCGGGGACCACCTCCAATTTGCTGGTGCATGAGGGAAGTGGGGACTGTTGGAACCTTTGTAGAGGGGGTAGGTAGAAAAAGAGTGTGGAACATTAATCCACCGGTAACCAAGCTTTGTTAACACTACTATTTCTATGACAATATGCTACATGTACTACATACACTTCGGTGAAGTGAGTTCATGATGGTATGCAAATGACCATCGAGGTGTTCTGTGGGTAAGTCAGGAGGTAGAGAAATGAAACTTTGGGATTAATAAAGTCTCGCGTGCTGGGAAAGGAACCCCATCATAGTGTGGGACAACTGGGAACCGACAAGCTCCAGCCAAGCCAGTCATACAGCCAGAAGCCTGCCTGTTCTGGGGATGCGGGCAGCACACAGTGAGACCCACCACCAGCAGGTCATGGCTGCAGCTGGTGATCTCGCTGTGCAACTTATTCCACCCACGAGCGAAGCCCCACACGCCGATCTGGCAGATTCGGGGGTCAGCAGCAGAGCGGGGGGCCTGGGCGCGCTGCAGCCGGGGAGTCCGGTTCTCGGCGTGGCGGAGCCGGGTGCCATGGTAGGAGCCAAACGGCCTCCATGACGCGCAGCCGTGAGACAAGGAGATGCCCTCAACTGCGGGGGAGGCGGCGGTTGGTGGACGTGGCGGGCTCCCAGAGGAAGTGGCCCTCAACCTGCGCGACCGGGAGGCCGAGGCGCTGTGAGGGGTCCTGGCGCACCGGGACAGGAGGAGGCCCGCGAGACGGCCCGGCGCGGCGCCCGGGGAATGAGGAGCGGGCGGGGCGGCGCCGACGGGGCTGCGCGGGGGCGCCGGGGCGCGGCGGGCGGCTCCCGGGGGGCGCGAGCGGCCCTGCCCCGCCCCACCCCGCCCGCCGGCTCGCGCTGCCCTCGAGCGCCCCCGCGCGCAGCCGCCGGGTGCCCGCCCGCCCGCCCGCCGGCGGGGAGGGCGGCGGGCAGGTGCGCGGCGGCTGCAGCGTGAGGCGGCGTTGGGGCCGCGTCTGCCCGCCACTGCCGCCCCTCCTCGCTGGCTGCCGCCTTCCCGGCGTGAGCACCGGCTCCCTCCTGCCGCTGCGACTCGCTTCCTCCTCCTCCGTTCCGTCCTCCCAGCGGCTCGGGAAGGCAAAGCCCCCCGGGGACGCCCGTCGTTGGGTGCGTGCCCCCAGCCCCTGCGCTCGCCTCCGCACCGCGGCAGCCGCAGGCGCAGCCCCGCTTAGCCCGGCCACGATGGCGCGCGGGAGGTAAGCGAGCTCCCTTCACCTCTCCTTCGCGGCGGGGCCGCCGCCGGGTCTCGCTCTCTGGCCGGCGCCGCACCTGCCGGGACGCGGGCGCGGGTCCGCCTCCCGCCGGCGGCGGGCGGCTGCGGGGAGGGGGCAGCGAGGCGAGGCGGGTTTTTCCGATGCCGGGGGAAAAAGTTGCGGTCGGCGGAGGAGAAGCGGCTCCGCATTGTTTTGGTGGGGCGCGGGTGTTTCCCTGCGGGCGGCGGCGTGGCGGGTGTACTTCCGGGTTCGCACCTTTTTTTCCTTCGCCGCTGCCGGGCGCCCCCTCCTCCGCCGTCGCCCTCGAGCGGAGCCGGAGCCGCCGGCGGCTCGGCTGTCGGCACCTGAGCCGGGGCTCCCCCCGCCCCGGGATGGGGGCGCCGGGCCGCTCCGCACGTCAAACACGAACAACAGCAGCAGGCGTAGGAGAGGAAGGGTGAAGGGACGGAGCCTTCGCCCTCCGCCGAGCGGGGCGCGGGGCGCAGCGCCCCGCCGAGCGGCGCGGCGGCGGCTGGGGCCGAGGTAACGGCCGGGCAGCGGCCGCGGGGACGGTGCGGCAGCCCGACGCCAGGGGGCGGCCCACGACCCGCCGCCGGATGGCGGTGACCACCCGGCGAGCCGCTGCGGCCGGGGCGGCGGGAAGGGAGGACGAGCGGGGAGCGGCTGCGGCCCGCCGGCCGGCGCAGAGGGGAAGGCCGGGGAGGAGAGCGGACGGAGGGCGGCCTGGGACCCGCCGGGCGGTGCGTCCGCTGTGAGGCAGCCGGGGAGCGGAGGATGGGGCCGCGGCGGTGCGCCCGAAGGGCGCGGGGTTTGGCCGCCCTGTGGTAACTCCCGCCGGGCGGGCGGGGGTGGAGGGGGGAAGCGGGGGGCCGGGGCGGGCGCCGCTGCCGGGTGTCACGCGCAGCGCCGTGTGCGAAGTGCGGGGGGTTTAAACGTGAGTGGTGGCGGGGCCGCCATTTTGAATGGTTCCCCGCCGCGCCGCGGGGTCGCGGCCGGCCGCTGCCCGCCCTGAGAGCGGGCCGCCCCGCGGGGCTGCGGAGCGAGGGCCGGGGCCGGCGGCGTGGAGGTGCGGGGGCGCCTCCCCGCCGGCGGGCGGAGAGGGGTGGTGGGGTGTGCGGCGGCTTTCCAGGTGATGGCCACATGTAGCCTGCCGGCCGGCTCCGAGACGAAGCTGCCGGTGCCGACGGGACGCGGTGTGAGCGAGAACAAATAAAGTGCCGAAGTGGCTCCATTGCGCCTGGCTTCTCCTTGTCCGGTTTGACGCCCGCGGGCAGCGGCGGCGGAGTCGGTGGGGCCGGTGGGCGTAGGCTGGGCGGGCCGCCGCCGCCGTGGGGGGCACAGCGGCCTGTTTGCCGGCTCCCGGGCTTCGCTGGCACCGCGGCGGGCGCTAGCGGCTGCAGCGGTTGGGCTGTGGTAAAGCGTGCAGTGAATCAGATAAACAGCTAGTAAATTATTTTAAAAATAAGCAAATGTGTTAGCAGCGCATGTAAATAACCTTCTCCAGGCTATTTCAAAACACGCAATTGGCATATCTAAACCGATCTGAAAACTCTAGCTTAATTTTAAATCACTTTTTGCTTTAAGACGAGGGTGTTACCCATTTTAATCTGATAAACATATTACCTAAAGAGATTTGATTCCTTTACTTGTTTCTCTCTTACCAGTTGTTAGCGGTTGTGAGTAAATTATGTGATGTTCTTATGTCATGGGACAAAGTAGTAGTACAGGCTTTGTTTACAGACTTTATGCTTTTGATCTTGCCGTTCTTTTTAAATAGGCCATACCCAGGGCTGGTTTTTTTCCCCCATTTAATAGCCTGGTTTGGAGTTTCACATCACACTGCTAATTGTAAGTACAGAGAAATGCCCTGTCACGAACAAGCCATCAGATACTAAGAATATAATTATAGTTAAATTTGGTTATAGTTCATTTAAATATAGTTGTGTATAGTTTTAGTGTTATCTGGATATAAAATTGTACTAAAATGCAATAGTGTGTGTTAACTCTTAGGTTGATGTCTGTATGCTTTGCTTTACAAAACTACAAGCCATTTATTTTTAAAAACACTAAAACCACCTTAAAACTTTAGAGGAGACAATGCTGACAAACTTGTTTGGGAAACTTTTATAAGACAGGCAACTAAGCCATAGTTCTTTAAAGAATGATGATGAAAAAGCATCATCCCCTTGGTATGGAGTAGTAAGAATCAATATTGAATTAAATTATGACCTTAATTGTTAATACACCAGGAAGGCAAGTTTCTTTTGCTGGAGTGAAACGAATCACGTGTGTAACGGCGAAAGTAGTCATGACGGCCGATGTTTGCCCCGTGTAGTTGTTACAAAAATGCAGCTGTAGTAGCTCTGCCTCTGTGCATATGACAAAAGTAGCTGTCTTCTATGCTGATTTTAAAATGCATTCTGTAACGGCATGTGCTGCCATCTCAGTGTTAGCAAAACTTTTTTTTTTTTAATCTGACAATGTATTAGCTGGCGTGTATTAACGGTTTCAGCAGAGGAGGAATGGAGATAAACCCACGAAGGCGGCAGCCCCGATCCCACCCCCGAGGCCCGAGCGGCAGCCGCCTGCGCCGCCGCTGGGGCCCTGGTAGGTGACGGGCCGTGCCCCAGACCGCACCCCCCAGCGCAGAAGCGAGCTGTAACGCCCAAGCGCTTGGCAGCTCTGTGCCTCCTCCTCCTCCGCCTCCTCCGCCTCCGCCTCCTCCTCCTCCTCGCGTTTGTAACTCCGCGGCCGTGCCTTGTCTGGGCCCCAGCTGAGGCCGGCAGGGCTGCGGGGCGCCGCTCCCGCGGAACGGCTCTGCCCCTGCTAAGGAGGCGCCTCAGCGCCCGGCCATGTCGGCCGGACCGGCGGGCCGTCGTGCGCTGGCCAGAGCTCCCGGTCACCGGCCGGGCTGGGCCGCCGGGGGTGGCCCCGGGAGTGGCGGGGGGCGGGGGCGGGCGGCAGCCCCTCCTCCGCCCTCCCGCCGCGCCGCTGGCCGCGGTGCTGAACGCCGCCAGCCATGTTGGTGTCGGCTGGAGCCGGCCGCCCGGCCCGGGGGCGGGTGCGCGGCACGGCTGCAGGTCGCGCTCTCCTCTCCTGTTCGTCTCGTACATGTTTGCGTCGTTCGCAAGGGGTCACGGTAGGGAAGTGCATTCGCCAAAATCCTTTATGTAACACGCCGTATGTACCGCTTTGGTATCGAATGCTGGTGGTAAAATCAATGACAGAAATGCTACAGCACTTTCTTGTTTAGAAATGAGCCCTTCCAGCAATAAAGATTTTTTTTGTAGGCGACTTGTGTAGCGTAATGTTACCCATATGAAATGGAGGTGCCGGTGAAACCAACAACTAGACAGGAGCTTGCTATTTTTAACCACAGGTTCAGTTTATTAAAGGACATTCTGAAAGCTAATATCAAACCAGCATGTCATCAGTGAGAACGAAATCACCACTGGCAGTATGAGGAAGGTTCAAGAAAACACACGTATCCGTTAGCAGCAATACCAACACAGACATGAGCTCTTTTTCTTCCTGTCGTTAATAAAAGATGGTTAAATTTTGAAAGGGGTGTAGTGTAAAATACTTTTTTTTTCCAGCATTCACTTCAATGTGCTTCAGCATCTCTAGTACATTAAAAAAATAAAAAAGCTTTTTTTTTTCCACCACAGAGACAAGTGTTCATTTTCTGTAATTGCACACTGGGTGTTTCAAATGCAGTTGCACAATAAAAAGCAAATATGCCACAGTGGTTTGATGTGTAGAGGCTAAAAAAAGCCAAAAACAACCTGGTGCGTTTCATATGGGAGGATAACAATTTTAAAAACATACAGACTTTTTAACATTCTGCTTCTAAAAATAGAATGAATTGATATGCAGGGTTTTCAAATTAAAGGTCAGAGGTGACAAACCGGGACAAAGGTCATGCAGCTCATTTTCAAGCAATCAGTTTCTAGTTTTTTTGTGGTTGAACAAAAGCTTAATTCTACAGAAAAGCAAGGACTGTAATATTTAACTAGTCAATTTTAACAGAGAACCAGAGGTAGTTTTACACAATTCCCTCTTTTCTTGGATGTGGCTGTAACTGGAATTATTTGTGCTACTGTTACTCATATAAAAATGGGTCTGTCTAAATTTAAACAAATACATTTCTTAATTTAACATTTAATAATCTACAGACTATTTCATATTTGTACTTGAGAACTAAGAGAAGAGTGTGTAGCTATTTTCTGCTTTTTCAGTGATCTTAACAAAAAGAAGAGGTCTGTCCTGATGATACATACTACAATTTCAATAAAGTTGAATTGCAGGTCCACGCATTTTGGCATTTGTGCGCATACTTATTATTTCTAGCAAAGCACTGCCCTTCCCAAAAAGCGTGCTTCCAGCCTGCAGCACTCCCTATGCCACTGTGCAGTAATTACACAGACCTAAAAACTGAATGTTTAACTAGTGTGTGTGCAGTCTAGTGTTCTTTCACTAATCAAGGATCAGGGTTCTTAAGAACTTGAAGGGTTTGTTTCAATGTTTATATTAATGATATCACGTTTACACTAAACCATGTTTTCATAGATGTTCTAAAGGTATTTAAGAAATATTCTGTAGGTAACATTTGATACATATTTAGACCATGTGCAGTATTGCAACACCTAAGGATAATGCCCACAAATTATACTCTTAAAATTTGTACACTCACTAGTATTTTTGTATGGCATAGTAGGTTTTTGCTGTTCTTTCAGACACCGTATCTCCTGTAACTACTTCAAATACTGATATGTGCACTGATTTTAAAGATTTTCATCTTTTAGAGATAGTGAATTTTTATTTATATATAACTGATGTTTCTGTCTACTTTTTTCTGGTTTGAATTAATGAACTATCTGCACTAAAGTTTATGAAAAATGAGAATTGCATTGCACTGTATATGTTCAGTTGTTTTAAACAATGACTCGGCCAGAAGGTACAACATACAGGACTGCTGTCCACTCCAGTTAAGATGATGAAAATGTCATATACCCTGTACTATCCATACTTCTAGAAAAGTGAATGTTGGTGTTTAAAATACAGACACTCATCTGTTGTCCTACTTTTATAACCTTTGGTTTGATTGTTTTAATCCACAATACCCATAGAAGCATTTGGTGAGTGTATTATGAAATACAAGTAATAAAAAGAATTCCATCTTTATTACTACTCTTCAGTGATTAAAAACCAAGCTAAAACAAAAACAGACCAAAAAACCCACCCCACAAGACAGAAGATTCTGTGTTTTGTAGGTAAATGGCATGTAGAAATAAAACAAAAATTCTATGTAAAGGAAAGGATGTGTGAAAGATGTGTAAATTCCATGAAAACAAGTATTAGATTAATGTCAAACATCTCAGAAAAGAAGTCTGGACAAACCATACAAAAGCTGTTACAAATAAAAATCTATACAATTTATTTTTTTTTTAATAAAACTTGTTGCAGTGCCATAACGTTTGAGGGGATCATCTTAAATTCTTAAATGGTTAGAGTATTTTTAGAACCTAAACAAAAGTTAAAAGTTTTACCATTTTTTTATAGAACAGATTTAATCTTGGTGTAATAATGGTTTTGCATAGAGGAAAAAGCATTTATAATTCCAGATTAAAAACGTAACATCTCTACATTGAATGTCAACAGTACACGTTCAATTTAGCGTAATCAGGGAGAATGGAGAAAACCTGCATTTTTCTTTAAATTAAAAACTTAAATATTGAATTCACCTCGTTGCCATCATGGCTCTTTATTAATTTGGCCTTTAATGTGTATCTTTTCATGTCTTCATTTGGATTGTTTTGTTTGCAAATAGTTTTCAATAAAATCTTTCTCTATATAACTTCTCATATAAATAATGACAAAATAAATCAGTGATCAAGCTCTGAAAAATATGTTCATCTATCTATGATTTGAGAGTTGTGGCTTTTAAAGGTGTTTTTCCTTACAAAGTACCAATACTAGTTAATTTAAAGAATACAGAGAAAAATCTGTCTGAACACAAATGTATTAAGATCACAAGGTAGTTTTCTTATTGTTTCATGCACTTTATAGCAAATCAGCATGTGGCAATTTCAATGTGCCCATGCTACCAGTAAACTGGGAACAAAATACTTTAAGGAAGCAGAAAACCAGTAGTAGTAGCGGGTGATGTGTTTCATTTTTAAATTGTGTATTTAAAAAATTTCACCTTTGAATCTTACAAAATACTGTGTGAAACATACTTATTTTACGTGGCTTTTTATTAAATAATTACCATAGTTGCTTAGTATATGTACATTCAAATGCAGACTATACGAAATTGCAGATTATACTAAATCAAATACACAGTTCTCTTATTTAGTGTATACCTGATTTTGATCCTTAAAATAAAAATAATCTTGTTCAGCATGTTCCTTTAGTACATATTATTAAAGTTTTAACCTAAATAAATCCTAAATAGTTTTTAATGCTAAAATAATTGTCAGTATTAATATAATAATAGTATTTCCTTTTGACAGGAAACTTTGATCCTGTTTAATTAGTTGGCAGGCATGCATCGGCTCCGATTCTGGCACGGTGGTTTTATTACTCCCCTTTATCAGATCCATAACAACAGGGGAAGCACATTCTCACTTTCTCTGTTCCTGTCCTCACTGTAGTCAAATGACATTCTTACAAGTAGTTAAAAGGTGCATAACCAGATGTTTGATCTTCAGAAATGTGTACTTCATTTCTTAAAAACTAAGGTATGCTTAGCCTCTTCCTGTATCTGAGAAAAGCACACCTGGACAATTGCCAAGCTATTTTATTTACTTCAGACTGTAATAGTCCTCCTTCAGATCAGTCAGACAATTGGGTGAAATTAGTAAAGAAATACTAAATTTTAATTTGCTAGTTGTTAAATTAGTTTTCTTGAATCAGCATTTTCAAAAATGTTTTGACATCTCACATGTGCTTGCTTTTATCTTCACGTGCTAGAAAAATATTGTAATGGTGTAAGAAGAAAGCATGGAAGAAAAGCAGAGAGAATTATGGCTGGACTAAGAATAAAATTGTGAGAGGCTTCAACGTTTCCCCCCCTGTAATTACATACGGACTTTGAGACCTGAGCGTACCTTTTCAGGAAATTATAATTTTTCTTATTTATGCATTTCAAACTAAGTATATTTTACTGAATGAAACGGAATGAAATTAAATGAAAAAGAGAGTTAAAACCGTGAAAACACCTCAGGAGGAAATCCATTATTTAAAATTGTACATGAAGGAATCCACCTACTTATTCTTAAAACAAGTTAATTCAGAGTATGAGACAACACTCATTTGTGATGTTTGAAATCAAAAGTACTGCTTCTACCAGCAGGCAAGAACTGTAAAGAGGAATAAAGTGTTAGTTGATTTTTACTGACTGGTTCAAAAGAGAGACAGCAGGTTTGTTAATTACAAAATACAATCTCTGAGTGAATATATCCAACCAATGTGTGTATGTATATTTAAAAAGCTGTGGTTTATGCTCTTCTGTGCTTGGGTTCTGTACACAGGGTTTTAAAATTTCGCATATATTTTGCAGCGTTTGTCCATTTACATCTTTACTCCTGATGAGCTGACCAAAAGAGCTCCTTTAACACTGCAATGTTTTCCCCTATTCCTTTGCATCACTATCATACTTGTTATGAAATAAAGTATTGGTGGGTTTTGTTTCCTAGTTCTTCTGCGCTCTGATGGTACTTACAGTATCCAGCATTCGTTCAAAAAAAATACTGCTGGCTTTACTCTCTGGAAGAAATCAGTCCCCTGGCTACCACTGCTGTGGGAGAAACAGGCTTAACACCTGAGTATTTCTTTTCAACTTGTTTTTGAAGGAAAGCAAATCACTTACGTAGATGGAGTAACTGTGTGTGTCTGCTTTACTTCTGTCCAAGCAAATTATGTTTCTGAATCTTTTAGCAGCAAACTTGCTTAGGCTAATGAATTCCAAACAATGCTTAGCTAAGAGAATTCTTGGGGTTTTTTTCTAATAGGTATAAACTTACTGTTATTTTCCACTGACCAGCAAGTTGTCAAAAAATAAACGATATAAACTGTTAAGTTACAGAATGCGCTACCTGTAAGGAAAGGTGGATTACCTCTGTTAGATGTCCAATGCTGTGTCTGTAGCTGATACTACTCTTTTAATGTATTTCCTATCCTGCAATAATTCCACACGGCGCTCTGTTGCATTATTTTTTGTGCCGACTGTTACAGTCTCCTTCCACATGCTGCGAATGTATAGTTAAAACAAGGATTGCTTTCAAAGCAAGTAACTTTTTCTCTAAAAGCATCTCATTGTCTAGTACATAATCCCTAACCGGCATTTATTTGGTTGTTTGCAGTTACAAAGTTAATGTCAATGCCAAGGTAATTTCAAAACTAAAATGCCAAAATATTTTTCTGTTTTGTACAGCATAAGGAGGTGTAGGAGAGTTCACCATGGGCCAGTTCAGAGCCCAAACCTGCTTCCATTTAAGTCAGGGGCTGATTTCTTATGACTTTCAGTAGGATGCAGCAAAATACATGCTCAGTAGTTTCTCATTTAAACTATCTGGTTTAAATGAGTTCACAGAATTGGAACGCCCAGGCTTTTCTACAAGACCGTCCCTTGTGCCAAGTTTTGTGTATTGCATTGGGAAGGTTTTTTAAATAACTATAAAAAAATTACATCCCCTTTTATCTACTTAACAATCTGGTAGGTATATGTGACACACTAAAATATGAGATGCTTACAAATGCGTTATGAAATGGAAACAAGAATAACTTGAGCTTGTGCTGTTCTCTGTACGATTTTTAAGAACTGTACTTTTCCCCTTTGCATCGTGACACCGTCCCCCAAATATTTATTTTTAATCCCTTCATAAACTGAAGCAGACAACGTGCCAAAGCCAAGAACAGATCCTTTACTCTATGCTTGCATATTTCATTGCATTGCATAAATAATGCAAGTAAATCCGAAAGACACAAAAGCCACATAGCCACAGGTTGGCAGAACAAAGAAGCAGACACAAGAGATGGGGCTTCAGTGCTTGAAGGTGTAAAACCAGAGCCAGGGTTAATACATGGCAAAAGTCCACACAATTCCAGTGGGAAATTTAGCTACTACAAAAGAAGAGGAACTGAATCAGCTTGCCAGTGTCGCTGGGCTGAAAAGAAAGATTGTGCCACCCCCTTTTCTGGTTCCTGGTGTTGGAAAGGACTCGGCATAACTGACTGTAGAGGAAGAGAAGTTAGAGAAATTTGAGTCTCGTTTCTCTTTGGTTATTCTTCTGGCTTTGCTCACTCCCAGTGGAGCATCCCTTTTTTTTTTTTTTAGTAAGAGAGCAGGGTAACTGTCAGGACGTGCTCTTAAACTGGGAAGAGACAAATCTCAGATTTCTCTGAAGGAGAAGAGAATTGGGCTTATTTCTGAACAGGAAGATAATGCAATTCCTTGTTTGTTTTGGATGGGTTTTAGTTAAAGTAGATTATTCAAAAGACAGTAGAGGGTGACCAGAGGACAGGCTTGTAGCAGGTGAGTTTGTGCATGCTCCTATCTATTCATCTTCCATTTATTAAACAAACCAGACAGCCTAAGTCACACACTTACTCCAACACCAAGGTATTTTCCTTCGTGCTTCCTACTGTCTGTGGTACTCATTTTCTGTGTGATATTTTTATTGGCAGCACACAAAATTAGCCAGGCCTTGCTCAGCTAGATCAAAAGTACACCTTCCATGTCATTTCGGTCAAGTCACACACCTATGTTTTTATGACTAATTGGTTTTGTTTGGATTGAGACCTAGAATTGAATATTATGTATTATGCACTGCAATTTTATAACTGACATAATTGAAAGCATTTTTCTACTGATACTCATAAATCGGCATCGAGTTGCAATTTTGACCACAAAAGAATCCTGAAGAATGATTTTTATTGGTTTTTTAAAATCATATACAAGGTATGACTGATTGTTTAATCCGTACATTTTAAGCATAGTAAAGACAACTCACTAGTTCTTAGGTTACCTATTGCGATTAAATATTGATAAAGGAAACAAACACCTTCCAGTATCCTGCAAATCTGTGTCTTTTGCCTCTTGTCATCAGCTGTGTACCTTTCCTAAGAGCAATGAAGGGGGCGATACCTTTAGGTACGCTTGGAAAAAAAAAAAAGAAAAAGCAGCAGCTGATCTTTGTCTTATGCCTTGGTATCTCATTGTGGTTCTGATGAGCTAGGTAAGTCTCCAACAGTTAATAAGTTTACAGGTCACTTCACGGAGTCAATGCCCCGGCATTTTATGGCCTCCTAATGACCCGTTAAACTGGAGAAGAGGTAATTAAATATGGTGCTCTGGTACAATGTACGCAGTACTGACTCCAGCTCTCTGATTTTAGGTTCCTCAGAAGACGATGAGGTCATTCAAGAAGGTCTCCTCAGGCTCAGGTCAGTCTTTGTAGCGTCTTACACGGCTGACTTTGTCTGTGTAAAGCGGCGGTGCTGCAGCACCCGTGTCCCGCCGACTCGGAGGAGCGCAGTTCGGGGCAGGAGTGGGGGGGGAAACCATTAATCATGTGCACAAGCTTCGCAGTTCTTGCTTGATGCAGTTCGAGTGTCCTGCTTCTGTAAGACAAATAAACAGTTGTATAAGGAAAGTTTATTTACAGTAACCCACGGTCAGATACCTGTCATGAGTTGTAGGAGCCCGCGTGTGCGTCAGAAGGCTGTAGGACCACCACAGCCTACCCACGGGCGGCCACGCGCATCTCCGTCGCTGAGTATGCTTTTAACGCCTCGAGTTATTTCCACGCCGCTGTCACGTTACGGCGCCGACGGGCCGTTACCGCCCAGCAGCCCCCTCATGCCCGGCCCGCCCCGGCCCCGGCCCCGCTCCTTCCACGGAGCGCGGCCGCGCCCCCCGCCCCGCGGCGGCGGCGGCGGCGCATGCGCGGGGCGGCGGGCGGGGCGCGGGGCTGCCCCGCAGAGAGGTGCTGCCGGCAGCGGGGAGCCCGGGGCTGGCGCTGGCAGGGGTGGGGTTTTACCTGTGCGCCGGGGCGAGAGGGGCCCCTCGTGTCACCGCCGGGCCGGCGCGGGCTGCCGTGCGGCGGGAGAGGGTGCGGCGCCCCACCGGGAGACACGCACCGAGCCCCGCGTGAGGAGACGGGCTGGAGCCAGAGTGCCTGAGGCGCCGAGCCGCCCGCCCATCGTCCTGCCGTGGCACCGGGCTGGCGGCGCGGGTACCTGGGGCTGGCAGCGGCGGGCGGGCGGTCCCTCCGCAAGGGCTGGCCTTCCCCGCGGGGTTTCAGCCCTGTCAGGCGGCCTCCCGCGACGCCCGGCTAGAGTCTCCTTAAACCCGCCGGGGAAGCGGTCGCTATCAGTTGCAAATCCCCAGCTGAGAGACTGTTGATGTACGTGAGACCACATCCTGCAGCAGAGCTCTCCGAGCGGGCGCCTCCCGCGCCCTCCTGCCCCCGGATCACGCGCGGGATTAGAGCTATTTCCAGTATTCTATAAACGCCCCTCGCAAGCCGCCGGCATCGCGGGGCGACAACCCACGGAAGGCAGGGTGGACCGCGCCTGAGGGCCGTCCGGCACCGACGGCCGCCGCCTTTCATTTCCACAGAAAATGTCAGTCGAGCGCGTCTTCGAAACCACGCTCCGGCCGTCAATTAAAGCAGCGGCGCCGCCGAAGTGCGGCGCGATCCTCCGGCGAGGGCCGCCCCCTCCCCTCAGCCGAGGCAGAGGCGGGCTGCGGGGAGCCGTGCCCACCTCAGGTGTAACGGCTGAGGAGCGCCGGGGCAGCCGTTGGGGGGCTCCCGAAACCGTGCTCCGGTTCCAAACGGCGGGCGGGGGGTGAGGGGAGGGAGAGGCGGCTGCTGCGCCTGAAAACGGCACCTCCCGAACAGAGCCGTCGTTCGGGACGGAACCCCGTAACTTGGTACCCCGCGGGTGCACGTCGAGTCCCGTCCCTCATCGTCCCTATGGAGGGGAATCGCGCAGCTGGGTCGGAGCTCGCTTAACTCTTGCATTCAGAAAAACCTCCCAAAAATGTGTTCTGTGAAAAAAAAAAAACAAAAACCATCCCGAGGTAATCACACGGATGGGTAATAAGACCGAAGCAGGGAAAAGGGGAGAGCTGTGCGGTGGTTGGGCACGACCGACCCCTGCTCTCCCAAATGCGCGGGAAGGCACGCCGCCGCTACATTCCCCGGTGGAAAGAAACCGCTTTTGTGGTTTGTTTTGTTTTTTTTTTTTTTTTTTTTTTAGCGTTAAAACAAAAGATTAAAAGCAAAGAGAAAGGCGATTTTGGCGCCCAAAGTGTAGGTGAGACGCTTTTGGCAGGAATAGCACCATCAGAGACCCTTGGCCCGGGGGCTCGGTGCGGCCCCTCGACCGCCCGGGCCAAGGGTCTCTGCCGTGAGGAAGCACCCAAAAAGCCCTCCCCGTCCCCTCCCTCCGCCTCAGCAAAAGCCGGTTTCGATAGGAAACACGACGGGCGTCTTCTTCGGTCTAACATCAACGGGAGCGGCGCCCGCGGGCCGACGCTGTCGTGCGTGGGGCGGCTGCGGCGCAAAAGCAACCAACCCCAACAAGTGAAGAAGGGCGGGGGGTGGAGGGCAGGGGCTCTCCTCCGGCGCCGTTCCTGCTTTTCCTGCCTGCCCGTCGGCGAGAAATGTTGGCTGTGCTTTGAAATGGGAAGTCGCGGCAGCACCCCGAGCTCTGCTTTCAAGTGTAAAACACGCGTTTTGTTTCAAATGCACGCGGGTCGGGCGGTTGTTTGGCTTCACCCCCACCCCGTTTTGTTTTGAGCTTTGGAGGTGGGGTCATTTTTTTTGTTTTGGGGACTAGAAAAAGCCAGAGTTAGGACTTTGAAAGTTTTAGGAAGCTGACAAATTGGAAATCCAACACCACTGGGTTTGGTTACATAGTTTCAAGTGAGCTCTTACTGTGCATTTAGACAGACAATGATTCCAGCGTCCTATAATTGCCTTTACCAAAATTAGCATCTATTTAGCGAAATCTAAAGATATAATTTTTTTTAAATATGTAAACTATTACCATTAAACTCTATTTTTTTTTCCACGAACTGGCTTGTTCTGTAGGGCTTTTCCCCACTTTATCCTTCCCTCCCCCCCCGCCCCGATTCTTCGCGAATGAATTTTGGAGGGGTGTTTGTGGGTTGGGTTCTTCCCCCCCCCCCCTTTTTTTTTTCTTTTTTTCCCGGAGAGTTCCCAGCTGGCAACAGCTCTCTACCTTCCACAAAACTTGAAAGGCTGATGTCCCTTGCAGGAAATGAATGAGTCGATAACATCTGACACCAGTGACCAGTCCAGTGACCCCAACCTTAATTCCACTAATACTGGAGGCCTGAAAATCTCAGTGAAGACCCTTTGCAAATCCACACCCCCCCCCCCCCAATTTTACAAAATCTGCCTTTATTTTGCAATGTAAGCAATGCTTTGCAACAAATATCTTTACATTCATTTATTGACGTGCTTTTGGTAATCTTTCACTTATTCATCGAAAAACATATACTGAATTTTCTTTTAACTGAAATTCGCTAACAAGACATTTTTCCATTTAATGAACTCAATCAACCCGTTTGTGTCTGTTTAACCAATATTCTAGCCTCTGAGGAACCTTTATACCAACTGTCGGTAGAATAGATCAAATGGAAAACATTACAACCTTTAAAATTAACGGTATCAAACAGCATCCTTTCTTGTCTTTTCGAAGCGAAGGATAGGGAGAGCTCATATTTTATAGATGTGCCGTTCTGCTAAAAGAAGTGCGGTCTTGGGCACTTCAAGTAAGTGGTGTAAACTTTCTGTTGTTGTTTTTTCTTCCGGTAACCTTAATTTCTTGTTCATAGCCGGGGTTTCACGTGTGTTAAAATGTCGTACGTGTATTTTATACTGGACATCGTCCCGGTCGTAAGATCCAAGCATATAAAATTACCGGTGATTTAATATTGTAAAATAATCGCCGTTGTAAAGGGGGCAGGGTGGTTACGAGCAAAAAGAAGTGGTATGTTGCATGGACGCGCAGGGCAGGTCAGCGTAGGAAGTCGACCTCCACTGTTGAAATAACCTATAGGAAATTTACGGTTGAAGACTGCAAAGGAATTTCAGGATTTAAAGCTTCTGCTCCACTTGCTCGGCCGCTCGTAGCTGCGCGCCGTTGCCCACCCTCGCGCCTCTGCAGCAAACGACCAAGCCGAGCACCTCGGTGTGTCACGCAGCAATGGGGCGCCGGCAGGGGAGCCTTCGCCTCCCCGGGAGGCAACAAAAGGAGTAACAGGCCCATCGGGGCAAAGGCGTCCCCCTTAATTGGGCAGACTGATCGACGCCACTTCCAAAACAACAGCAAGTGCTTTGCAAATGCGTAAACCCCTCGCAGGCAGGCTCTGCTCGGACCGGCTGGGTGCTTTGCCTTTTGTTTGCGTGTGTCCTTGGGACAAGAGAGGATGCCGGGGCCGGCCGGGAAGGGGGTTTAATAAGAAAGTAATTGAGCCCAGGTTTTAACAAGGCATAGGCAACGTTTAAAGGTTACCCAACTCTGGATGTAAAGTGAGGTTCTATGCGGGCAGGAAAGGCGAAATGGGGTGTTTCCAACCCCGGTCTGTGCCTTTGCGCTGGAGGAGAGGGGGCAGGCGGGACATAAAACGGAATCGCGCCTAATTGTGTGCGTGCGCGCGCGTGGGGGGAGGGTATTACGTTTCTAAAAATGTTTTCTAAACTAGCGTTCGGCCGCGAGCAGGGTAGCAGCCGGGGCTCGCGCGCAGGTCGGTACCGCGTACCTGTGAGAGCCGAGGGGGGGGAGGGGGAGGGGTGCCCGCCCCCGGCCGCGCGCGCGCGGGCACCGAGCCCGCTACACACAGCAGCGCGTTTCTTCCCCGAGCCGGATCCCCCCTCCCGCTGGCAGCGAAGGCTTCAACCAGCAGCCCCCGGGCAGCGCTGTGCCTCCCCTCTTTGTCTTCTTCCTCCGGTTTTTTTTTTTTTTTTTTTTTTGGCCTTCCTCTAGCAAATCCTTTTCTCTGTCACTCCTCCTCTCCCTCGCGCTCCTAGGGAACAATCGCTGCTGATTGAGGTTCGCTCCAATACAAGGCTTGAAAAACTGGGCTCTTATTTAGGAAGTCATTAATCACATCCCCTCCCCCGGAAAGAGATGGCGGAGAAACCTGTGAAGTACAATTCCTCGCCCCATCCCCCTCCAGAAATGTTTTGAAACGCCAAAACCTCCGCACGTTCTGGGCTACGTTAAGGTGATAGCGCGTTTCCAGCGCGCTTTTTTCACTTGAATGCTTAATTCGTAACGCGCAGCAAAGGCGTGAGCGCCGGCAGCCGCCCGGCACGCACACGCGTGTGTGTGACCGTCCCCGTCGTCCCGTCCCGTCTTCCCCCCCCCGGGACGCCGCCGCGCTGCGGGGGCTTTGGGCGGCTTTTCTCCAGGTGGAGGCGGCGGTCCGGTTCTCCATCTGCCCGTGTTTCGCGCAGTCGGTAGCAGGGATGCCTCCCGCCATACGTAGCGCGCGTCGCTACACACGTGTGTATCTCATTTGTACGCATCTTGCAGCCGCGTGTGGGCGCGCACCCCACCTACGGCGTGCGCGGAGCCCCTGATAACCGCATCTGCGCGTCCGCCTCTGCCTGCGTTTGTGGGTCGGTCTCCGCGCTGTGCCTAGAAACACACGGATCTTCCTACGTATTTGTGCATGCACGGGAGCGCAGAAACCCCGGAATAATACGTCATCTCGATTTCCCGTAAAGACGCGTGCAGATTAGCTGTCGAGAAAAAAAAAAAGTGTTGGAAATTTCTTGTTCATTCATAAATTATTTCGGTGTGTCAGCCTAGTTGAAATGGCGATTGGCTGCTCCTGCCTCCTGCCAACCCCTTAAGGATCCGATGTGAAATTAGTAGCAAGAAGGCATGTAATTGACTGAGTCACGTGTGCGCAGGGGGCCAGAAACGGAGCGAGAGCGAAGGGGAAAAATCAAAAGAGGGAAAGCACATTAGACCATGCGAGCTAAATTTGCGATCGTTCAAAATCAGGATGTTAGATTAATGCAGAAGACCACTTCGATCCACAGGGAAAGTTTTCATCTCACGAGTTTGGAGCAGAGGGCCCGTGGGGCAACATGGCCGAAGGTTAATTTTCTTTTTCTATTGTTTTACTATGATTTTCGCTCGCTCGCTCGCTCTCTCCCTCTCTCATCCCCCCCTTCCCCCACCCCCCTTTTAACCCAACTATGCATTACCCTTTTTTAGCAGCTCGCGCAAGGGGGCTTTCTCCAAACCCATTGTTACCCAGCTCAGAAACTGTTCCGTACCGCCCACACCGATTCACAACTTGAAAAGCTTTCAGGGGGCTATTGTTTGAATTGTTCCTGTTTGATTAAGCACAGTTGCAGTGGTGGGATGAGAAAACGGCCGTACACCTGTCCCAACTTTAATCGAAAGTTTATTCCAAGGAGGGATGGATACACGCTGGAAAATAGTGGTTTCGGCGCTGCATGTGCAATAACCAGTTGTACAATCTACCCAATTTTGCTTATTCTCTCTCCTCCACCCCTCCTCGGCCGGCCTCCCCCCCTCGCCCCCCCGGTCCTGCGCCTTGCGAGGAGAGACTAATTGGGCTGAGAATCTCTCTTGAGAAATGGGATCGGTCTTAAACCAGCAATATTCAAGTAAAGTATCGCGTTCCGTGCGGTAATGTGGCTGAAAGATGGAGTTAAATGGAAAAATACACGTATGTACAGAAACGTGGGCTGCCCTGGGCAAAGGGAGAGGGAGAGCCTCCGTACGCAGTGTTTCCTCTCTGTAACCTCCGGTGATTTTATTTTTTTACGTATTTTGGGGGGAAGGTGGTTTATTTTAGGATTTAGGAAGAAATAAGCTCTTTTCGCCGCTTGCTTTTCGAGTTTGTTTTGTTTGCCCTTTTTTTTTTTTTTCCGGTTTCTTCAGTAGTAACTCCTTTATCCAGCGGCAAAAGGATGTTACCAGAATTTAACTCTTTGCTTTGCATCTTGTGTCCCCCCCCTTTCTTTTTCTTCCCCCTTCCCCCCCACCCCCCCCACCCCCCCGCCGCCTTTCCCTCTCCCTCAGCAGGGGCGAGTAAAGGTGGAGACGAGCCCGGGAAGTTGCCGGAGCAGGAAGAAGAGGAGGAATCCCAGGTTTTGCACGGAACCGGCCATTGCAAATGGTTCAATGTGAGAATGGGATTCGGGTTCATCTCCATGAGCAACCGAGAGGGAAGCCCCTTGGAGTCTCCAGTTGATGTCTTTGTACACCAAGTAAGACCCATTTTTGTCTGCCATCTCAGCCTGCCACATTTGGTTGAGCTCAGCGGGACTCCGGTTTCATGTGAAGTGAAGTAACCTATTTTTCCTAGGTATTTAGGTGCATCTGTAATTAAAAGGTTGCCTTAGGTAGTGGTTTCATTGGCAGAGTACAATTTGAGTAAATAAGGTCGTGAGATCGCGGTTAGTCGCTGTGGCCGGAGATTTGTGCAAAGGGATAATGTTTTTTCTTCGTATCTTCCTCCTTGGTTAGAAACGTTTGTGCTTTTTAAAATTTATTTTCAAATGCCACACTTTTCAACAAGGTTTAGCATTTGTCACCAGACCGATCAGGAGCAGATAGCCTTTCCTTGGAAACCGATTAAAATTAAACTCGGAAAAGGACAAATAAATGTCGGTTTTCATTCGCGTATCATTTGAATACGATTTTAAACGCTTTTCTTGTAAACCTCGAATTGCTTTTTAAAAGCTCATCTGAGATTAGTTAGTGAAATTAAGACATAATTATAGTGTTATTTTGCAGTAATTCAGACCTGAGAGCGTCCCTGCGGTGATACACTGAAGCATGCATGTGGTTTGGTTGGTTGATTTTTAAATATTCTTCCCGGGGGTGGGGGGGGGGGAAGTAACGATTAAGGAATCAGACCAAAAGCAGCGTCTCTGTAAGGCTGTTCGGGAGAGAAGGGGCGTGTGGCCGTCGTTTTTCTTTCTAAGCACGGCAGCGTGAAAGGTGTTCGGATTTTGAACGTGGAAGCTGGTATGAATGCCTTCACGCAAAGGAGTTTCACGTGCCAGATACGTACAAAATGATAAAGTTAAGGGAACTTTCCCCAGGATCGGTAACGTGGTTCGTGAAGAAGGAGCATGTGTTAGACCTTCCCTGGTCCTTCTGTTAGTCTCCAGTTGCAACAACGGTATTTTGAATGTCACCCGTCTTCCCTGAGGTCAGAGAACAGAAGAGCGGTATCAGGTAGAGAGACCATTTTGGGTTTGGCTAGGGCCATGTTAGGGAAGCAAAAAGGCATCTTAACTTTTTACGTGGTTGTCCATTTTCTATGACGTTTGCCATGACGGTGCAGGGGAGTGTTCCATGATTATATAGTGATTCCCTTTTAACGTTCCATTTGATGGCCCGGCCTTATTTTGTGGTTACTTTCATCAGGCTTTTTAAAAGCATACACCTTTCATAAGGTTAATAAAAAGGTGACTGAAACTATGGCGTGTTGCCTTGCTCCTTGCGGTGGTGGATTTCTGATCTTGCTGTCTTATGTGTACCCTACGCCTAATCAGTATTAGCTGGTTGTGTTTGGAGTTAGGTACAAAGGGTAGAATCCAATTGTGAACTTACTAAATTCTTCCACTTCCTGCGTTGTACTGGCATATGAGGTGCCCCCCTCTTTGCTGCTGCTTTTTCTTTTTGGAACTGAATGAATGAAGTACTTATCAAAGAAGGAGCAGTCTTCCTCCTCTTTTTCCCCCTTTCTTTGTACCTTTTTAAGTTGTGAAATTGCTTTTTACCGTTCTATACATGTACTTTATAGATGAAACCTTTTTCTTCATCTAATTTTGTGTTAATACATGTCATCCTTTTTGCTTTTCAAATACTAGAAGACAAACATTTGAAGCATAGTAGTGGTGTTATTAAAAAAACGCATTTGGAAACAAAGATTCATAGAGCTGTGGAAATAGAGACGTGTTGAACTGCATGATAACATGATACATTTAAGTAATACTAGACAAGGTGCGCTGCTCCGTAATGGAAAGTAATCATAGAAAATAATAAAAGCATGCGGTAAACTTGGAAGTTGCTACTCAGTTGTGTCCCCTAAAGGAGGGGTCAAGAAGGAAATGTTAGACATGTTTGTTTAATAATTACAATTTATCGATATCCTTAGGTTTCTAAGATGTATCACAGTGTAAAGTGCAGTGAAAAATAGCATGTTTCATTGCATATAAACCATGCGCCTCAGTCATTTTGAGTATTACTTGGATAAATGTCTTACTGAGTGAATTTATTAGTGTTCTGCAATGGATTGCTCTTACAACAAAGAAAATACATTTCTCACCTTTTTGTTTCTGAGGAAGTCTAGGATATACATAAACTTCATGGTGACCTGAATCTTCTTTCCATCAGTCAAAAGCAGAATTTTTCTGTTTAATGTAATGGGGAGAAGCAGTATCTATTTTGTTTCTGAATACGTTTTAGATAATTTATATTGCTATATAGAATGCTTTGTGTTAGCTGACCGGTGGTAACAGTAGCAGCCAGAGCATAAAAATGTCTTTAAATCAGTAATGTTATTTAACAGTGCTGCTTGTACAATAGTGTCTGTTGCCTGAACAGTGACTGGACCCTATTCCTATTAGTTTTATTCATTTGAAAAATGTGATAATGTGAAAAGGCCTTTTCAAGGCAAAGATGATAGTTTATTAATCTGTTGAAACAAAATATTGCTGTTCAAAACTGCTTTGAAAACACGTCATTATTAAGTGCGTGCACATACTGTTGTGTGCATTCACTTGTTCTGCAATGTTTGTAGCTACTAGTATCAGTATTCAGAGGAATTTTCAGAAGAAAATATTCAGAGTATCAATATTCAGAGGAAAGAAGCTTCCATTTTATTTAGTCCATGTCCTGTCAAATCTAGCTTGAACTCTGCAACAAGACTTTTACTGCCTTATCTTACCTTTTCTTCGTGAGGTTATGCCCAGTTTATGAGATCTTGCAATGAGCAAAAACTTGCTGGGTGTCAAGTCAAAGATCCTGTAATAGTTTAAGCTCATTATACCTAGACTTTTGAGCTTGTAGTAAGAAATTTTGCTTTCTTCTTGGAGATCCCCCTTGCTTGTCTGCAGATTATAGTAATGTATTTCTAAAGTCACTGCTTCACTAATTGTATATATTGATATATTTTTAGAGGACCATGCTTTTATTTGGACTTCTCTTCCCCATCACCCAATGAAAGTTCTGTTCATGTAACATCTGCAGGATTGAGTTTTTAACTCCATCTTTTAAGTCCTTCCTTCAGCACTAATCATTTTGATCTTCTCTGAACTACCTTCAGGTGGTTGTTACCCTTCTGGTAATGAGGTACCTAGAGCTAGATGCATTATTTAGGGTAGAAACGTGCATCTGTCTGTGTGTTTGTGTGTACACAATGTAAATAGCGTACACTTACAGACATCTACGCTCTTGTCCTTTTCTAGTTTCGGTCTCATACAGCTTACATCTTTAAGTCATGTGTTTGAGTCATTTAATGTCATGTAAATATTACAAGTCCTAAAAGGTATTTAATTTTTTGAAGACAAGCCATGTCCAATGCAGCAATGTGCCTAGTCCACTGTGTTTCTTTTACAAAAATAAAATTAAAAGAATAGTAGCAATGTTAGTCCTGTGCAACTCTGCTAAATCCAAGAAATGTGCACCTTACTGGACTTGGCTCAGTATTGTCTTTGGGACCTTTAATAGGTTAGCATGGGATGAATAATACAGCTTGCTGCTCGTTTATGATGTGAATTCTGCACATAGTTACATGTGAACAGCTCTTGTTAAATTTTACTAAAAGGTCTATTTGTCAAAGGGTAAAACAGACTGGAGAGGTGAAGACAGTGAAACCTTTTGTGGTGCCCATGAAAAAAGGTCTTCATTGCCAAGAAGAGCTCAAGTTTTCATAAAATCGGAGAAAAGGATAATGATTGTTAACGTATTTTTGCATGTTCAAAATTGTACACACAACTTAGATAAGTACAACTTTTTTGGATGCTGGCAGTAAGGCAAAAATGCTGCGGATTATTCTTTGCACAGATTTTGTATGGACTGCTAGAAACATCTGTATTTTCCTTTGCTTAGCATAAAGCCCAGATGTTAAAGATGATAACAAAGGGTAGGGTGCTGGATGTAAACAGACACAATTAAATACATGTTTGTGAATATCAAGGGTTATAATGTTGTGTTCTGTTTCTGAGTAATGTGGTCTTTGAGGACGAGGTGGATTGTTCAGTTCAGATGATGTTTGTTGGGACCTGTCTCTGTAGTCCAAACTTTTTACTGTGTTAAGGGATTAATAAAAGATTTCTGAACTGGGACCTTAAACATGATCCTTCTTTGGGATCCTCTTTTATGAGATGGGGAGAGGAAGGAAGGGAGGAGCAGCATGCAGGAGTTGGTGTATTTTGTTTTCTCATTGAAGGGAACATGGTTGGTTTGAAATTTTATACTTTCATCTGAACTTTCTTACAGTTGCTGCAAGTCACTGTTATTACAAGATTTGATAAAAATGGAAGAGAGCCTTTTTTTTCTTTCACTCAGTCCTTCTGCACTATTGTTTGTATATTATAAATTTTGCCCTTATTGTCGCAAGTACCTATAACAAAAGGAGGGAAAATTACTGAGGCTAATCAGTTATGATTGTAAACAGAAGAATAAATGGAAAATTAGACATGTAAGCAGCATCAGAAAAGTTTTTCCCTTAATTTGACCCACCATCCTTTTTGATGATCAATGAGATGCCTATTCTTCAAATGCCTAGTACTTCAGCCACAGTTGAACAGCTTTTTCTAGGATGAAGTTGGGCATGGCAATGATACACTGAATGCTGACTCTCTAATTTTGTGACACATGTGTGATCCGGTGCTTTCACAAGGATGCATTCATTCATTCATCTAGCACATCTTTTCAATTTCTGTGTTATTAGGAGCCTGTAAAAAACTACTTAATTGCTCAGGAGAACTGGAAGTTCTGGGCAAGCAAGTGGGATCAATATTACATTGCTCCTTACTGTAAAATATGACATAGCAATGCCCCTTTGAAGTACAGCAGTCTCCACACAGAGTATGCTATTAGAAATTCGTTGTCTTTGACTTCTGCTGGGGACCAGGCAAGCCCTATCCTAATCAAAACAAAAGTGGCTAGCAGGATTTAGAGAGGGAAGCTGAGGAAGGAAATGAATGGGGAGTAAACGTGTGGCTGAAGTGAGCGTATGTATAGGAGATCCGGCAGAGATCAGACCTAAGCTAAAGTTGTCGGTGTCAACGTCTGCTCAGCAGCCTCAGTGTGTGTAGAATCTGTAATGGGTAACTAACTGCTGGACATCCGGAGCCAGGCTTTGGCACCCACCCGTTGTGTTGGAGCATACAGAGAAAATGGACTTTAAATTATAGGGATGATAGATTTGTGGTGTGATGTGGAGCCTTGTTTGGGATTATTTATTTATTTGTATATTTCGGCTACTAATTAGGCCCAGTCTTACGTTTCAAGTCCCACCTATGGACCCATGGACAGATGGCAAAATACTTCACTGAGAGCTTGACAGTTTAAGATGGTTGTCTGAAGAAACTTGTCATTTGGTATTTAAGTTATGGAGCCACCATCTGTGGAAATACCTTCTAGATTTCATCTATTTCCATCTAAATCCAACATTTTGGTGTATTTTTATCGATAGACATGTGTAGTACTTAAGTGAATGGCAAGTCCTATTAAACCTAAATGGTTTTGGATCAGATCAGATTTTGCTGAAGAAGTTTAAACATTAAATGTTGATAAGGAAAAATCACAAGCGGCCCAGAGACAGAGGCCTGCAACGGGACTATTTTGTCTTAAGAGCGATTGGCAGTCTTTGGCAGAGCAGTAAATACACCCTTTTTCCAGAGCATGCTATCCTTCTTTCTCCAAGACTGAGGAAGTTGTGCACAGGGGTTGGGATACTGGAAGGAAGAGGATATTTTGTCTGGGGCACAAACATAAGATATCAAAGCAGATACATGAACCAAAGCTAAAAGGAAATGAATTGTCAAATTGGGAAAAATTTTGTTATTGTTGCTTGTCCTGGTTTGCAACTACATTACTGAGGTAGTAAGTATATCTGGACCTATCCAGAGATTTGTTTCAGGCTCCTTACAAAGTATACTCCTATGTAAATATTGTTTAATTTATCTTTCTTATGTAACCCCTCAGTAAAGACCTGTCATCTTTCCCCACTAGTTACCAACAGAAGCAAAATTAGGCCCATGAGTTTCTACAAAGGTGTATAAAAGTGACTGTAAAGGCATAATTTAAGTAAGATCCTAGGAACCTAGAAACCGGAGGGTGAAGGCCATTTATGATGTTTCTTAAACGAACACAAAGAAATAAGGACATACCATTTACATTTTTCATTCCTTGGATTTAAGGATGCTTTCCCCCCCCCTTTTGTTAAATTAGCTGAAAGTTATCATGACAGATAGGTATTATGTGATACTTAAGTCTTTCAAAGGAACAGTACTCAGGACAGGTTTGTACTAGCTTTCTCTTGCTGGATATCACTGGTGAAAGCAGTGAATCCTTAAATTGCTTCTACATCAGCAGAGTATCAGTAAACACCTCTGCATGGAAGGTAGGGAAGTGCTTCTGATTGCTCGAGCATATTTAGTGGGAGAAATTGGTGTCCAGCCCTTTCCTCAGATTATTCTGTCGGGTCCTCACTCTTACAATGGGGGGTTAACTCCCTGGGAGATGGCTAGAGGGAATTCCAGATCCCCACTCCAGAGATGGCTCAGCTGCTTGCGGAGCAGCTGTGGAAACTGCTGCAAGTTTTACAGTTAAGGAAAACTGGCATTGATTTTTATTTCCCCCCCCCCCCCCAACATGCAAAGCTGTAACATGCAGCAGGTCAGCAGCTGCTCTGCAGGCAGCTGAGTTGGCTTTGCAGTAGCAGTCTGTTGAACAGGTGGAGGTTGAAACTCTTACAGCTACCCTTCTTGGTGGGCGTCCTACAGCCAAGATTTTACTTTTACATTTGGCAGCAGTGCTGCTGCTTAAGTAAGCTTCAAGAGCTTTTAAACCTCTCCCTGTTGGGCTAGCATAAGTGCTGCTGAAGCTGAGTGGCAAACCCAGCTGGGGAAATTTTGGTTTTCATATCTTATTTTTATCATTTTTCATATCGGAGAAAACCCCATGATCACTACAAATAAGGGTGGGCAGTGTTGGCATCATGGAAGGGCAGCCAAGGATGCAAACAAGCAGGTGCCAGGGTGAGGTGAAGGTATAGGAAGGAAAGAGAGCTGGAAGCTGCTGTTGCAGAAATGTGGATGAAACTGCAGCCTCCTCTGGTGCAAAATAGAATACTGGTGTTACATTCAGATGGGGAGACAATTAAAGTGTTTTCACAAGAAGAAAGACTTGAATGACTTTTCAAAAAAATGGGCACTTGTGGATATTGGAATGAGTACAAGCATCTGAGCTCTCCTTGAAAGTGGAATGTTTCAGGAATCTTTTTTAGGTCACACTTCAGTTTAATCTCTTATATTTCTGTTTTTCTTGTTTTATTGGTTACAGTTAAGCTGTGGCATTGAAATGTATTGAATTGCAGTTTTAAACAAGCACTATTGATAAAACAAACCCCCCAAAATTAGGAGGAATTTTCGATCTGTGACAATAATGTGTGTTTCTTACTTCTACGGAACAGAAGTAAGTATATTTACAGGGTGTGTTCATAATAATTTGGATATATTTTTTTAGCAGATAGGTGAGAAATAGTGAAATTACTTGATAATCTGAAAAGTATAGCCCCCTAATTATTCCATATGCATAATTTTGAAAATTAAATAAATCAATACATTTGAGAAGTTATTCATCTGAGAGTATGTAGAATATCTTTGTTCTATTATCAGTGCAGAGGCCAAGAAAATCACACAGATACTTTCTATTCCAAAGTTCTAATCTAGTGCTAGAATTAGATTTTTTTGGAAGGAGGGAGGCTGAAAGGTTTGTTTTGGTTTTATTGGCATCATAGGTTAGTATTTTCACGGGTTAAAATTGTTTAACAGGTAAAATCTGACTGGATCCATATGTTATCAATACTTGGAGTATGTGAATTTGTCTACGAAATTGAAGCGATATTCCACGACTACTGCAGATCTTACAGTGCTCTGTTAGAAAACACTAATGTTGTTATTACATTCATAAGTGTGTGCTGCTCATGAACATAGCTGATAGTGGCTTTCCCATCAAAGATAATCTGTTCCCAGAGAGGCCCTCTTCTAATTAGTCATGGTAATTTATAGGTATGCAGTGCTGAGGGATTTTTTTTTTTCTAGATTGCTTTTACTGTAATGCCACTTGAGGCTACTTTAACATTTGTGTTATAACTTTCTTTGTTTATGGTCATATAAATACATGCACCAAAATAATCCCTGGGCTGAAATTGAGAGTAACAGTGATAGCCCTTATATACGTTAAGTAGACTAGAATAAGCACAAACTTGTATTTTTTCCAAGTACAGGTGTCTTTAAAATCTCTTAATACCTCATGTGTGCTATAATTTAAAAAATGTTTTATTTCATTTTACAACTGTGTTTTGCAAGCTAGTAATCAAAATCTTGGTTGGTTTTATAAGCTATTTGTAATAATACAATCTTAGTGGAAATATGGGGTTTTAAAAAGCCTCTGCTGACCATGTGTAGTAATTTCTGAATATTCTTGTATTTCCAATATAATGAGTCTAAGAAATATGTAGAAGTTTTAGTATAGAATGTACCTAACAGATACAAGCTGACTTCTGTAGACTTTGGATTAGACCCCCAACTACCCCCTGTATTTAACAGATAGCTATTGTTATCTTACCCTGTTTAATAACCTGGCCTAAGACAGGTAGATTGCACATTTTGAGTATTAGCCATTGTTGACATTGAAGGGGAATTAGATAAAGAACTATTCACAAACCTCTTTGCTACCCTCTCCCAAAATAAATGATAAAATAATAATATATATATTTGATAATGATAAAAACATCTTTAATGTTTTATTAAAAAAATAGTACATCAGGTGAATGGAAATTTGAGGATTATCTCAACAGTAAACAAAAACTTATCCTTAACATAATGAAACCATTACAACCCTTCTTTTCTTGTGGGTGTTACAGAGCTGATGGGGCAAATTCTGCTCAATCTTCTCATGTGAAGTTGTCCCACTGACCTGTGAAACTTATTCAATAAACTGGACAGCATTAGGAGTGCATTTTAAGTGTCTTATAGCGAGTGTTCTCACTGGAAGTACATAGTTCACATCCTTTTGGTTTTGAAAGTGTGTAAGTGTGCTTTTTGTCCTCAAAAACTTGTAAGGCCATATTATGATCTGATTTGTTCCCTGTACAGTACCTAAAATATAAAGTAGTACACTAGGGTTTGGGTCAGTGCTACTTAATCAGGAGTTAACTTAAAATGATACAACTTAACATGATGTGTCAGCATGAACTTGACATTTATGTAACTTGTATATACCTTTCAGAATATGCTACTTGTTTTGTACTGTGAATATATGATATTTAATGTCTTACCCAAATTTGCCTGACCACTGATCTGCTCAGCTGCTTTGATGCAAAGGTCTTGGGCTGACAATGTTGTGGGTTTTTTCATCTTCCTGTTGAAAAATTGCTCAGTCCCAAGTCATTCCCTCACAGGAGGCAAGAGTGGTAGAAGTGCTCCCAGTGTGACCGCTCACCATGGGTGCGCAGGCAGGTTCTCTTGAAGGGGAATGAAGTGCACCCTTGCAGCGAAAGGACCTTGGGATCTAGAGACAGTTGGGGCCACCTGTACAGGGCCCTTGATTTCTGGCAGGGGTAATAGGATGCGGTAGGTATCAGGAAAACTTCTGAAAAACTTTGTAACTACAGTATTGGGTATCTGTGTTCACAAGGGGAAGGATGGGAATCCCCCTGGCAGAGTCCTCCACCATGACTTGCCTTTTTCCTGGTACCCTGTGTTAGGGATGTAGAGATTCTACCCAGATACAAGGGAGCACTGACTTATGGGGGGGGAGTAGCTGAAGCCCCCGTCCAGACAGGAGGAGGTGGACAGTTTACAGATTTGGAGGCATAAAATGGTCCTCAATTATTTGTAAACGCAGTTAGTAAAAAAGTTTCCATTTTGCCACAGTGTTTAACAGCTCTTCACTACAGTGAATAAATTTTTGTTTGGCTGTGCCAAACATGCTTGCTTTGTCTGCTTCAGTGTTTGATTTTGGGGGGGTTCTGTGTGTGTGCGTGCTAATTAAAGAAAGCATGTTACATTTGTTATAGCTGTTTTATATGAATCAAAATCACTTTTGTTTAATGTTTTCACATAGCATGTTTTGCAAAAAGTGTTTAATGGATGGGAAGTGTAGGGTAGAAGTTAACCCTGGAAGTAACGCATGATTTCTTGTGTAGGAGTCTGGATGTAGCGTGCACACTGATTTTAACTAACAGGACATTCAGCAGGGCATCCTGTTCATTGTGCGCTATTCTGGTTTAGAAACTGTTGCAACCTCGAAACAAAGATAAAAGGAAAATGATTTTTTAAAGCATTTTTAATTGGCTTCAAGAATTAGTGATAATTATCAAAGATAGATATTACTTGTAAGGTGGTTGATCTGAGTGTGAAGCAGATGCATGAATAAACAGTGTCAGAAATTAAGCTTCTTTATAGAGAACTTTGCATGTCACCATTGACTTTAAAGGACCAGGCACAAGGAGAGGACTGTGGGATTGAACTGTAGATGATAAGAGAGCAAAAGATTTTAAAGGTTTGTTGTCAAGATTAAAATCACATTCAGGATTTTCAGGCAGAAGTACAGTGCCTCTGAAGATAAAATCTTTTCCTTAAACTAATTGGAACAGGATTTTGTTAGTGTTGATTCATGCTTTTGTGAACACTTAATGCAGCAGTAAATACCACATCTTTTATTAAGGAGTGCTTCATTCTCCTGGACTGTAGTTTATCATCTACGCTAAGAAAGTAGGCTATCACATTCTCCTCTTAGCAATCCCCTTTTTTTTTTCCTCAAGAATTAAAAAAAAAATCTAAACATTCTAAAATCTGATCTATTAGATTTGAAAATGTTTAAAATTATTTAAATTCAAAACATTCTGGTTGAGAAGGTTCCTTTAAATTTGATCTATGCCTCTGTTGTCTTCAGTAGAAATTAGCAGAGACTTTTGTAAAAAACAAAAATGCACTTTCCATTTTGTATAATGTCTTTGCATTTAATGACTACATAACATTCTTGTATGACAGCAAATACTTTTCATAATTAATCTGCAGTCTACTTTGAGCAACAAAATCTCTTTATGCTTAATAATGTAATTGGTTGGATTCAGTTTCCCCAAAGAATTTTTACATTCATCTTCATTAATTCATTTTCATTAAGCAATTCCATATTTTTTAAAATGGACGATTATTTTTATAATATAGTAGTTTCTTTTTTACTTACAATTATTGATAGTTTATTGGAAAGTGACAGTCCCTTCCATTCTTCTATGGGTTTATTGTTAATCTTTACGCAGATAGGACTTCTTCCTTGGATGATCATTTCTTTAACTGGTGTCAACTGTGAATGGGCCACGATTAGACTGTTAATATGGCTACAGTTGAAGCACTATCCTTTTGCCAAATATTAATTATTTTTAGTGTTCATTATTTGATAGTATAATCAATGGTTAGCATTTTCTATGATCGCCTACAGATAATACAGTTTTTTGATATGGGAATCAGTAATTGTTTTTAATTATATATAAAGCAGTACTATGCTTTTGTAATTATAATTTGTTTTCCTTGTATCCATATGTAACTTAGAATTTATTCTCTTTTAATACTATGTCCATTACAAGGGAGCTAAACCACCACTGACCACAACAGGTGTAATGAAATGGACCTATAGGCTATTATGTTCTCCTGAGAAGTATTGAGGTAATTGGCATAAGATGCTTCATTTTGTTGTAATATTTCTGGTTTTAGGATGATGACTATAATTTATTTGTTGAATTCTGAAAAACTGGTAAACCTTATCTTAGTTTCTGTTTCTCCCTTTGTTTGATGTGCATTTTAATAGTACAGTATATTTTAGCTACACTTCAAGGACCAAATATTACCAAGAGATGAAATGTTGAGCCAGGTGAAATCAGTGAAATATTCATCAATAGGTATGCTCAATTTCTCTCAAGTATTTTTTCTGATAGTTTCATTTGGGAGCTTAGATACTTAAAACAGAAAAGTTTGATTAAATAAAGGTAAGGGTGTGTGTGTGTGTATAAACTGTCATTTAGTGTACTTGTTTATTACATTTGTGAGTGCTGCACAATATTTGAAATGCTACAAAACTAATTATGTAACAGCATTATTTGTTTGAACTTCTCATACATGAATGTTCATCTAAATTTCTTGCAGTGCATTCAGTTGTACCATGTACCCTCAGAGAAATGTGACTCCTCTCTATTTACATCTTCAGTGGCAGAAAATACTCCATTGGCTTCCTTTGTTCATTTTAACCAGGGTCTTCATTAGTTTAAGGGTAGCTTTGCCATTTTGTGGACAAGTTTGAAATTCCTGGCATTTCAGGTCTGAAAGAGGACTAACTTGGCAGATGATTATTTACTGGTAATATGCAAGAGGATAAAAGTGTGTGCCAAACTATGGCTTTCTGCATTGAAGTTAACATGTAGAAAGTTCAGTAAGGTTTTTTTTTTGTTGTTAAATTCCAACGGTTTAACGAAGTTAACCTAAATTTTTAAGTCTTGCTAGCACGTTGTTCTTCTGGGCACACTCACATCTCATTGCCAATTATTTTAAGATGATGGACAAAAGAAGTAAATTATTTCCCTTTATTAAATCTGTATGGAAGTAAATTATCAAAAAATACAGGTACAAGCTAAATATGTATCAAAGATAGTAGGCTTGCTTCCTTTAAAAATTGGTTTGATTACACTACTGTAAAATAATTTTGTCACAATTAGACAAAATATTTTCTTGCCAAAAGACAGATGTTCAGATTTTGAAATGTCCAGTTTCCATGCATTGGACTAATTTTATAAAGAGCTTTCTGGTAACAATGTTGCTATTAAAATGTTACCATTTATAAAGCTACATAAAAGCATTAAGAAATTAAATTAGCAAAATTAATTTAGATATTATGTAAAAACACAACGAAATATTCATTATGAATTAAGATGAGATCTCTTAAATACTTGCATTCCAGCCTTGTTTTCATATTCTACAGTGTTCATGCCTATTTCAGGAAATCTGTTTCACAGTGTAGGTCAGTTTGGATTCTGCTGCATAAAGGAATGGCAGAGACTGATGCTAATTGTCACCTTGGTTTTTATATTTGTCAGTCCCCTTCTGGATCAGTGCATTGCAAATCCATATAATTAGTATCTAGAAGGGGCCAAAAGTAAAGATTCTGGGTCTTAATTTTTCCGCTTGCTGACAAGATTTGCCAGTCAGCTGTTGACTTCTTTGCTGCGCTACAGTTGGTGTGGTTGGAGGAAAACCTCTGGTCTTGATTTTTTTCATGTATAGATGTTGTATTTGTTGTATGTGCAGTTGGTAGTGCAGGTTGCTTTTAATATAGAGGTTGTCTTGGACTGCTTTGGTGATGAAGGGACTGTAGGGTAAGTGCAGTTAGTGCTCCTCTTCACTTAAAACATGCATGAATGGGATCACTGAGAAATTTTTTTGGTGTTTTTCCTATGCCTGTTTTTATCTAAGATCACTGCGGACATAACAACAGCAAAACATTACCACTAATAGCGAACAAAACAGCTGACATCCTCTTCTCAGTTACAAATTTATAAAGGGTAGATTAATTGATTGGCTGATGTAAAGACAGGTTATTTAATTCTCCTCTTTTTCGTCCCAGTGGCAAAACAGGCTGGAAGACTGGGGGTTTTATATTTTTAACGTATCGGTATCAACCCATAACCGGTTTTAAGGCTTAGCTTAAAGAGTTTAGGTCGATGAATTTAGGTGGGCAGTTAGGTATTTGGAAGCGAGGCATGCCGCTGTTTTGGGGCCGGTCTGGGTTTGTTCCCCCCACACGCACACAGGGCAGCTACCCAGGGCCGCGGGCAGCGGCGGGGGCTCGGCGGCGGCGCTGAGGGGCCGGGGTGGGCAGGAGCCTCCTTAAGGGCGGCCGGGCCTGGCCCCCCCGCCGGCCGGCGCGGGAGGAATGCGCGGCCGCTTGGCTCCGGTTGCAGGCCCGGCCCGGCCCGGCCCGGGGAGCGGGGCTCAGGCCGCGCGCTGCCTATCGCTTCCTTGGGCCCTCATAGCCTGGCCCTCCCCGGCGGTCAGCTACGGCCCAGGGAAGTGATTGATGCGAAAGATTCAAAGATGTTCGTTTTATTACTCTCTTAATATGGTTTAAATTGTTTTTTTAAAAGAAAAGTTAATTTAGCGCACAGTGCAGAACTGGGAACGCTGGTTAGTATCTTTGAGAATCGAAATAATGATAGATCAGGAGTAGCTTTGAGGGTCTGACCCGTTGGCGGGGGCCGTGCTTCTGAGGTCAATGGCTCCAGCGCTGCGCCCTGGCTCCTCAGCAATGAGCCACGTCCTTGCCACCCGCTGGAACGGCTACCGCCGTGCCGTGGGGGCGGCCGCCGCTTCCCGTACTGGCGGGCCGATTTACCGCCAGCCACACAGCAAACGCAAATTAAAAGAACGGGCAAATAAACAGCAGCGCGCTCACGCGTGCTTCCATTTTTCCCGGAGGGTTGCTGCTACGCGTGTCGGCGCTTAGGGCCGTGGGTGGCGCACGTTTATACGGGGGCCTAGTGAAGGCGTAGAGGCTTGGAAGCTGAGCCGGGGTTAAGGCGAGCGCCCAACACTTTGTTCTTGTCTCGGCACCCCAGGCAGGGCCGGGGCCGGCCCCCGGGACCAGCCGCCGCCCCGGGCCGGCAAGAAGCGCAGGGGCTGCCCACCAAGATGGCGGCGCCTCGGCCGGGCCCGGCGGAGGCCCCCCGCCCGCGGGCTCTCGTTACTGCGGGCCGCGGCCCTGGGCCGCTTCTCGGCCCGCAGGCCCCACCCCGGGAGGGCGGCAGGCGGCCGGTGCCACCCTTTGTTCTGCGGCCCCGGGGTCCTGCCCCTTCCCCCGCCCCAGCGGAGGAAGAGGTGGCGGCGGGAAGGGCGCCGCGAGGCGGCTGCCACACGTGGGCAGCCCGGTGGCGTGCTCGCGGCAGCGGCTGCGCCTCGACGCGCGCCGCCTCGCTTCCACCTTCACTTCGAACGGGAGCGGAGGCCGTGTAACCCCGGAGGGGGTCTCCCTGCCCGCCCCCGCGCTGGCCCGCTGCGCCGCGGGGCTCGGCGGGACCCCGCCGGGGCGTCAGTCAGTCAGTCTCCGCGGGGCTCGGCGGGACCCCGCCTCTCCCGCCGGCGAGGCGGTCAGTCGGTCACCGACTGAGGAGGCCCGGGCCGGGGCGCGCCGCCAGCCCCTTCCCCGCCCTGGGAGCCCGCGCCGCCGGGAGCAAGGGCTCAGGCGTTACAGTGGGGGTTGGGGGGCTTGGAGGGGGTGGTCTTCTCCCCTTTCGCATTAAAAACGACTTTGAAAACAAATGCAGCCTTCTTTTAAGGAGTATGTGAAACCTGAGCTAAGTGTTGCATTTGTTGTTTGCTTCGTCGGTGTTTAGAGGTTTTTGAACGCTGGATGGAGAATTAAGTGTCGGTATGATAGAAAGTTAGGCGTTTGGTGATTTTTCTTAGACCTCTCAGAAGAGCTGGGCTTCCCCTCTTCACGATCAAGCAAAGCATGCTACTGAATAACATGCTGTGTGGAAGTAGTTGTATTCACAGAAATATCTGCAATTTTAAAGTGAATACATTTTTACGAACAACCAATATTTTTTCTTAAACTTGTTAGAACGTTTACGTGGCCTGTTTCTCTTGTTGCTTACAATTTCTCTTTAACTTCTGAGTGTTGTAATGTGACAACACAAAGAAAGGCTTTGCAAAATATTCAGCAGAATTATCTGCTTGTGTTTGTTTTGAAGGAGAAGATAGTCCTTCATGCTAAAAAGTCATTCAAAAAGATTAATGAGTGTAGGATTCCGATCTTGCAAACACTTGTTCTTTAAAGTAAGAACTATTCATGTAAATAAACGTTTCAAGACTAGGACCTTAAATATGCAACTTTTATAACTTCACCCCTAAAAATGGTCTTCTGCTTTAGACTGGCCTTGGGCAAAGTTCCACATGGACTCAATGGATATTTTTTTGACTTGTGTAAGAACTATAGTTTCTTTGCTTTAAAATATTTTTTTTAATTGAGGAAAGGTTTGGTAGTCTGGTGGGTTTTGTTTTCTTTTTAAAATAATAAAAAAAATCTATACTATAAGAAATACACATTTCTACTACAACTGCAGTTCTGCTGCAAAGCAAATAGCTTAATTCCATCTATGTGGGCGAGTTGTATAAAACTGTTCTACAAGTTCTCTGATTGTAGCTTATAACTTAGAAAAAACCCTATTTTTCTGTTATTTTTTTTTACATTTGAAAATACAAAATGTGCTTTTAGGCTGTGAGTGGTGTGTAACGATTCACTACTCTGGGATGGTCTCCTGTGGGATGAGTTTGGTGTAATTCCATTGACTTTGATACAATTGTGTCAGCTGCCCCTTCCTACCTAATCAGCATCCAGCTCACTGGAATCTCGTTGTTTTTTCTGATAACATTTTTACTTGCAAACAATTTTTTTTTTTTAATGCATATCTTGTGAAGGGAATTTGCACTGATAGAACCCTAAACTTGCTTTGGCTTTTTCAAAATAAAATAATGCAGGGATTAAAGTCTACGTTACTTGTATTGCTAGCTTCAAATAGGTGACCTGTGCTTTTTTTTAAGTGTTTGTCAAGCAGAAGTATTTCACATTTCAAACACAGATAACTTTGTCTCAGGTTGATTAATTCATGTGTGCTGTTGGGCTGTGGATTTTCGATTAAACATAGCATTGTTTTACAAAATGTACAGGTTTTTTACTGTACGTGTCAGATAATTGGAAAATTTCAATGTTTCCACTGGGGCTGGCAACTTATTTTAACCTTCTCTATTAATGTTGAAGGAAGAAATGTTTGCTGAAGACGTGGTACCACTCTAGGTTTCTTTTTTTTGTTTTCTTTTTCCTAGACAAAATCCTTGCTTGTTATAACCCTGCAGTTTCATTATTGCCTTAAGCCACCTAACTGTAGACTTTTGCTAGAAGAGGCAATCCCCCCCCACCCCTGCCTCCACCCTGGCCACATGTTTCCAACCAGACTCCTGTGTCAATTCTGTTGCCTTGTAGCAGGAATTACAATCCCTTGCTGTTTGAGCTGAAAACTAGTAACTTATTTTGTATGTTCGGGTTTCATTTGTGGGAGTGAGCTCCCGGGGCTTTAGTTTTGCTACATGAAAATTGGAGCTAACTTGAGGAAAGCAGTGGAATGGTACAGCCTGAGGAAATGCAGAATACGACCGCTCCGTTTGGCGTCAGGACAGTGGTAGAGTGTAATTTTTGAGGAACTGAGCCAAAATAAAATGGAAGGTCTTGTTCCCTGAACTTCTCTTCGGTCTCATTCATTTAGCTCACTAGCTAGGAAAAAGTGGCAGAGCAAGACTTTGCACAACTGCACAGTTGTAGAACCTCCATCCTTGTTGGCGTATGCTCATTGTGACTGCACCTTGTACCAGTCCCATGCTTGGTCTGGCATTCACTTCCTTAGAAAGAGATGTTAACAGTCCAGTCCTGCAAAAAGTAGATGTGTTTATTTTTGTAACTTTAAAAAAAAATAGAAATATTCAGGAGTGAGTTTCCCATTGCCATTGGTGACATTTAATTTGTGACTGCCCTGCTGGTGTGTAACTAGCAGGTATAACTGAGCGCTCTTTTGCCGGCCACATGTTTTACTTAATATTACAGGAGGATCATGTTAAGCTACCTTGAAGAGTCTCCATGATTTAAAGTTTCTTAGCAGACCCTACGTAATGTATATTAGCTGAACTCAGTGGCTACTTTGACTAAGATTCAGGGTCAACCTGAATCAAATAAGCCATAAACAGCTTCTTTCCTGGTGCCTAAGCTCTGCTTCTAAACAGGCTGTAGCAGTAATTTTTGTTTAAGGACACTCGAAAAATACTTTCACAGGTATAAACCACTGAAGTGTCCTGAATGAACTGAGAAATGTTTTTAAATAAATACTTCTTCTAGTGCATGTGTTCATCATTCATGGAATTTGTTCAGTGCTGCAAAGCCCTGGTTACCTGTGCCATACCTACAGATTTAAGAAGTCACTTGGATTTCATTGGACTTGGCTGATGATGATCGAGGTCCCAAACTGAGCTCTGTGCAGGACTCCCTTGTGTGGCAAGTTGATGGACGGGCTCTCAATTTGAGAGCAGGTAGGACTGAATTCTGTCTGTGCAGGGTCAGTGAAATTACGCCAGGTGCTGTATACGCATAACCTGGGCAGATTTAGTAGATAAATTGAAAATGTTGAGGTCTAGTTGCTGCTAGTTTAACATAAAGGCAGAAGGACGTTGTAGTTAATAAAAAGCAAGAGTGATTATCTTGAAATTGTTTATTGGCACAAGTTGTGCTGTGGCTGGCTAAGGTGCACCATGCTACAGATAGAGCATGTTGCAACTGTACGTCAGAGTGCACCCCTCTCCCCGAGGGGTGTTCGGTGAGGAGGTAATACAGGTGTACATAAATTGAAGGAGCCTTCAATTTCTGGCAGGGGTGAGTAGCCTGGGGCAGCTGAGCATGGGCAGAGTAGGAGTACAAGAGATCTGCCAGCTCTACAGGGTGCTGCAGACAGTCTCTGCTGGGCGGGGTCGGTGTGGTTTGGGAGGAACTGCTGCATGTGTCTGTTTTTAATTGAGAAAAAAGTATGTCCTGAAATTTTGGGAAATATTTCTCTTATACAGATAGATTGCTACTGATGAATGGAGCCTATCCAATAGCAAAGCTCTGTGTTTAATAATATTTGATCAGGACCCTCACAGTAAAGTTGTTTTCATATATAAAATGCTGCTTTTCATGTATATAAAATTTTCATACATAAAATCTGCTTTTTTTGTAAATGCAACTAGGTATTTATTTTGAAAAGAAAAATTGCCGAATGCCACTAAAAAATTCTGCTCAACTGCAATGTGTAACTATGAGGAAATCATTACACTTCTCTGTAACCTTCATTTACTGCACAGATTAATGGTTGATTAAAGTAATTTGGCACTTTCTCCTGCAAACGATAATATGTGCGCCTTGTGCACTGATATTACATACATGCTTTAAGTGGATCACGAATGTACATGGTTGCCTTAATATAAGACTGACCAAAGTAGGTATGTCTGTTCCTGGCACACAGATAAGGAGGAGGAGGATATCAAAATTGTGTATATTATAACAAATTGAATTATTTGGCATATTATTCTAGCAAAGACCGAGGTGAACAAAATGCCATTTATCTTTATTTGTAGGGTGCTCTTTGGATCATTACTGATTTACAAATTTCAGGTAGTTGTAAGTTACCACAGTGGCATTAACAGTAAGCAATTTATCTTTTTTTTCAGTGGTTGGGGGAGGGTATGTTGCAAACAAATGGAAAATTTAATGTAAGAAAGTACAAACTGCATGTGAGAAAATATGTTTTAAAGTATTACCTGTGAAGGTAATATTTTAAAAACTTAGGACTATAAAATGTAACTTTAATTTCCATTTTAAAGGTATGTGCATAGCACAGGATTTTTTTTAAAATTTATTTTACCAAATGAAACAATATATACCTTTTCCGAGCAAAAATATATAAATCTCTAATTTCACAAAGAGGGAACTTTATAAAGTATTTTCTCTCCCATCAGCTTAGCATTTGCGGACCAGCATTTCACCATAAACTCCTGATTTCTTTACAAATAGGATATAACCTATGGTAAGTAAGTGCAGAATTGCCCCTGGAAATCTGGGGAGGTTAACCAAGGGAGAGTTTTTCTTTAACACCTTTTTTTAATTCTCAAGCAGTGATAAGGAAACACTACTTCAGTAGAGCTGAGCAAAATGCAGGGTATGCTGTAGGCATTTCTGCTGGCTTTCCTTCATCTTCTGCGGGTGCCCCTCCTCCATTTTGTTTTCCTTTTCACAGGTTTTCTGGTTGTGCTCTCTCTTGACCCCACTGTGTGAGCTTGTAGCCACACAGGACACTGGTAAGATCAGAGAATGCCAGTGTTGGACTAAAATGTGAGTGCACGAGTCAGGAGAAAGACAGCAAAAGGAAAGTGAACCTCTACCATTTTATCTATAAAATAATGCTGTAGGCTTAAGCCATAGCTTGAGGTTTTGTACAGATTGTTCAACATTTAATGTTGAAAGATAGAATAGCTATTTCTAAAAAATTCCTAAACAGATTTCGTTAAGATCTCTTTTCCCACTGTGATTTGTTATCATAATGCAGAAAAAAAGAATAGTTAAAAGCACTCTCACTCTATAAAGGCAAGCAAGCTCCAAATAGAATGATTATTTCCTTTCCGGTTTTCTGTGTTTCAAACAAGTTTCCCTAAGATAAACCCTTGAAAACCAAGTGACACAATTTAAATATTATAATTTTTATATTTGTAAAATGAATACCTTGAATTTATTCCTAAGAAATTACATCTCTAATCTGTGCATAAATATACTTTTTCATTCAGATGTTGACCTTAGTGTTTTGTAATAATGATATATTAAAACTGTACATTAATATATTTAACCTATTTCTTGGCATTGGTATTCTGGGTTCAGCGTTCTGTAGAACGGTTTATTCATTTACAGAATATAAGCAGAGAATACTTGTACTTTTGTGATACAGTATGCTTATACCTGGCTAGTTGAGTAGAAGATGGAGCTACTTAAATGTGTTTCAGAAAATGCTTCTTTAAAAAAACATAAGAAACCTACATTCCTCTTGTCCTATGTCTCTGAAGTCATATCCATCTTTAGTTTGATTTTCATCTTTCCTTTGATGGGATTTTAGCACTACCACGTGTTAACCATGGCATACACCTGAACACCGGGGAATGTATTCTGTAGTCAGATCACATTTCCATGTTTATCAGTCACGATTCCCCATGTACAATGAGGGGAGGCATTCACAAGTTTTGTGACATAGGTACAGTATCTGATTATAGAATCTCCTGAATATTGTGTTCAGTGACTTTAAACAGTCTTTAAGACAAAAATAAATGTTGCGTTATTTTGCTGTTTTTCTGTACTTGTGGGTCTGCTTTTTACATGTCTGACTATGGATTCAGTTTCTTGGCAACTGCTGATCCTACTAAAAAGTTGTGCAGAGATTTCTGTCATGATCCAAAGAGGAGAGAGGACCACTGCTGAGCTGTGCTCACCGATACCAGGGTACAGCTTCTTGCTTAAATTAAGGCACGGGCCAGCCAAACATAATTGCTGCTAACACCTGCCTGATCAGTAGCAGAAAGTCTCCCTTATTAACCAAACCAGTATTATTCTCTTTGTGGGCTTTAGGAATTCATCTAGTGATAAATAAACCAGGGTCAGGAGCCAGCTGAGGCAGTGGAGTGTGATCCTCTGTGATGTGGGAGAGATAGCATGTTCCCTATAATTTTTTTTTCCTCCCCACAGCAACTGCTACTGCATCTGTCTTATCTGGCTGAAGGGTGCGTGCCCGGTGGTGTCGCTCTGCGCTCTGTCTTTTGGGAGTGCAGCAGAGATGGGGAAGGACAGGATTTTGCCAGGTGGATGCTAAATTATGCTGTGCCACCTTGCTTCAGAGCCAGGGAATGATGCCTGAGCTGTTTAATTAGCAACACGTATGTAGTGTGAGACATGGAGGGAAGGAGAGGCAGGAGAGACTTTGAAATGGGTGCATATGTGGCTGCCAGCAGATGTAGTCAGGAGCCAATGAATCACAATGTTGTGGTAATGGCAAAATTTTTGTAGCCCACACAGTTTTGTTGATTTTTTTTTTTGTTTATTCATTGTCTCCACCTTTCTGTTTAATAATATCAGATTGCAAACATGGGTATTTTTGTTCCCTTTCTAAAAGAATTAGGAGATAGTAGATTTTAGAAGATGAGAGGCCCTACAGTGGGTAGGTAAACCCACACAGGGGATAGTTTGTATCTAGTTAAGTTGAGCTTTGCAATAGATCTACCCAGCGCAAGTGGGATGTAGGCATGTGGCAGCAGTGTGGTTTCGGGTTGGCTTGAACCACAGGTGAAAGTGTCCTGAGCTGCGTACTGTTTAATGTGATTGAGTGAAGTACTTGTGCCATGTGGGAGGTAACAGCAATTCGCTAAGCGCACGTGCAAATGCCATGTGTGGATGCACTGACTCATGTTAATGTAATTACCTCATTGTAATTGAGTTAAGTACAATTGATTTAACAGTAGTGAAGATGAGCCCACAGTTAGTCTAAAACGTGAGTTCATATTTGATTGTCAGGGTTACTGATTTCTGCAGGAGGCTGAAATTTTTCTTCATAATACAGTGAAGGAAGAATGTACTTAATTTCAGCCATATCTACAGTCTGAGTGGAACTTACCCAGGATGGTAGCTTTCATTTCCTTGCATGTATTTTCCAAATACTGTGTGAGCTATGGAAAATACACCTTTTGCAGAGTGGGAGGGATCAGCTGCTTGTGCACAGCACCATTTTATTTCATTAGCGGTTCTGTAGGCTGAGTTCCGATACTGAGGTAGAAATATCTTTTCTTGTCACTTAATTGCTTTGGGGCGGGGGATCTCATGGCAATAGTCTTTAAAGCCCTGTGGTTCACAGCTCTGCAAGCCCGATCTTTTCTCAGAAATGTTTTTCATTTCTGCTTTATATTAGTTCCCAGTTACTAAGAAGCTCAGCTGTTCACCCAGATTTACTTCAAGAGTAGTTGCCATCTATAATTCAGTATGTTAGCATTTACTAATCCATGGTTTTGGAGGCAATGGATGTGTGAAGATGACATGAAAGGGGTTGAAAAAAATTAGTATTTTGATGGGCTAATGAGCTTATCAGATATGCATTGTATAGTTTTGGCATATTATGTTACTACAAACAGATTAACTTCCCAGCGAAGTAGTTTTTTCACTTTGAAAAATTTTTCCTTTTTGTGTAGAGGTCTGCACTGGTCTTTGTAGTTATTGATAGAAAAGTTTTGTCACAAATTCCAAATTTTCTGTGAAGAGTTCATCTGTGTCCCTCTGAGTTCTGACTGTAGTGCGTAACTACTTTAATGAAACCTCCCACAAAGAAAAGTATTTTGAAATTAGTGTTATTTATTAAACTTCATTTATCTCTTAAAGGTTTAGGTGATTGGTACTCTCGTGGTCTGATCTGACATCACAGTTCAGCCCATTTAGGTTAACTGCATCGGAAGGAGCAGTCTTACCTGCTTTGCTCTTTCTGTGCTGACCCAGGCTCCAGCATGAGTCAGTTCAGCAAGCCAAACCTGTTTTAAAAAACAGACCACCACCACCCTTTTTTACAGAATTAATTTTGTGCTGGCATTGCTGCCTCAACTCGTGATGACTCAGATGAATGCCAAACCTGGTACGCGGGGTGGAGGAAGGAATCTGCATCTGCAGCTGGAAAGAGCAAAGGGAGCTGCTCCCTCTTCCCAAAAAGGTCATAATTTAAATGAAAAATTACTTTAAAGGGTTTATATGAGTAATTCTAACATTTTAATTTTGTTCTCATTCCAGAAATACCTAGTTTCTGAAAATAGGATACTCTGTATGTATCTACTTAGCGGTATCCCTATCCCTGTCTCTGTCCATGCATATTCTTGGCAATTTAGTAAGATATTGTAGATCCAAGCTGCTGTTTAAAGAGCCAGGTATTTTTTATTTTACAAACAGTTAATCTGTAGTGTTTTGGTTTGGTTTGTTGGTTTATTTTGTTTGTAGGAATCAAAATGTCATATTTGGCAAAAACAACTTGCCTGGATAGCTTCTCTTGTTAAGTGAAATGGAGTAGAAAACAACAGGGACAAAACCAAAATATTACATACAATTGTGAGTACAGTTTGTTACAGCATAAAACATAATTAGTATATGTTATGAATCTAAGCACATTATGAAGCATATCACCATTTCTTTATTAGAAATTCCAGTTAAGCCCTGAAGTTGAAGCGTGTTAGGGAAGCTAAAAATATTCCTGATATTTGGATAGTGTATGACTGAGTCAGAAGGTTTTCAAGACTTGGGGGCAGGCTGTAACAGAAATGATGCAGTGTTAGTATTTGATATAGAAAAAGGAATACAGAACAGATGCAACCAATGTTTTTATATATAACAGGTCATTAATAATGCATCGTGGTGGGTGAGAGTTTTTCAAATTTCAGAAAAACACCATTGATGGCCATCTATCCTAGTAGTGATACTTTAAACTCTAAGACTTGGTGAGTTTTACCCTGGTTTGAAGCAGGAAGCATTTTCACCAGTAAAAAACTTATTCCTATGCAGTCAAGGGCTTGGGCACTTACGGTTGTTCAAACATCAGTAACTGTAATTGAGAGCAAGCCTTGTCTGAATCTTTGTTTAGGCAAAACCAATTTTTCTGCTTTTATGTCTTATTCTTGGGGGGAGCGAAAAACCAAGGGGACCGGAGCAGGGAGGGGGACTCTGTGTTGAAATAAACTAGTAACATTTGTAGTGCAAACAACCCAGACCTCCAGCAGGCAAGCTCTTTTAACAATACTCAAAATGGTGTCCTCTTAGCAAAATTTTTGCTCCCAACACAGGGAAGCATCATGTGTTACAAGCACTGAGGCAAGCTGCTTTGCTAGTCTGAGCTGGCCTTTCCAGGGCTGAAGCCTTGACCCAGCTGCCTCCTGGCCCCAAGTCATCCTGTTTCTTGTGAAAGGATCCTGCAATACTCCTTCTCAGTGTCAATCCCAGCAAGTGCACCTGGGCTCGTAAGCTCCCATTTTATTCCCTCAAGAGCAGTGGTGTGGTAATCAGTGACCAGAAATTACCTTCAAACAGAAATATAATTTTTATAGAACAAAAACCAACAGAGAGAAAAGGATCTTAAATTCTATAAGCCAGAGAGCACGTGAATGAAGCTATGCTATATAATTTCCTGGGCTAAGTAACGCCCAGTTTCTCTAGATGGCTGTGGTGGACTCCCACCAGCCCATCTTTCCAGTCTCTGAACACTGTGACCCTGCCCTTTCCATTGAGAAGGGTCTTTCTGACTCTTCAGTTTTTGTTTTTAGTTTCCAAGCAGAATGTCTGTGTTACTTCATCCTGGATTGTAGCATTTGTCCAAGTTGTTGCTTGCTGCCTTGCTGGGCTGTTCTTATGTGGAGAGCTTTCTCTCACTGCCCTGGCCATGTGCTTACCTGACTGATCATGGGTAGCTGGTCCTGTGTCCCTTTCACCTGACAACAAATGACCTTGCAACTGGTTTTGATTTTGTATGTGATAGGCATTCATTCTGTATTGTATCAGGCAATGAAAAACAGATTGGATAAGTGTGTTGTTTCCCTGGAGAGGTACATGTAGTTTAGGTATCTGTGAGTACATGCACAGTATATGTTTTCTTTGATGAGAAAGAAAAGTTTTTAGATGCCTATTTTCCTTCTGTGCCCTTTGGAAGACAGGGCAGAGGGATTGTTAGTTTTTTAAAAGCTGCATCCACAGGACAGCAGTCAATCCCCATTTTTGTTCTCTAAGAAAGCTTTTTATTCACTTTAGGTTATGTCATTTGAGAAAAAAAACCCAGGTCTTAAGCTGTGCTGGATTATCTGTTTGGTGGTTTATACTTCTTTAACTTAAGTCTTCTAAATCAACAGCTGAACTGAAAATACAAACATTTTAATCATACAAGACTGATTTTTGCATCTTCAGCTGTTCCTAGTTTTAGTTGCTTACAGGAGGGAAGCCTGAGGTCTTGAGTCTGTGGAGAATCATGCATCTCCCAGCCCTGTATCTATTTTTATGGCATCTCTTTTCTATGCATTTAAATGTCATAACTCTGCCAGGAGCCGTCCCCTCCCTCCCTTTTAAGTTTCTCATGCTTGTTGTTAGCCTCAGGGGCTTAATTCTCTGGAAACACCAAGGGTGATTAATCAAGCTAATTTGTGTTAACTTATAAAAAAAGCAAACAATCTGACTTTAATTTTGCATAGTCTTGGCTTTCTGTTTTCTTGTTAACATTTTTTTGGAATTTCTTATCTGAAGAATATCTTGCCTGGCTACATAACAGACACTTATGCACCTGATTACTTTGAAGGATATTCCTGTGTCCACAGAACAAAGCCAGCCATAAGAAATCCCACATGGTATATGAACAGAATCTTCACAAGTGACTAACGATGAATATAATTTTAAGTTTTCCTTGCATTCTTAAAACAACTAATGACATAGCAGTCACGTCTGAGTGGTCTGGGATGTGCAGAAGTACTGTGTAGCGATAGAGAAAAAAGCTGTTTTACTAATTTGTCCTTAAGATCTGTTGAATTGAAGGGGTATGTGTTTAAGAAAGTGAGGTAGATTATGTAGGATTGGCCTCAACATGATTTACATCTGTTCACCGCAACAGATGTAGGAAAGTCTCATGTTGGGTGTTTTTTTTTTTCTTGTGTCCCTGTCCATGAGTGCATTTTGGTCATGAGCAGAGTGTTTACCAAGCCTACGTGGTCCTGTAGCCCACATTACGTGTCTGTGTCTTGGAAGAAGCGGTTGTTTGTCTGTCATAACTATCCTGTGAGAGTTTTTCCCTGGGGTGTGGAAGCACAATCTGAGTACTCTTCAAACTCATGGTGTCACAGTGCCTGCTGGGTGTGTTGCTGCACAGTCTGCCAAGTCTTCATGCAGTACTTCATGCAGCCTCATACCCACACTTGCATAATCATTGTGTTCTCTGACACTGAAGAGGTGGTGCAAAAGCTTTGTCATCTTCTCTCTGCTGCGTAAGGTGGTGATCAGCTTCTGGAATTAGTGCACTACTTCTTTGTGCATAAAGCCATGAGTAGTGTGTTTTGGTTTTTTTTTTAACCTTTAGAATACCAAACAATTGGGTTATGTTTGTCAGCATAGTGAACAGAAATGCAAGAGCTCTACCAGAGAACATTTTCTTAGACTGTGCCTGTCTAATTAGAGACATATTTATTGCGTTATCCAAAATTGCTGGAACTTTTTTTCCGGAGGAGGTCTTAGCCTTCGCTTGAATATCAATACCTTCTTTGTCCTTCGGTCAATGAAATTCTTATCTGCTCATCTATTTATGCCTTTAATCCTGTATGTTTTTTATAAGACAAAACAAGACTCTCCATCGTTCATGTTCCCATCTGGCTGAGGCAGGCAGGTCTGCTCCCCAGCCCATCCCTGTGCACCCCATGTACAACCCCAGGGCTCTCAAGCCTCCCCTCTCACGGCAGGAGGGGGATGTGCAATCCAAATCTGTATCTCCTCCCGTCATTGCATGGAGCCTGGATGACTCCTGACAACCGGTAGATCCTGCTTGTCCCCTTTCTTATCTGTAGCGGTTTTGAGTCTCCACCTGAAGGTGGAGATAGTTTTTGACTGAGTGAGCAAGATACGACTCAGCTGTGTTGTCCAGCTATCCAAGCCTGGCGGAAGTAGAGCACAACGTTCTTACCACTGGTACTTACACCTTCTCTAATTCTATGTTACAGTACTTTCAGAGGTCTAATTAAGGTGGAACATTAACAAACTTTCAGGTGGGACTGCCACTCATGCAGACTGTGATCAACTTGCTACTACTATATTTTTGGGAAGTGGTGTGGTATTTTTGGGATTGCAGAGCACAGTAGCAACAAATCTTCCCTGAGGATTTACTATGTTCCTGCTCAAGGTTTTCAATTTATTTCACGTAACAATTTCACCTACCATCTTCCAAAACCACATTTACCAGAAGCTGAGCCATTCCCACACTTCGGTAGTTTTTCAGTTTTTCCTACTTCACTACATCTCCAACTTTACTGCATTTCCACATGTATTTGTAGCTATAACTGAGAGTCAAAGACTGCACAAATGGGTGTTGACCCATGCTCAGGTGAATCCACTGGTAATCATTAGGTTCATTTAACCAGAGCTTCAGGAATTGCTCCGTAGCCTTCCTTCTCCGGTGCCCTTCTCCTGATTCTGCTTGCTTCCTTTTCCAAAGGGGTACCTCTGTGGAAGCTGCTGGTACAAGAACTGCTGGGCACATGCATCCAGTGCCTGGATTAAAAAGAAAAATAACTGTGGTTAAATACTGCACCATACCTGTTCCCCCATAACATATTATGTTATGAGAGGCATTTGCAGAACTCGGGTTACTGGCAAGTACTCTTTTCTGCCAGCAAGTGCTTTTTAGCTAACCTTTTATTATACTTTATAATGGGCACCTTGTGTGGCCTGATGTTTAATTTGGTCTCTGTTTGATTTACCTATTTGATAGCCAGGTTATGGACTTTGCTTTAAGTAACATGTGCATTGGCACATTCATGCACATGCACATACATGTATATAAACTGTGATTAGGGAAAACTCAGTTTTTACAGTCAAAGAGAAAAAAATTTAGAAAATACTGAAGCTGAAGTTGCACATACAGCTGCAAGTCTAACCCCTTTTTATTTCACTCACTTTAATTTGTACTTACTTGATTTTATGATCCCCTACTACCTCCCACCCCCAACATAATATGTTGTGCTTTCAGCTACAAATGGCTGCATCTTACATAGTAGACAGAAGATAAAGGTTGGTGTGAATATGGTCATAAGTCACTGAAAGAAGTCTAAATAAAGAAATAATACACAGAACTTATTGTTTCCCCCAACTCAGCTGTGTTTCTTGCATCTTGGTTAGTATGCAATGTACCTCTGATTTTAGCCTTTGGAGTTTTCTCTTTCAAACAGTCCAATAAAAACAGAGCCTGGAATTTGTTTACTTCTAGTATTAAAAGCAAACAGCTCAGGGAGCAGGCAACTTTATTGGACCTGTAAAGGAGTAATAGAGATGGTACAGATTTCAGGCTGTATTTCATTTATTGTGAGTTTCAGGTTTTTTTGGGGTACCGAGCTGTTGGTGTGGGGTGGGTTGGCAGCTTTCACCAACGTTAGGCAGTCTGTAAGACCAGACCATTGCATTAATGTGGCAAAAAGACCGAGTGGAAACAAAAATATGTTGTAGTGAAAAGACTTTAATTTTTATACAGTTCTGTTTTTTCTCCCATATAAAGTATAATGTTATGAGGAGGAAAAGTCTTTGGCCAGAACCAAGAGGAATAAAATCATTATGCAGGGAACTGTTTTGATGTTATTATAGATGGGTACAGTAGAAATAAACTGCTTAGAAGTTAAGAAAACTTAACTACTGCAAAGCCAGTGTCCCTGGTCTTCTGATACCTTGGCCTGGAAAGGGTATTTGGAAAAGAAGATACTCGTTAGTAGTTTGCTCTCCCTTTGTCAGCCAGGATCTGTAGCCCCAACAGGTAGTGGAAACCTGACTGTGCCAGTTATGCCGCCAGTGCCCTACGAAACAATGTGCTTTTAGTGTTGAAATAAGGATGGGGGAGAGTCTACAGCTCAAATCATAAAATTGAAAGGATATTACTAGGTGATGCAGTCTAAACCATAAACGTGTGTTTGGAAGGATTTCTTCTGTGGAATATTTGCCTTGTAACTGCATCAGAACTAGTCACCTGCCTGTGTTTCATAATGAGATGTATCTGGCATGTCTGAGGTGTAACCAGCCCACAAAAGCAAACAAATCCAGAGTTAACAGGCCAACACTCCCCGGTGAGTGTTGATGGGAGCTGTGTCAGCAGATTGTGAGAGGAAGGACTTGTCCTTAAGGAACCCCTCTATCTTCTTGCTGCAGCTGGTCTGACCCGCTTTCAGGAGGCCCTAGGAAACATTTGCATTCTTTGGCAAAGCATGCTAAAATTGGGGCATAAAAATGACAGATTCAGTATTAGAGTCTTAAATAATACTGAAGTAGTCTTGCATTGTTGGCAGAAGCCAACGTTACTGTCATTTGATTAATGCAGTTGTATGCGTGATAGTCCAGTTTCACAATTACTTCCTCAATAAATATAATCATAACTGTAGTAATAAGGCACTATTTTAAAAGTAAAGTTTTTCAAGCATTTCTGAGTACTTCCCCAATACCTGTGCTGATAAATGTAAATAATTTATCTTTTATAGTTAAAATCCTTTGTCCTCTTCCATAAAAATCACTTTAATCTGCCTTCCATTTACTTTAGAAGGATTTTGTCTTTAATGCTGTTTTCTCATTTTATCCCTGTAAATTCAGAGGTGTTTCACTGAAACATGGGACGTGTCCTTTGTAACAGAATATAGGTTTTGCTTTGATAACAGAAGTGGCTCCGAACCAACCATTTCTGCCAGCTATTAAAATGCAGCTGTTTAGAGAGCTAGTTCACAGTAGTTACATTTTCAATACTCTCCAAAATAATAATTTAAAGATGCTGCTAAGTTCAAGTTAATTTCTGAATCATCAATTCTGTCTCCTCCTACTGCTCTGTAATTCTTAGAAATAATTTAAATTAAGTGACCCATTCATTTCCTGTCATGTCCAGACCATGTTAGACATTTATTACTAGTTTCACTGCTGTCTAGTACCTTTACTGTCATGTATTGGATGATCTGCCACTCCCTTTCCTTAAAAAAAAAAAAAAAAGCAATAAAGGTTTGAAGTCTAAAATAACCTTGTGTTCATTCATTATTCAAATATCTGAATATCTAATTAATATTTGTAGTTCTGATAAACTGTATCTAATTAAGATTAGGCTGACTGTAACTTTAAGCTGGTAAACTGATGGGATGCTAGATTATCTAGTACTAGATTAAAAGAAAAAAAATTAGGAAATGTATAATCTGCTGTACAAGAATAGCTAAGGTGGATTAACCATAATAAAAAAAGCATAGAAATACCAGAAAACTTGATTCATAAGTCAGGAATTGTTAATACAGTATAAATGTTGCTGTTTAAGTTTGCTTTTATAGTAAAGGAAAAAATGTTTTGTTTTTACAGTACAGATAATGTTGTGAAAATAACTACAACTTAAAAATAAATCAGCCCCAATGAAAATTTCAGCCTATTTATCACTTCTTTGCTTTGGGAGCAATGACCTTTGAACCCCACCAATTTTGCCAGATATTCTTGTCTTATTTTTGTGTGCACAGTCACTTTGATTTTAGTAAACAAATATTCTAACCAGTATTTTATTTTTGTGTTTGACTTAATATATTAGTATTTTAAAGAAATAGAATTTAAAAATAAATCATAAATATAGGTTCTGACCTCCAAATGATTTAGCAGTGTTGGTGCATTGCCTGTTGATAAATCATGCCTTCTTGTATCGTTTGTGCAGGACCTGGCACAGTGCAATGGGAGTCCTCAATGGGAACCAAGGACACCTGCACCATAAAAGTAAAAGCAATATTTGCCCAAAAGCTTGAGAATAGTTTGAGAGATGTTCCTGTTTACAAAATAATGGATTTTTAACTTGGGATTTCTTAGGGCGTAGTTACTCCCAGCTGGCTAAAATATCATCCATGCTCACTTACTCCCTTGTTACCTGGCTTGCAGTAGCTTGCAAGCAAACAGCTTTTTTCTCTCTGAAGAATTAGAAGAGGCCATTGAAGCATGGAGGGCCTTTGTACTAATGCAGCTGATGGTAGTTTTCAGAAAGCCTCCTACACAGCAGGGATCTCAGGTTTCTGAGGCAAGGACCCGTGCGGTTGCAATTGTGGCACTGTGCTGGGCTGGCAGGCTCCATTTCTTAGCCCAGGGCCTGGGAGAGGAGTTGGTCATGGTGGTGGTGTGAGGACAGTTCTTCAGGCTCAGCCTGTAGGTAGCTGGGTCCTACCAGAGGAAAAGGAGAAAGAAAAGGAGATAGTGACAGGGGTGGACTGCTAGGACAGTCTAAGTCAGGACTGGGCTGCGAGCCCTCATTCTGCTTCCACGACTTGAGCTGCTCCTGTACCTTTGCAGCTTGGGAAGAGGGGATTTGGCTCTTCTGCAGCTTTGAGGACCTGTAGCCAGTTAACTTGTCAGCCACTTCTTTTCCACAGATCAGTTTTACCTTGAATCGTCAGCCAGGCTGTTGCCCCAGCCCATTCCTTGTAGGCTGCCACCCCTGGTCTTTCAGCATGGCCCAGCCCTTCCACCACCCTGTACCCTGCCCCTTGAGAAGGTCAAGTTGCTGAGTTCCAGCATGATCCAACCTCTTGCCTTCATTCTTCCCACCCACAGCCCTACCTCAATTTACTGCTCACAAGTAAGGTCCTTTCTGTCCTGGGTACGTAGTAGCCTGTATCTGCAACACAACCCAGCTACCCATTCCCCAACTGCTGGTCCCTTGTTGGTCTGCAGAGTCGGTAGCTACCTGTTATGCCACGCTTCAGGAAGAGAAAGGCAGGTTGGTATAATCAGGATATATTCTGCCATGAGAGTAGGGTGAGCTGAACTGCCTCAACAGGTTCAGGACTCCCTCTGTACTGCTGACTTGCTGAATCAGTTGTACAAAACGCCTTTTTCCAGTGTCAGCCTGTGGTTTCTGTAGCTGCCCAGTGTTAGCCATTCCCCTGTTTACCCGTGAGATGTGAACCACTCAATTTTCTCATGTGAAACTGGGATGCAAAAAGGTGGATGAACTGCTTTCTCAGTGTTTTTCTGGTACTATTTCTCACCACTGGCAACCAATTTAAAGGTGAAGGACAGCTTCCCAGAGATGGATGTTAAGGGTTTGCAGTAAGAAAACATGACTGTCCTTCAGGCCACTTTTATGCAGGAGAAGGGAAAGGTGCCAGTGCAGTGAGAGGTCCTGCTACACCTGAATTAGTAGAGCACAGTCTGGGCCTAGTTTCTTTTTAATTATATGCAGTCTCTTGGGACAGTAGGAAGTGGTGGGGGAGGTAGATAGGAAACCTTTATACAGCTAAAACATCTCCTGGCATAAGGGGATCGTCATTCCCGTGCATGGGGTGTATAGAGGAGCACAGAAATTAAGTGTATAGACATCATAGGGCAGGCATGGGAAATAGAGGTGCTACAGTTTTTTCTGAAAATGCGGTTAACGACACCAGAAAGGTGTAGTAAATCTGGAGGAAATTGTGGTTTAGTTTTAGGTGAAATAACTCTACCATTGAGTCTGTGCTTTCTACTGGGGTACATTTTCAGTACTTGAAAAATGCAGCAGCGTGGGTTGTACACTGCACCTTCCTGTGCTTTTGCACTTCCACCTGTGTTTATGGGACAATCTACATTGAAATCGGCTGATTTTTAGATCTGTTAGAGAACTGTGTTGCAGTGTATTCAGTGTGCTTTTTAAAATGAGTGAATCGTAGCCATAGTCTGTTCTGTCCTCACCATTAAACTCATAGGAGAGATGCCAGACGGGAGACAGCTCAGCCACATCCATCATGCAGGTTTCAGTGTATTTGTATCCCTTGTGGAAGAAATGAGACCACCAGACTTGGTGGCATTCGTGGACTTTCTGGTGGCCCATGGTCTCTTTTTCCCTTCCTTTTTTTTTTTTATTCTTCCAGAAGAGGGGTGAAAAAAGGTCTAGGACTCTGTGTGGCACCTCCTTTCTGTAGGTAATAGGAGATGAGATGCAAGAACAGCTTGTTTTGACCTCTGCCGTGGAGGTTTTGGTTTTTAACAGAAAGGAGTCTTGAAAAAAGGTGGACAGTACAAAAGTGTGCAGCTCACTGTTGTCATGAATTTTTCAGTGTACAGCATGTTTTCAGGGGAAGAGGCATGCCGTGCCTACAGTCTAACCATGCTAGTTTTCTTCCCTGCTGGGAAGTTTTGCACTTGACACTTCACTAAAATTAATTTAATATCAGGTTGCCTTGGAGAGCCTGTTCACGTAGACTTCAGGCCCTTGTCTCACGAGAGGGGAAAAGGGGGGGGAAGTGCCTCCCAATGAAAATAGAAAGAGTACAATCTGCCCTATTTATTGTTTGCATAAAAGGTCATGTTTGTTTGTTCCTAATTTTTGTAGAAAGAGCCTTTGGGTTTCTGCAAAACTGCCTTACAGCAGATGAATATTTGGAATAGAAAATGAGGTGGTTTCAGTTGCACGAAGTGACTGCACTTGCCTGAGGGTGGAATAGCTCAGTGGTGAGTGAAGGAAGGGAAGGGCCTCCATCCTGGGCGGGTCTGTGCTGTGGTCAGTGGGTAGCGTGGGAACACTTGTGAGGAGGGAGCTTGGACATGTTCAACCATTGGGAGACCATCAAGTGTAGATGCTTCTCAATGGGCGGACATCAGAAGGTATTATCAGAAGGTATTATATGTATGGGATTAATGCTGCAGTTTCAGGAGATCGCTGAGACAATATAAGTGGCAAGATGGCAAGGTGCTACACAGGACAGCCTTACCTGCCATGGTTGCACACTCACGCAGTTCTTTTGAGGTGTGCTGGTGGTTTTTTTGGCTCTGCTAGTACTGATTCAGGGAGCAGAAACATAGCAGAAAAACCTGACATTACCAAGAAGAGGTAAACGGTTTTGTTCCTGAGTCAATGTGAGAATGAGGCAGGGGAAGAGGAACCGGCCCTTTGAATTGACTGAACTGAGTCCTAAAACTCTATCTTGTGCCTAGCATGACTGATGAGAAAATACTTAAACTAAGAAATGGGAGAAGAGGCTGGCTTGATTTTCACGTCTGGTATTAAAGCACAGAAGAAGGAAAATTGGGTAAACGAGAATTGCACATGCAGTGATGCAAAGGAGCAAAGGAAGGGTGAAAACTAGTGATAGAGGAATAGTTGTGTAGGTGCTACACAAACAAAAAAATATATTTACTAGAGTGAGAAAAGAGGGTGAGGTCAGGGAGGAGAAGAAAATGAGATGTTTATTATCCAGGCTCTTTTCATTAGTATACAAAACTAGAACAGCTGGTGCTGAATGTGTAACCAGATATAGAGGCAGCGGAAACATGGTCAAGTAGCATTCATAGCCTGAACACAAATACTGAAAATGGTGCAGAAAGTTAGTAAGGTGTTGTGAATGAAGTGGCATCATGTAAAGAAACAAACAGTAGCACGGACACAGTAGAATCTGTTTGGCCAAAATCACTTTGGGAAGGGATTATGAAAGACCTGTTGTAGAACTCTGACTTAGAATTTATATACAGACAATATAATAACAATATTATGAGAGAGGAATTCTAGTAGGAATAATAACAGTATAGGTAGGCTATGTAGTAGGCCAGATCTATATTTAAGCATAAATGATATAATGATGTGATATTTCTGTACATTACAGTCAGTAGTTTTCTTGCCAAAAGAGTAATTCAGAATAGAAGTTGTGTTATTTTGGACTTGGAAGGAATTGCTGACCTTACAGAAAACCATGATTATTTAAAAAAAATGAAGACAAAACATGAACTGGGTTAATTTGCTTTAAGTTAAATGGGATGGTAAAAAGTCAACAATTTTTTTTAAGGTGAGCATTTGTTAAGTTAGGAGTACTTGTTAGTGAACATAGGTGAGCTGAAGTACTGGAGGCTTAAAGGGAGAAAAGGTTCAGCTTGAACCCTAAGTAAAGGAAAAGGACAATTGTGGGAAGCTACCTACTTATAGCAGAGAACCTTCTCCTGGGAGGGATATTGGTAGAGAAAAGGTAATGCAAAAGGAAGGAGGAATAGATTATCAACGGAAGTCACTTCTTGGAAGTTGTGGTGGAACAAGAACTGTGAAAGTATTAAGCTGAGTTAGGGTTGACTTAAAGATCTTAAGAATTAAAGCAGTTAGTAAAAGTTTCTTTAGCCATGTAAAAAATTGAGAAAGAAGAAATTCTCCTATTGTATAGGGAGGGTCATTTTGAATTAGTGCCTTTTGTTCAAAAGCTAAATAAATACCTTTGCACAGTTCTCAGTAAGAAGAGTAACAGTGTGGGGACAGTGACAGGATGATGAATGAGAACAAGGTTATGAACGTGACTATGGTCGAGGTGGAAATTCAAGACAGAAACAAATTCCAAGTAAATAACGATGTGAAATTGCAGTGTACCAGCTGTGTTGTGGTAACTGCCTACGTACCAGTTCTTTCCATACTGTTAAGTTACTTGCAATAGCTTGCCCTGTCTAATAAATGTTGTATACATCTCATGTACATGGCTCTTCATTGCCTAAGAGCTAAAATGCAAATCTTTTGAGAAATAGAGTGGTTTATAGCTTTATTTTTAAGGGAAAGTTAATTTCTATTTTGTTGAGCTTTAAAAATATTTTTTAAATACTGTACATTGTTATTTTTTATATAAAATACTAAGGAACACATTCTGATCTCAGAAGTTACTATTCCACTGTGTATGCCTGGAGCTCGTTGAACCTTTCTGTGAATGGATTTAGCTCACTGGAAAAAACAAAAATCTATCCCTGTTTCCTCTTCCTCTTATTCCCCACCCCCCCAAACTGAGTTTGTTTCCTGTCAGATTAGTGAGTTCAATTGGCTTATGGCAAGGACCAAGAAGGGCCAGATTTGGTGCAAGATAAGCCTCTAGGAGCAGGAAAAAGACCTTGAGGTCAGCGGGAGCAATGGCGAGTTGTGGGTGCCTGGTCTTTGAATTCTGTGTTAGTGCAGCAGAGCTACATGTTGCTCTTGGAGGAGCTGTTTTTCAGTGTAGTGGATTTTTTGTTGGCTTTAGCATTCTGTCTGCAAAAATATGTGATCTTCGCAAACCTCTTAAAGTGAACTTTTGGTGGACAGCAAAAGTCCATGCAGCAGGATTTTTATCATGCAGCTGATAACTATTTTGCAGCACTTCCCCTAACATTGCAGTGTAAAACAGTTAAATTATGTTTTTGACCTAATGCAGGTAAGAACACTAGTATAGATCCAGTGTAAATTGTTTTATTTCTGTGTCCTCTTACTCTGTGCTCTTGCTTTACTCAAAGTTTGCTAGCTCTTGACAGAACTGTACAAGGTTGTTTTGGAGATAATTTCTTACGATCTTCAGTGTGTTTGGGCTTCAGGATATGCTTTCCTTCATGTCTGGATTTAATTGTAGATAATTTTGGAGGGAAAACCATTTTCTTACTTTGGGAAACGCAGCATACTGGTGGCATCTGGTCATTGTACTGAACAATCAATCAATCACTAGATAAAAAGGGGCAGAAATGAGAGATGCAGAAAATAAATGATCTAAACCAAATACCACCGAATAACTCCCCCCCCCCCCCCCCCTTAAGAGTTTGATCTCTGCGGCAGCAGTTGTTCACCGCCCTGTTTAGAAATGGCACAGAAGTTATGAGGAGGCACTTATTGAGACCATGTTCTTCCTTCCCGCCCCGCACGTTAATAAAAGTAATGCGTGCATATTGGAAGCAATTGGGCCCCTGTAATAAGCCTTAATTCCAAACTTCCTTTCTTTTGTAGAGCCGGGTGAGAGTTGTAGGCACTCCCTGACACTGCCCAGGAAATGGTACTTTTCTTTGGGACCACCTTGCTAATACTGTTTATATTTGTTATGCTTTGATTTTTGTTTCGTAGTGGGAAATGCTTTCCAAGAACTTGTGATCATGGATTTTTCCGCTTCTATTTTTTGTTGTTGCTAATACTCTTATGAAATTGCTGGCATTTTGGACGAGGCCGTTGCTTGTGACAGAGGTGTGTGAGACTTCACATTATAGGCTAAAATACCAAGAAATAATAGGATACCTATTTAAAAAGGAAAAACAAAAAACACCAGAAATGGCACTGTCAAGTTAAAAGAGAAAAAGGAAAAAAGCTGTAGTCTGAAATCACTGTATTGACTGCCAGTAAAACTAATAGCAAAGTCTCTGACAGCTGAAAGAGAGGGAAAGGAGGAAAAGCATGCTGCTTTTAAGTTTTTCCCTTTGTTCATTGGCGGTGTGCCCATGCACCCCATTCAGGGCTCTAGAAATGGTTCACTGACTTGAAACTCTGGCTGCTTTTAATTGTGTGGGTTTTATTTGTTTAAGTAATGTGAGGAAAATACTGAGCTAGGTCTCTCAACATTAAATTATCAACTCTACAGACATTTTTGTCCAGCTCTTCAGACAAGTTAAGAGGGATTCAGGTTTTAGATTTGTTTTGCTGGTTTCCAAATGCCATTTTTTCACTATGGCTTTGAATTGTTATTGCACCCTCAGAGACTCTCACCATGAGCTGGCTGAGAACGCGGTAGTATATATTTACACAGTAAGTCAGACAGCACCAAATCCATCTAAAACACTGAAAAGCTGCTGAGGTGTATTCAAGGAGAGTACTGTGGAAGTCATTTGGAGTGTTGGGGTTTTTTTTCCCAAAATTTTCTGTTATTAAAAGTGCTTGAAAAAAATGAAAAAAAAAGTGCACTTGCATAAGATGTGATTTATGTAAGCATAATTGTTCCATTACTTTGACTTTGAAATATATTTTAAAATCCCTGTTATAAATATAGTGCTTTGTTTGGAAATAAAAGTTGTGTTTCTAGAAGCGAAATGAGAAAAATAAAAACATTTTAGAGCACTAATAATGCCCTGGTTTAGGTTGTGTTTTAAAGAAGTGCTTCTTTCTTTTGAAGTAAAGTAGAAGACATACTGTTATGTGTATATCGAATGTCAACCTTCTGGTATTTGTTTTATAACAGTGAAACTCAGAAAAGAAAAACACTTCAGTATTGCTGAGACTTAATTATATCTTCATTAAGTTGTAATTAAACAAAAAGACAAAAGCATCCATGCTGTGTTCGGTATAACTGAGAAATAAGGGCTTATGCTTATCTGCTTGAGGTTCCCCTCCTGCTTAGCACCCATCTGTGTTGTCAAAATTGTCTAGTTTTGGAAAGTTTAATGATATGTTTTAGTTTGGGACAAAATACATGTTGTTCAGTTCTTTCCTTTTAGCAGGGTTTTCCCTGGTGGCTGCTGAAGAGGTGTGAATGGACCTAGGAATGGATCCACGCCACAGGCAGAATCTGTTGTTTCAGTTGATGAGTGGTTGTGTCATCTTTCGGCATATTCTGAACTTGGATGTTTCTTCATTGTGACAAAGATCCCCTTATTGCTATACAGACATTCCAAAGTGGAGGGCTTGCTTGAAATAATATTGCCTTCCTGCATGGCTTGTTTCATTGGTTATGTAGAATTACTGTCTTCCAGTTGTATTAGTGAGAAAATTTGCATATTTCCATTTTTGTACCTTATATTTTCTCTTTAAAAAACAGCCAAGCATATGATTCAGGGAACAGATATTATATATTTCTTCTTCCATGAGTATGTTTCCCCACCCACCCCCTTTTAAACAGTGCTCAACCTCTCACCGAGAAACTCAACTATTTGCCTTATGCTTCACACTTACAACATTCGGTGGAAGCTGCACAACTGGATTTGCAAAAACACCCCTCATCCTAAACAGTGAAGCTGTGTTCTTGCTTACTTTTGGCTGCTGGAAAAAATATAAGCAACTGAGTCCCTCTGTCAGACTGGCATTGGTAGTGCCGTGTTGTGTTATGAATGGTTGCTGCTGGGTAGACTGTGAGAACTGAGCTGGTCCGGTACTTAGGGTTTTTGGAAGCAAAGGTGCGTGTGCTTTCACCTGGTTTAATTAAAATAAATATTCCCGATTATTTTATAATTTTTAACTTAGTCTATTAGTACTGTGGGAAACAGACTTTGCATTGGTGTCCCTCTTTGGAGGGACAGGGAGAGGTTAAGTGACACAGGTTCCCCGAGGTAGCTGCTGCAGAACCAGGAACTGGAATCCTGTTTGCCATTCTGACCAGGTGTGATTCCACTCAGGATTAAGAGATCTGAATCACAGAAAAGTCTAGGTTGGAAGGGATCTCTTGAGACCATCTGGTCCAACCTTTTGCTGAAAGGCAGGGCCTTAGATTAGGTTATTCAGTACCCTATTAAGCTGAGCCTTAGTTACTTCCAGCAAAGGGAACTAGGCTACTTCTCTGGGCTTCTCTGTTTAATTCTTCTCACAGTGAGCAACTTCTCGTGTCTGGATGGAGTTTCCCCTGAAGCAGCTCAGGCCTGCTGCCTCCTGACTTGTTCTCCGTGCATCCTTGCAAAGGGATCAGCTCCCTCTTCATGTATGAACTATGAACTCCGTAGGTGTCAGTTCTTGTGCTCTGCTAAAATAGTGTTTGGTGGGTGCTGCAGACCTCCCATACCCATAACATGAATACAGGGAGCCCATGTCGGGCATTGCCATCTGATTTGAACACATTCCCTCGTTGCACCTTGTGGGGTAGTAGATGTGACTTACAGAGTCTAGAGTCACTCAGCTCTTTCTGACGTGACTCAGTGGGATGGCACCTGCAGTGAAGATTCCCTTCTTGACTCCATGGTACGGCCAAGTGAGTGCTAGAGAACAGAGTAAGAATCAGTCAGGATATATTTTTCTCTTTGCTATGAAGAGTTCATGAGCAAAAGAAGACGACATGTTTCATAACACTCATGCAAAAAGTACAAGTGTTTGGAAATCGATGGGTTCTGTAATATTCTCTGTGAGTCCAACTGATCTCATTCATGTAACGTGTAACTTTTAAAATAAACTTTCAGTGCAACCAGTGTCTATCATTATTTCTTTTGAAAAAATAAAATTATCATCAAGTTATTTTTTTTTTAAGAGTTTGATTCATCAGATTTGTCCTGGGATGTAGACTTAGTATTGTACATAATTTATTAGGAATTGAGATGAACATTTTCATTGCTTCAAAATCAATGGTGTTACTGTTGACTTCAGCTTGTCCAGGATTTTGCTGCTTCCGTGTAATATCAAAAGATTTATCAGTATTTATTTGACTTGTCCTGATGATGATAATTTCCTTTTCTGTGAATGAAAATACAAATCCATACCTAAATTATGCTAACTAGGTAAGATTTTTTGGGGTAGTGAACAGAAATCTAGTATCTCATTAGGGATATTTGAATTGCCCATTTTGGTGGACTTTGTTCAGAATGCCTTCCTCCTGCCTCTCATGCTCATTGTGTCTTTGATTCATTTTCAGAGCAGCAGAACCCTGTCCCAGATACAAGGAATAAAAATTCTGATAATTTTAATAAAAAACGAATTAGCTCTGAAGTGAACATTTTGTTTAAAAAGCCTTTTCAGTTCCCGATGCCTGTTAGACAGGGGTTTTATGAATACAGCATTTTTTCTGCTTTTTACATCTATAGCATTCATCACAGAAAAGGAAAATGTTATTTCAGTTTTGTTGATTCTGAAAACAGTTTCTTGTCACTTGTTTAGTGTTGAATAGTGTTTTAGTGTGTCCAGGACTACAATTTGTAGTATTGTCTGCTATAGTAAACACAGAGGAAACTGTTACTCAGCCTGTATATATTCTAGGGTAGTAGATAAAGAATTAATCCTGTTGATTATGACTGTAAATATTGTTTTTAAGGCAATGGTAACCAAGAATATTTTTCCTATTTACAGAGCAAGCTTTACATGGAAGGATTTAGAAGCCTAAAAGAAGGAGAACCAGTGGAATTTACTTTTAAGAAATCTTCCAAAGGCCTTGAATCAATACGGGTAACAGGCCCTGGTGGGAGCCCCTGTTTAGGAAGTGAAAGACGACCCAAAGGGAAGACAGTACAAAAAAGAAAACCAAAGGGAGATAGGTAATTACCTTACTTTGATATTCCCCCCCCTTTTTTTTTTTCTTTGCAAGTTTTACTTGAAATTATGTTTTCAGCATTTATGCACTTGTGAAAGGAAACCCATCTATGTAAATTTGGCTTTTACATGTAGCCTAGTAGTTTGATTAAACTTATTAAGCTGTATCTGTACAACTACATGAATCACCCACTTGATTGGTTTTACTTGAGAATGTTTTATTGAATTAGAGGGAGCCTGCAAAGGAATGTAATATTATTATGAAAATATTGCTCTTAGACTGAGAAGAGAGGTCATTCTGAATACAGGTGAAATAACACCGTGTTTCAGTGAGAATTGTGCATGCTAAAGAGATTATTGTGTGCAGTGGGATTTTAAACTGTGCATCAGTACTTTTAGACAGAAGAAGGTGTAGGTGGTACAGACAGGGTTGAGATGTACATAATTTGATTAATTATATTTTTACTTGGTGAACAGAGTATTAGGTGTTTTCAAAAGTTTTAATGCCTGTTGGTCTGAAGAACTGTTGTAATATTATTTTACAAATTCCAGGTTAATCTCAGGAGCTGCACTTCTTTATACACAAGTGCAGCAGTCTGACTTGCACTGTTTTACTTTACTTTCTGCCTCTGATGGCTTGAAGAAGTTCTGTAATCCTCTTCACTGCAAAGCCACCTGCATCTAGTTCCCCAAGGGCTGCCTTTCTGCCCAAGAGCTCTTGGATTTAGGTGAATCTCCCTTTTTCCCTCATGGTATTGCCCAGCCCAGTAGCTGTAATGGCTGAGATCAAGGGGAATATTTAGTCTGTGAAGGATCCTAGTAAGAACATCCAAACAGTCAAGTTTTTCCTGCAGTATTTGATGTATGGCATGACTGAGAGGTGGCTCTCTTCCGTTGCAAATTCTGAAGCAAAGAGTAGCTTGGGAAAGAGGGGGTCACCTGGAAAGGCAGTGTAGCTTGAGAAACGGGATGAGAAGCCTTTGCTGGCCACAGTTGAACTCCACTTGTCCCCACCTCTGTTAAAAGGCTTCTTCCCCCTCCCCCTTTTTTTTTAATTAAGGACTGGAGACAGCGTGATAGTTGTCCCTCTTTCACCTTTGTAAAAGCTAAAGGCCATGAACAAAATTTATTGCTGCTGTAACAGATCAGAGTCCATAACCACAACAAGGAGAGACTTTGTAAGCCAGACAAAGCTTTCTTTTTGATTGCTCACCATATCTGGCCTTTCAGAGTTGTGTTGCATGCAGTGGCTGTGAAAAATCTTTTTTTTTTTCTCTTTTTTCCCCCTCTTTTTTGGTTTTTTTTTTTTTAGCTAGGCTTCCAATATAGTTCTTATTTACACCATTGGTTTTCCATGGACTGTAATTACTAATCTGTTTAGGGTATCAGCATTGCCGTTGTTCTTGATGTTTCATACTGTGGCAGCAAATAAAGGCCACAGCCATGCAGTCATGATACTGTTGTCCTGTTTGTTGCACATGTGTATGAAGGAAGACAGTCATTGCTTCAAAAACCTTGAAATTTAAATGGACAGGTTGTAGTTTTTCCAGGTCTACTTGTATGTTGAAGGAGACAGGGATTTGAACAAATGTATATATTTATAGTGCACAGCATGGTCGATGCACAGGAAGCAGTACTTCCAAAGCGCAATTCATTTCATCCTAGGGAAGCATCTTGAAATATTGGGAATGAATCTTGCCTTGTGGCTGTTTCTCTTCAGGGACTACAAAGGGGGTCTGGCTCCAATGCTGTAGATACTTCCCTTACAAGTCTAAAGTTAGGCAAGATGAATCCTACTTTCAATTATATTTTTTCATAACTAAAGCATAGAAAAAATTGAACAGATATACCCTAAAAACAGCGCAGAGGGGTGATCCATGACACAAGGTACTCTTTCATGTCACTTGCCTTTAAAGAAGGAAAAATTCAAAACTAAATTGAATTAATCTGAATATGAGAACATGGGCAAAAACATCTACCCACTTCTGTCTCAAAATTCTTACACTTCAGTCATAAGATGCCAAAAAAAGCTTGAAATTTGAAATGTCTGGAGTAGCATTGACATTATCCCTCAGCGAGGAGCAGTGTCTTTGCTTGAAGGAAAATTGGTTCTGATTAAACGCCGGGCCAATAAAAAAGTGCACGTCCAACATGTAGTGGAAAATTTCTTGAAGATTGCTGTTGTTCTGTGAGAACTGCCTCCATTTCTGAAAGCTAATTCCATGTTCTTGTCTGTTGTCTCTTCTCTACATTATCATTGGTAACAGTGTGCGGGCCCAGCCTTGCTGCATCTTTTAAAATGGATCCCATTTGAATGGATCCCATGCCTTTATTAATGGTGCAGGTGTGGTTTAAGGCAGAAGGGAAGACTGACAGAAATAGGAAGAGAAATCTCCTATAGAAAGAGATAGGATAAGGATAAAGGATATTCTTTTCTTATAGAAAGAGAAATAGGAGAAGAAACCTCTATCCCACAGAAAGGCAGGATAAAGAAAGGGAAAAGCAGCAATATGTGCGGGGGGGAAGTCATGACACTGAGGTGACTAAACATTGGTGCTTTTTGGTAGATTTTGTGGTGCTTCCACAACAAACTTTGAGTCTCTGTAATTTGCAGTGTTGTTGCTGTGGGGACCTTGCTGTGATAATATTTCCCCTTCAGAGTTAATGTGGGCCATGTTAGTTTTATAACATAGGTGGGAATGCTTTGTAATTGCTGTTGGTGATATTGACCACATTGGCATCTTTCCAAGCCAGGATGCTAGCACATGCCAGGGTGAGGAAGGGAAAGTCTTTTGTGGTCCGTGTGAAATGAAGCTGCAGTTATAAGCAGCCTGCAAGCTTTAAGTTCCCAGACCTTACTTTACTCTAGACACTGTGAAAAAATACATAAGATACGTGGATATTACAACAGCTTAATCTGGGCTAGAGGGCAGGTTTCTGAGCAAGACTCGGCTGGGATTTGCATCTGACAAGTGCCTAGGTTCAGAAGTGGTGTGTTATGGCAGCTGTGCACAGTGGCAGCTCTAGGGGCTGGTCTCTACCAAAGTAAGCCCAGGGATGAATTTGCAACGTGTTACATTGCAGCAGGTTGCGGCGCCCTTTGTAGGATCTCTTAACTCATGGTGAACACGGTGTGTTTTGCTGAACTTTGACAGTGAGCTGACACAAAAGCACGCTATGCTGCTCTCTAGGAATGACCGCAGGGAGCTGATGCAGAAAAGATAAAGTACTCTGAATTCACACCTTAATCACCTGCTCAGTAACTTGTAGGCAAGTCAGTGAAATCTCTATTTAGAGCAGAATAAATTAAATCAGAACATAGGCCACCATCTCAGAATGGAGGAGGCAAAAGAGAGGAAGGGAAAAAAATTTGCTTGTTTTTAAACAAAACAAAAACAAAAAAAACCACTCCCAGCATTTGTATGTGACTTAAAATGAAACTGGGTAAAGCATCATTTTACCAGTTGTAATTTTCATTTATTTTTATAAGTGTATGTAGCTGGGAAAGTATTCCATAGTGCAGTGTATGTTTACATAAATTAGAGCCACAGACCTTAGGCACAATATTAACAAAGATGATGGATGATGCTCACAGGACTAGAAGCTCGAGTTATCTTTGGGACCTAAAGGTATTATCCAGTATATGTAAATACTCCTAGTAGGAGCTCAAAGTTGGATACTTTTTCAGCAGAGTGTCTGTAGTGCTGTATCTGCTCAACTTGGCGTGTGCTTCGAGGGAAGCATTTCAGGGGTACAGGGAAGATGACAAATCTTTTGTCTTTTTTTTCTTTTTGAAGTATTTATGCCAAAATGGAAGCAATAAAATAAAGCGCGAAGAAAGAAATTATTAAGGGTGTATCTCCATCTCCTGGTTCTAGTTCATGACATTTCAGTCCTAAGCTACCTTCTGCTAACATCACACTTGTGGCAGAGAAGCTTTCTAGCACAGGTGACACAGCTGTATCAGTAAGTGGTTTGGATTTAAACATGCAACAAGTAAGCAGGATGTTGTGAGATTTTGGGTTTGACATGAAACATTTTGCTGACTTTGTTTATAGCACAGCCCTGAAAGTAAACTCTGAGGGAGGGAGTTGGGAGCTGCTGGAAATGGGGGAGTTTAACAAAGCATTGCCACTGGATAAATGATGATGCTGAATTATGTTCTGGGAGTACAGCAGTGAAATAACTTGTATTTCTAGCTCAGATGGCTAAATAGTAATGAGCACTGCAGCATCGCTGTAACACTTCAAAAACCTTTTTCCAGTGTAGACGTCTATGAAGGAGAGATAACTAGAAAAGAAGTGGTTTTGTGTTAAGATGTAATAAACGGTGTTTGCCAGTAACTCTTAGACATGACCAAAAGCATAATTTTCAAGTGAAGAACAACATATCTCTAAATGACCAATCAGGTGGAAATACAGCCACTTAGGGAAGGGGGGCTGTAATTAAATAATATAATACTTCCCTGATGAACTGTCACTTAAAATTAGTTTGTGTCTGAGTCAGAGAGAAAATGGATTTAGTATCTGAAGACATTTTGCGGATGATATGAAGTCAGACTATAATAAGAAAATCTTAAAAGTTGTCTTTACAAGCTTGTGATCTGCACAAACAACCTCTAAACCAGTGTGATGCAGGCAGAGATGATGGCATGGTGGAGTGCTGTGGAGGACATTTGGACTGAAGTTAAACAGGACTGGGAGAGCTAGTTTAGGATAGCAAAGTTGCAAGATACAAAGTCACTTCAAACCTGAGACTATATCAATTCTACCTGTATTGACTGCATCACACTCAAGTGTATAATTTAATTTTCATAGAATAGCCTCTTATGGCTCAAGCCAAGCAGATTTTTGTGAAGTAGATGAGAATGGGAGTGGTACAGGCTGGGAAGGAGAGCCCTGAACTACTACTGAAATGGGAGAAGCTCATAAAAACTGTGCTTAACAGACAGATGGGGCCGAGGCGGGTGGGGGAAGCCCTTCAGAGTCCCTTCGTCTGAGAGCTGGGAAGCAAGGCCAGGCCGGCGGTCACCGCACACAGCTATGACGCAGGGGGCACATACACTCCTGCCCTCAGCCAGCCCCAGGGATCCGCTTTGGGCAGGACCTAAACAACAGCAGGGCGAAACAGGGGGCAGCTGGAACGAGAGCACCCAGCTGTCCAGAGAAACAGATGAAAAGTTCAGGGAGTGGTAGCCCTTGGCACAAAATGGTGTCAGTATGTCACTGTTGAATTTTCCTGCTCCTCTCCAAGGTAGATTGTGTTTACAGTTCTGCCATTTTCTAAAGAGGAAGCTGACACAAAAGTAATGCAGAAGTCGTATGCCTTTTACACAGATTTCTTAAAACTACAGCCTTGCAAAAGGACCTTACTCAAGTGTGGTGTTTCAGAAATTAAAACGTGAACACCTCCCCCTTCTCCCTGACTCTCTCTCACTTTGTTTAGATCGTAAGAATTTCTTGCTTTCCAGCCTTCATTCTTGCTTTTCCCATTTTTCAAGTGTAGGGCATTTTCTTGGCTGTTTGTTTTTAACCAGCTTCACAGTGATTCTGTTGGATGTTTAGTTCCTGTTTTCAGTGATGTCCGAGACCCTCTTAGGCTTATGGACTGCAAAGACCACCATAGTTTTGTTCTTTTAAATGAAAACTGCCATATGAAATGAGGCCCTTCTAGCCTATTATCCTCTTTCCAACAGGAGCGTGTGTTTAAGGATAGATTGCAAGAAATAGGGAGGTATAGCTTTCCATCTCTGGCAATTAGTGGTTTAGGCGTTTCTTCGGTATCAACACCTAATCTGTAAAAGACAATTAGATGATGTGTTAAGTATCTGAGTTGTTGGATGCAACTTCCTCTCCTATCCTCAAGCAAAATTCGGTATTATTTGTGCAGAGTTTTATATAGTAAATAATTTTCACACTTAGACAATAGGCTAGAAAGGGGGATAAACACCAGTCTCAGATGTGCTTTCTTACAAGATCTTATTGTTGATATTTGCCGACTGTCCCATAATAAGCCACTAAACTAGTACGAACTGCTCATAACAGGTGCAGCAGAACACTGTTGGATTTAAAAAAAACCAAAGAGGCAAAACCCCAAAAGCCCGCGAGCTTTCGACTACTCCTGTACTTTAAGAAGGTTATATCTTTGCTGGACTGCAATCATTAGGCACAAAGTATTCCATACTTGCTCTTTTTTCAGGCTGACAACTTTTTGGAAGGTTTAGCAACAGTTCGTGTTTTTCAAAGAGTGGGATAAAACCAGAGGGCTTTATTAATAGGGTTAAAAAAGAGGTAACTTAAAAATAGCTGCCACTTGGTGCTGAGGATCGGAGGGTTGATTCAAGCTGGCTTGGAGATGGATCTCTAGGGCAGGGGGTTAATCTTTCCTTGTCTTTGTGCAGACCCATCCAAGTCTAAGTTAGAAGCCTCTGAAAAGTGTTACTGCATATGTTAATTAGACGGCCCTTGTTAAAATGTCTGCATCATCCATCTGTGTTTAAGGAGGCTCAGCAGCCACAGCCTTCCTGCATACCAAACAGACGGCGTGCTTCCAGGACTCGGTCTGTCCAGCCTGATGAGAACAGAATCAGATCTCCAAGGCTGGGTATTTTCTTCCTCAAAAGATGAAAGGAAGGTGGTTTAAGGGGAGGAAAGACAAAACAACTGCCACTGGCTGTTGTGTATAGTGCCCAATATCTATGGACTATACACTATATGGCATGATTCCACCTCCAGCGTAGACTGTAGTTAAACTTCAGTCTTCTGGAAATGCCAGGGGTAGAGCTGTGGTAGAATGAGTGCCCCAGAGCGAGAGCACAAGTAGGAAAGCCTCGCCTCTCAGAAGGCAGCAAGCCAGGGCTAGCCTAGCTTCTACCCTCAGATCCAGCATGCAGCATCAGGAGTTGCCTTCCTCAAACGACAATGGCTTTCCCTTCCTGCCTGCTTCCATAGCTCAAACAGTCAGGAGCCAGGATGCAGAACCGAAAGATCAGTACTTGAATGTTGGAGCTAGGAGTAGGAATGGTTGCAGTTGTGCATAACAATACGTGTAACATTAGAATAAAAGGTTTTGTCTTTCAGAAGACACGCTAGGAAATCCCATTCCAAATATCAAATGTAGAGAACATTGTTTAATTTGTAAAGCCGAGTGCCCATGGTTAGATGCAGGCTAAGCTGCACTGCTGCTGAGACAAAGGTCAGTTAGAATTATTTCGGGGTACCCAGGCACACTAGTGTGCTGGGTGGTGATACAGGCATTTCCTCGTTCATTTGAAGAGCTGTTCTCTTGTTTCACGTGCTTTTAACTACAAAATTCACCACAAGGCGACTTGAAAGTAAGGGCTTATTTCAGATACCACATTGCTGGTGAACCTGCATGACCACGCGGTGTTTCAGCCTGCTCCCTCGGGTGCAGGTGGGAACTGGGCTTTGCAGTTAGGTGCAGAAATCAACAAAATACAAGAAAATACATGCTTCCTTTCCATCAGATGTGCCTTCTGATAGGGCTATTTACATACTTCAAGTGAACACAAATTTCTGCATTAAAGCAGGAGCTGGGAACCTGGTGGCAAAGATATCACTAAGTGCTATCTAAGCCTAATTTTCTTCATTGCAAACTTATATTAAGAACAAAGTAAAGTCTGAATAAAGTTGTCTCTGGTATCTGTTTGTATGAGTATACAGTTAAGAAGGGATAGGTCCCAAATTTTTCATAGTGTTTATAATAAGATATCCAAATTTGATGCTAAAGTAAGTAGATATAATTCTGAAAATGTACAAGGAACAGATGAAGTGAGTAGGCAGGTGTCATTTTTATACAGCCTCATGAAGAGTAAAGCTGTCCCTGCACAGCAGATGGGTTTCTTAAGTACACACACAGTTTTGGGAATGCAGAATATTTTTCTTTGATCACATGTCTTTTCAGGCCTTGTGTTTTCTGAGTATTTCACCCCTTTAATCAAGGGATGAGCTCGCTCTTGTTTACAGTAAAGTACCAATATATATTCAGGCCTTTGCTATGGTGTACTGATGTGTCTAATGATCACACTGGAGTCTTACCTGTAGTAATGATTCCCCACATCTGAAGGAATTTAGAAGCAAGAAATAATTGAGAACTTTGCACAATTCGACAGAGATTATGCATAACTTCAGTAGAGTGTATGTTAAAAGTATTTCAGTAAATAGTTTACAAAACATTGTTTCTGTTTCTAAAAATCTTCCTAATATGCCTGTCACCTTCCTCGATTCAGAATTCTCTCTTGCTATTAAATATCTTACTACTATACAAATACACTACTTTCAAGTAGACAAGAATAAAAAAAGGGCATACATTTTTAGGGCCCAAGTCAGTAAATACTTAAGCCTGTGCTTTGAAAGTAGTAGGGAAGAGGGCATTATTTGAAAAGGTTTCCCCAATCGTGGAAATTTCTTTTTAAGCTGATCTTGACCCTGACTACAGCCTGTGCTGATTTTTGCTCATGACACGCTATAGCTCTCAGTGAACTGTGAGCAGAACTGCTTGCAGAACAAATTGTCTTTTAAAAAGGTGCACACAGTTCATGCTGTATTTACTACAAAAATGTTCAGTGTAAATACTTAAACCCCAAATTTTAGGAAAACAGTTGCATTTCCTTGCTTTTCTTCATGCGTTGCACTCCAGCATCAGCTAGCAAAGATACTCAAAGCATGTAATAAATATACAACATGAAGGAAAGATTATAATGGTGATTCCAGATGATGGAAGAATCTGCCATAGATCTTGGCCTGTTTTAAAAAGATAGCAAGAACTTGAAAGTTGGAGAAAACGGAATTGTAGCATAGCTGCTAAATCAGACATTCCCAAAATGTTGCCTTTGATTTACCACTGTTGATGAATCTGAAACTTTTCAGAAGGAATAAAAGTTCTGGAGCCCTTTAACTTCAAATTAATAAAGTCTGTGCGGTAATATAATTCCAAATTGCTACAGCTGTTTCTTTTATTAGCTGTGGCTTCATGTTTCTGTCCTTGACACTTAAAGATCAAACCTACTTAAATATGAATCATTTAAAAATGTGAATTTACTTCGATACCTTATTTTGTCAAGAAGCTCAGCAGCTCATTATATAAGAGGAATGTGTCATGGAGGTAGTCATCTCTGTAGTGGTGATACAGGCACGCTACTGCTAATCCCACTGTGCACGCTCTCCACCCCGCTAATTGCACCTACAGCGTGCTGGAGCACTTCTTAAGCAGGTAATGAGACATAGGCTGTGTACTGAAAGAAATACTGGGTTTAAGGGCATATTGACACCAGGAAAGGTAGGTTTATTGGCGGGGGGCGAAGGCACCTGTTTAAGCAATGTGGCATCCTCCATCCGGCAGTAGCAGGACTGAGTGGGACTTTGCAGTTGCTTCTTCTGGTGATGGAAAGCTGTTCAGAGACGAGACAGTGGAGCTCACATAGAAATGCTCCTGTGATGTCCGTGATCCCTGAGGCAGGGTGACAGGAAGATATTTCAAGGGCAATGGATAGGGAGAAGAATTAGGATGGAGCAGAAATATGAAAACACATACAGGTGGAGATCAGGAAGGAGAGGGAAGAGAAGGGCTTGGGGAGGGGAGAACAGACCATTGAAAATGGTGTCAGTGTGAGCACCAAGTTTTCCCAGTCTCCAGATGATCACCTCAAAGCTGGTAGTTAGAGCACTCTTCAGGGAGTGCGGGGAATCCTGAATCCCCTCTGGCACAGACAGGGATTGCATGAAAATTTCCTCCATTTTGAAAGATTGCTACAAGTCAAGAGCTAATGTACAAGGAGATGAAGTGTAAGTGAGAGCTAAGCTCCTACTTTGCAGTCCCACGAAGACTGAGGTTGAGTCCAGCTGATCTGAAGTGGGACTTTCTGCAGTAGTCTGCTTATTGTGTGTTCCTCGTTTACTGGGTGACAAACCTGACACATCTGGAGATCGTTTTGCAGAACCACCGAATGCTCCCAGCTGTAACAGTTGCTCAGTTTGAGCTTTGTCCTAAATGTATCGGGTGCTATATAAATAGTAAGCGCTCTGTGGGCTCTAATGTTTCAAATTGGGCACCTAGAATAAGGCTCATCTGGAAAGCAACTTTGGTGCTTTTTTTGTGCTCCAGAATCCTGTGCATTTCCTTGAGACCAATTAAACCATACAATTGCCTATAGCCACTGCAAAGTAATTAATATGTGTAACACATGAAGATACCTTAGTGAGAGCCCCAAAGTCAGTACTTATGTATCATGTTCAAGATTTAGCTGGATTCAGTGGTGAGCCTAGGCATTGAAGTAAGTAGGCTAAAAAAGTAGTATACAATAACTGTCTTACCTTTCCTGCACGAAATGAGAAAAGGTGATGTAGGAGAACTCGCATCTTATCATATGTTTCACAGGCTGTTACTATGGTCTAAATTGTTTCCTCGTTTTTTTTGAATGCTGAATTTGTAGGTAATGGGTAGAAATTAGCCTGAATGCTCCTCTGACTAGCAGCTAGGCTTGGGGTTTTGGAATGTTTTTCCTTTGAAACCGTACTGTGACACTGAAGGACGTGAATGAAGGGACTGGTTTTGCAGAAGAAACTGCACATACATGTGCAAGAGAGAGCAAAGGTGGCCGTGGCCAAGCTGGAGGAAGAGCGAGCCGAGGCTGGCGTTATTGATGGAGTAGAGGGAGCTGGGTTTGCTCAGTAACAGACCTGTGGAATGGTTAAGGAGGAAAGAGTTGTGAAGGGTCACTATGAAATATGGGAGTGAGCTAAACAATTTCTTTTCTTTGATCTCCATTCATTTATAATCTTACTGGTGTTGAGTCGCCTGGCACTGGAACTTCTACAATGAATAGCTGAAAGTACAAAAATTGATTTAGGTTGCACTGATCTTGTGCTGAATGGCTTTCTTTAGCCTGGAAGTTAGTTGGAGTTTTACTCTTTTAGCTGTTGGACAGTTTAAATGCTAAGCATTTAATCTAATTCAGACAGTTCTGAAAACAATAGCAAACCACAGACTGCTCTTATTTCATTGTCTGCAATTAATGTTGCAACAGCCTTTGCATCAAAGTTTAACTAGAATGCTTTGATTTCCTCAATGATAAATGGATATCTTTTAACCAATACAAAAAAAACCTGAAATAGTTCAATATTTCAAATTCAGCCTCAGGTTTGCTAGTGTTTAAAATTAGTACCTCTGCCTTTTTGTTGTGCTAAACTAATAAAGTAAAACAAAACAATAGAGTGTGTGTGTGTGTGTCAGCCTGTTTCTGCATAATGAGATGAGTTCTATAAAATTAGGCAGTGTTACTTCTTCTGTCAATGGGAGGGAATCATCAGTAGTTGGCAATAGGATTAGAAATTGTATATAGTTTGGATATAAGTATTTATTTACCTTCTTAAAGGTTTAATTTTATTTGCATTCTTTTTCCTGAGTTAGATTTTGTAAATAACTTTTTTCTAGAAAGTACATGAAAAATCTTTAATTTCTTGTTGATCAGGCTCGTTTTCCGTGTTTTTGTGCCTTGATATATTTTTGGAGAAATCATGGTTAGCTGCTCACATGATACTTGCTGGGAATATGTGCCTACGTCTCTTTTTAATAACTACTTAAAATGTGCTAAGCATTTTAGTTTTCCAAGTCAAAAAAGAATCCACAGAGTGTTTTAATTTATTTTTTGTTAAATAGTTCAGTGGTATTTTATGTTACTAAATGTGGGAGTGTCATTAATCACTTCACTTTTAGAATTTTTGTCCTTATGTACATTGTGTAACATACAAATTTTACTTGGAGCTCAGAAATAATTTTATCAAATGGTTCATTCTTGTTATCCCTGTATTTCTAACTCACTGGAGCCTCATGAAGTTATCTTTCTCCTTTACAATCTATACATTTCATTTATGCACGGAAGAGAAACATCTGGCCTTTTTTTTTTTTAATGAGAGCTGTACGCTCATTGACCAAACAAGCAGTAAGGAATCTGTTGTATGGCTGATTATGGCAAGAAAATGAGGTAGCAGTATCACTAATAATCAGTAAAATTTGTATAAACTGGTACTGTTTCATTTTCTGAGTTAGCTAATCTCACACTTTCACCCTTACAAGAAAACAAATCGTGTTTAAAAATGCTTGGCGTGGAAAAATGGTACTTTGAAATGTAGATATTAGAAACATTTAAAACATACGTATCTGTGGTTAAAGATGCTGACTCTTAATTCTGTCCTGCCTAGAGCTTTCCGTTTTATCTTTGAAGTTCAGTCATTATTCCATGTCGATGCCATTGCTTCTATTTATTTTTGTATCCTACAGAAATTAATTAATACTGTTTAGATCCGATCTTTTTAGAATACTTATGAAAGTAACATATCAACAAGTTTATATTTTATGCAGCCTGTGGAGCTGGATTTTGGAATTTGCTTTTTTAGTGATTCTTTTGTGGAAGAGAAATCTTTCAGGCATGAATTGATAGTCCAGATCTTTTGAGGTCTGTCTGTGCTAACCTATGACCTCTGTTCTTAGGAGGTCAACATCTGAGGGCAGGAGATTAAGGCACTTAAAAGATTGGAATGGGAACTGGAATGGAAAAATTAGCCAGCACATTTTGGGTGGAAAACATCAAAGTCATCAAACAATTTGCTTATTTTAAACTCAGTTTAAGGGTAACAAGCTAATTGTACTGTGTTTGTTGACGCAAGCAATTTATATTATTTGAGGACATTAACACTGAAGAATTTATTTTTTTATTGGAGAAACGTAATGCCTGTTTAGTATAAACACACTATGTATTTCATATACTACATGCTTTTGTGCAACATTTTTTAGGATTCAGGATATGATCATACAGTCTGTATGCACTAAATTAGCTCTGTTTCTTACAAACAGCAACAGTAAGTGTTGTGGAACCTGAACCTTGCTTGTGGTCTGCTGAAGACTGCTTGCCCTCATTGGAGAATACAGGTGCTTCCAGTACATGGGAAAAATTATTCCCATATTAAAATTTCCTGACTGTGACTCTTAAAAACATTTGTAAGCATATCTCTTTGTTACTGCTTTTCAAATGTGAATTCTTTTCCAATGCAAACTTGTCACCAAGGAATGTTCCTTCATCGATTATAAACTGATTTGAAAGAAAACAGCACTGCCTGTTTGTTCTTGTCTGTCATAGTTCGGAATTCATTAGTATGTGTTTTTAGAAGCATGAGGACTTCATCTTTCATCTGTACAATTGATTTCAAAGATGATATTGTCTAGAAAAAGACACCTTTCCGCATCTGAAAATTATGCAAGTTCAAGGATTTCTGTAAGCAATCACATTTTTGTCTTGCTTGTTTAAAGTACAAATAAAAGTAGTTTCAGTATCATATGCAAAAGCCAGACTAATGTTTTAGCGTGCAAACCCACCTAGCAGGAAAGAGACAAGAAGTTATGGGTATCTCACAGCTCAGGCTCTGACTAACAGTGTATGGATTATAGTACTTTTCCTATAGGTATGGCTACTCATTAAATTTAAGTACTATAAAATACAGCTAAACTCTAGTGGACAGCCATCTGTAAGCCTCAGTCTAACCTCCACACATTATTATAGTACCTTTGAAGGATATGAGATTTAAACCCCTCTGCAAGCTTTCCAAACTCTTTCTCTAAAGGTGAAAACCTTTCTTTTGCACCTTTTAGCCCTGACTTGCACCTGAGGGGAAATTGAGCAAAGTGATCGCTATCATTTCTTCCTCCTTCATGGGAGGAAAAGAAGGGAAAGCAGGAGGAGCTGTTGTGGACCGCAGCAGTCCATGGACCGTTCCCAGGACGCAGCCACCGCTTTGTTTCCTTCCTGCCATTTCATTGGGGTGGCTGGAGAAGCTCTGCCAGCTCAGCTGCAAGGGCTGCCGCAGCCGGGTACACCCCGCGACCCCGGCGGTGCTGCCATTGACTGGGTGTGCCCTGCATCCCTGGTGCTACTGCCACAACCAGCTGTGCCCCATGTCCCCAGGAGTACCACTGGCACAGGGGAGAGAGGGAGCAATTGAAGGGGCAGGACCAACCCTGAAGGCTGTTTTATCTTGGAGATCTGTTCCCCACTTGGATTCTTGGGATAAAATGGGGTAGCTTCTGATCAGCCATTTTGTGAGTCTTGTTTGTCAGCCCTTTCTGTGGTTAAATAAATCAGTAGGATCGATGGATGGAGAGGTAGTCCTGTTTTACAGAATGGCTTTGGTTACCTACTTGTGAGCACACGTGAATCACTGTGAAGGAACAGAGGACTTGTTAATTAATAAAGGAAAAAAGTTAAGCAACTACAAAGTTAGTGTGCCTGACATGACTTAAGATAACACTCCTGTTTGCCTAAGCCCTTGCTGTACCCTCTGTCTGTTTAGATAGTAAATTCTTCAATGAGGAATTGGTTCCTTCTTAGTCCATAAAACACTTAAAATCACCGCTGGTTTTCATTGCAATACTAATTGTGATTCTTGGCTATTTGAATAATTAGAGAGCAGTGATACACACATATTTTAATCTGAAAGACCTGCTCCCCAGGATTTTTGTTGGATGTTTGTATCCTCTTGATTCATGATGTTTAATGATTTAAAAATCCTGTCCACAAGCCTGCTTTTCTTAACTATCTTTTGCCCACCCTTTAAAAGTAGCCTATAGATACCCAAGATCTACAGATCAAAAACTGCTTTAGGGTGCTGGAGGTTTTTCATCCCTTAATCATTATTGCATTAGTTCTAAATATACTAAGAACTGCCTCCAAGTTTTGTGTGCAGTAGCTTGCACGGCAGAGGGGACTGCGTGCTGAGTTTGAGGGAAGGGGAAATCAAAACTCAGAGAAGCTATAATACAAATTTTTGAATGACTTAGAAATGATATTTGACTTTTTGTGATGAAACCCTGCTTTGTTTTTACTTGATCTGTATAAGAAATAGGTAGGGAATCTATCCTCAGTTCCCTCACATGTTCTTTTTCACAAAGAATAATTGCTGCAGAGCTAGACAAAACTGATCAGAATTACTGCAAATAGTATTTTCAGGCTTATGTGCTTGTGAAGGTTGAAATTTCTGTCAGTGCAGCTGCGCCAGATTTCTGACTGCAGCTCCCAGTGCTCTTGGAATCAGTGTCTCCAAATGGGCTCTGTAATTTGGCTCAGCTGAGTCACTTCCTTACCACGAACTGCCATAAAGAGATTATTTCTTCTGCTTTGCTTTCTAGGGTTTAGCCTGCACTGCCCCCCTCCTCTTCAAAATAAGAACTCATCAGAAAATACCTTTTGTAGTAATGCAGTTGAGTTCAGAGGGTTTCAGAAATCTGGATTACTGGTGGCCTTTTTTGTTGAAGGGACTATTGGTTTTTGTGTTCCTCATCTGTTTATAGCTGCTAATTTGAATGAGAAGCAAGCAAAGTAGCACACTGGTTTTCTTTGTAAGCAGTGGTTATAGTTGTTTCCAACTGTCAGGTAAATGTGAATGTCTATGAGATACTTCAGGTGGTAGCTATCCATAAAATCTTTAGAAGTATATTGTAATGTATCTAAGCTGTTATATCTAATTTTTCTTTATAACCCATATTTCTTGCTTAATTCTTGCATAAAATATGAATAAGTCAAATTTGAAAGCTTTTGAATTTGGCAAAATAATAATAGTCTTTGTGCTAGTGTAATATCAAGATCCATTTTATAGAAGATTGACTTTAATTGTGAAAAGCCAAAAATATATTAAATCTGTTGTGTATATATGTGTTATATACACAGATATAATATACACATAAGTGTATACTCAATAGATTTATGAAAGGTTGCCTCAGCTACATTGAAGAAAGTGGGTATCAAAAGGAAGATGACTTAAAAGTTGAATTCAGAATGAGATTTACATGTTATTGACCTCATTGATTAAAAACAAACAAACAAAACAACCATGAAACAACAAAAACACGTTTTAATAGTTGCAAGGTAAAGCTGACAGGATCTGATTACTGATTCTTTCTTATGCTGGCAGCGATACTCCCTTTGTATTCCAAACTTTGCCAGGTGAGCCTGGGACAGGTAGTCATGTAATAAAGTGACACTGTGGAACGTGGCAAATCCTGGCTTCGTAAACCAGTTTAGTTTATTGTAGTTGCTGGTAGCTAAGACCGTCCGTGACTGACTACTTCTAAAAGATGCTGCATGCGTTGCGTTAGTAGGACGTCATCCTCTAACCAGCCAACGGTCCCCAGTTGGTGTCTGTGTGGTCACTGTGGCCACAGCGTGTGCTCCTTTCTCCCAGCTCTCTCTGCTGGTGCATCCTAGAGTGTGTTGTTTTACGTTATTCCCCTTTTGCAGTATGATGTATTGGACGAAACAAAGCTATACCAAGATAGCTGCGTTAGCTTGCTCTCATTAGGCCAGGTAACAACAGAAGTAACAATGTTACGTCATGCATTTTTTGCATCTACAGTCTTGCCCGTGTAAGAAGGTCAGTTGAGAGTTTTCACAAACCTGCAAAAAATTCTTGAATTACAGATTATGGTTGGACTGTAGGTGAAAAAGTATATGAATTGTAAGATGGTATTAGTACTGGAAATTAATAGTGGAACTGTATGCACACTAATCGTTGTAGTGGAAACATCCGGCAGCTATAATGAGATGCTGTGTTGGGAACGGGATACCACCATGTTCCCTTTCTATGGTAGCAGGTGGTAAATTTGCTTAAGCTTGCATATTTTGTGACACGTTAGAGGACTACAGTTTGTGTGTGGCGTATAAATCCATTTTCATTTAACTTGGAATTGTTTTCTTATAGAAGTTCCCATTTAGTTAAAGAAAAAGATTCCACAGGGACAGGTTTATGTGTAAAGACTTGAAACAAATCTGTTTAAAAAAAAAAAAAGGCACTGTTTTATTATATGATAGTTCAAGTTTGTCAGTTTAAAAGTCCTCATGTCCTTGAAGTAGCCAGCTGTGACCTCTGAAATGGTTCATGCATATCAGTATCTAAAAGCTACATGTGACAATCAGGAGCAGAATCAGGATGGAAGTGAAGGTGGGGGTGTGAGGAACTGGAGATGGGGAGGAAATGTGGTAAAAGGGATCACTGGATATGAACTAAGTAGTTTGTGGGATTGGGCTGACTGGATTGAAGAGTCATGGTGGGTGGACAGTGCTCACCTCTCCACGGCAGACAGAGGCAAGGCTGCTTCCAACCGGATGCCTTCTGTGGACTGATGACTTCCAGTGCCTGTAGACAGGTCTTCATACTTCTGCCCCGAATCAGGCAGGCTGTAGTGCTCACCTTCCTTTTGGCTCCTATTTCCCCCCCAGAAGAGGTGAGGAATAGTTAGAGAAGCTTCTTCAACATGCATATTTCACATGATTCAGAGGAAATGGAGTGCTAAATGGGTCACAGCTGACCCAGACACAGAGAGCAGCACAGGTTGTAGCTGTGTGCTTTGCATTCACGGTCCAGGGTGCACGGCCAGGGCTGTCCCCGGCTGGGAGAGAGCTCTCTGCCGGGGCAGGCTGGGTGCTCACCCCATTGCGGCTGCCCAGTAGCCCCAGGCACTCTGTGTGCGTAGGGGTGTGCACGTGCATTATCTGTGAAAGCCAGCGCAAATGAAGATGTGTGCCGCAGATGCCGTCACGCTGAAGTCTGGTGGGGGAATGGCTTGGTGCCAAGTGCTAGGCTCCCTGTAGGTGTGCTGTGGCTGGCATGTAGCCCTGGGTAGCTGGAGGGCTGGTTTTCCTGGCTGTGCACGGACTGTTTGAGGAAGGAGGCCAAGTGTGTGGTGTGAAGGTAGAGGTTCTGCTGCTGCTGTGTGCTCGGGTGGCTCCTCCTGAGAGAGGATGAGTTTGTATGGTACTTGCTGTAAAAAGATAGGTGCTTATAAAATTCCCCTCTTGGTATTTCAGACAGGCAGCCCTCGTGACACTGCCAAACGCACCCATGGGCTGAGACTGCTGAAACAGCCAAGCAAAGTGGCCACGAGAGTTCTCATGAGGGTGCTGTAATAGATGCAGCCCTAGAGACCTGTTTGGCAGAGCGTGCCAATAACTTAATTCTGCATATGCTGCAGTCTCTTTCTACAGTGGAAAAGAGCCTCTCTGGAAGGATGATGAAGATGGGGAGGGTACAGAGATGGCCTTGGCCCATTCCCAGGCTATACCCTTTCTTGGGGGATTTAAGACAGATTCCTTCAAATTTGGGGGTTAACTTAAAATTTCTTGCATCAATAATGGCGTCCTTAAACATGCGGTAAATGTATACAGTTAGGTTACTGTCGATGTAGGCATTGAACATACTGAGATTTTTTTTTCCTTTGTACGTGCTTGTAAATCCTATATGCTGAATATCAGGAGCATGAACTTCTAGTGGCTGGTTCTGTATCTCATGCCTGTGTCCATTAATACACAGCCAGGTCTTGAGACTCTTCCTCGGTGCTTGCTGGCATCCCGTGGGGACACACAGCTAGTGTTCAAGTGTGTCTGGTCCAGACTTGCCAAAACTCTCCCCAGCAATCACCCCAAAACTCTCCAGCCAGAGACTCAGACAGTGTCTGAGTCTTAAGATTCAGTGAAGACTCTTCACAATTCAACTGATTTTTAGGGGTTATTTTTGGCTGACAAACTATGCCTTTCAGGGTGTTTTTCCTTGTTAGAGAGGCACTATTAAATTGAAAATACTGTAAATTTCAGAAAGTGATACTGCCCTATTTTTAAGTATAAAGCATATGAGGTTTTTTAGTTTTTGTTGATTTTTCTGCACTGTGTTGTACAAGCTGAAGGAACAGGCATCTCCCAGGTACTGGACAGTGGTTTGGGGTTTTTTTTGTGGGTGGTTTTTGGTGTTTTTTTTTTTAATTATTTTTTAATTTTTTTTTTATTTGATTTTTTTTCCTGTAGGGGAACTGTGACTTTAAAAGAAATGGATGCTGCCCCTGGCTCTGTAAGCCAGGTCTCTGCCGGGGCACAGTTTCACATTACTCGGGGCCAGCCAGCTATCGTGGCCCTCCCTGCACCCCCAGCCAGCATTGTGGTCCTCTCCCCACAGGGTCACTGGTGCTGATCTAATCCCACAGAGAGCCACTTCAGAGAGCATCACTGAGAGAAACTAATCCTGAAAAAAAAAAAAAAAAAAGAGAGGCACTAAGGAGCAAAAAGATCGGGTGGTGGCAGAGCAGAGGATGCCTCTTGGTAACAGCTCTGCTTTTGGTGGGTTTATCTGGAGTATAAAACCCTACAGGCAGCTCAGCATGAAACGTGCTCTCTGCTCAGTGTGGCAGAGACGTTCCCACAACGTGGTGGTGGCTTTGTGGTCCCTGTAGTAGAAGCAATTTAAGAGCCGGCAGGATTCACTGGAGGAAAGCATCAGGAGCACAAAACCCAGCAGGGAGTTGGGTCAGGCAGTGACAAGACCTTGCAGAGGGTTTGGGGAGCATCCCCATCAAGGCCTTTTCTATTCCAGCTTCCCCTGTTGGACTGCCAGGCAGATCTGAAGTACCAGATCCCACAGCACACCAGTTCCCCACAAGAACGATGGTCTGTGCTTTTAGCAGGGTTGCAGCTTGTGATTTTCCTGGGCAGGGAAAGAAAACAGGTTGAGAAAAGAAAATCCTACCTATTTTAGGTGCTTTGGTGCCACCACACCGTTAACTTTTCTATTAAACTGTACTGTACCAGGAAGTCAGCGACTGACTGGGAAGGTGAGCAGCACTCTTCCACTCTGTGCCTGATATCCCTGTGGGGCTGAAGAGCCACCTTTAAAAGCTGCAGTGATTAGGCTTAATTCACTGTTAACTTCTAGTCTGGCGCGTTAGTATGGCAGATCAGCACATATGCAGCGGTCATTGCTCAGTTCCCTTCCTGCCTTTCAGCAGCTGCCCATCAAAACTTGCGAAATGCGAGTGGTAGGCTTGGAGGAGTGCAGCATGTGGTGTAATCACAGCTCTCCCTTCTCTGCCAGTGTCCTCTAAGCAATCTGTTTAATTTTTTCCCTGCTTCTGTTGCATTAGTTTGAACTGCTGTGAATGATGTGAAGACAACTGGAGAAAACTACCATTTCCTATTGTAGTGTTCTGCTATTTCACATCGATCGTATTATCTTAAGTGTGTTACAGTTTCAGAGTTTTACTTTGGAACTTAAATGTACTAAAATGATAACCTGCCTTCTTTGTGACAAGGAAAAAAACATAAGTTTCACACACAGTAGCAGGAACCATATTATTTCTGTCTGATTTTATTATATGCATCAATTATAGAGTGTTTGTGTGTAATACGCAAGAAGTTAATGTTTCAGGTTTCTTAATGACAGTTCTTCAAAGTTTTCTCGCTGAATGGAAAGAAAGGATTATATAAAATCAGCACTTAAAGCTAGTGGTGCTGTAATGCTGAAAAGTACACAGAAGTGTCAGTAAACCTTTTGAAACTTGGTATATAATCCATTCAATGTTTTTTCCAGACGTCCAGAAAAGGAAAGCCTATATTCCCTGTTATTTCCAGATATGCATATTTTCCTAGTCTTTGCTAGGAATCAGTGAGGTTTTCAAAGCATTTATAAATACTGATCAAGTATAGAAGTATGTTATAAAATGTCAATTTGCTATGCTGAGTTCGTAAACTAGTTTTATTGCGAATCTTTCAGTTACCCTCAGTTACCAGGAAAGTGAAACAAGTACCTTTAAGAAAAAAAAAAAAAAGTTCATTTTAAAAAATAATTTATGATAAAGCTCTACAGTGATGTTAATGTTATTCAGAGTTCCTTTTGCACAAAGAGTGTGATATTGGCAACTAAAGTCCTGATTTATTGATGACTCCCCTTCCTATAAGACAGCTTACAGTTTTCTTGTTGTCGTCATCGTCATCAGAGGAAAGTCACCAGCTGAACTAATTCATTCTACAAGACTTCATAGGAAAAAAAATTTTGCAGCTGTTTTTCCTAACTCATACACATGTGATTTTAACTCTGGTGGTGAGAGGCAGGGAAAGGTATGGAAATGCAGACAGCTGCCGCTGAAAGAAACAAAGCTTCAAGGAAGCTTAGCATGCTGAAATCAAGGGGGGCATATAATCTCCATCCTAGGGTGCTAAAGTACCAAGCATCACATCAGTCCAGGGTTATTAACAGCTTTTGCTTTGGGATATGGACTTAGGGCTAAAGTGTGCTCATGAAAGACAGACACAAAAACTGCAGGCAACAATAATCAAGCCAGTCTGCTCTCAAAGTATGTATGACAGCCTTGCATCCTTCCAATAGAGAAGACCTGGAAAAATTAGAAAAAGTGGGTGAACTGCAGTGTTGCTTTATAAGTTGCAAATTGTGCTTTACCTTTATTATCATACCTTACCTAGCATTTATATTTTGTTAATTAGATTATTTTCTTAGACAATGGAAATGTACTGAAGATACTCTGGCATTCAAAAGGGATCTGTTACAGTGTGGAAGGGAAGATTATCAGTTAAAATAAGGTTTACCACATTAACTCTGAGATGGATAAAAATTAGTCTACTGAGTCCAAGAGCTTCACTTTTTTTTTTTTTTTAACCTCCTGTGCTCCACTGTGATATATGATTTGGAAATAGGAATGTTTTTAACAACATAGCGAGCGTAAGACTGCTGTGCCCTGTGCAGTGTAACCCACTGAGCCACCTTGTCGCATCTAGGCAGCCTTTAAGGACAACCATATTAAAGAAATATTCAAGTTAAAAATAACTTTCCTAAGTTGCACCCTGCTATTTATGTAAAAGATAAAGGGGTGAGGGACAGGATTTAAACTGGCCGTCTTGCTGTGGGGAGAAAGTAGAGGTTACCCTGTCCTGCTTTTCCTGCCAGTGTGTCTTTCCTATGGTTCCCCAGTTCATTGGTCTTCCCTTTTGGCAGCTGGCCGTGGTGGCTCCAAAGCTTTTATGTCAGGTTATAGGAACCCCAGGAAGGAGTTTGGCTGCCATCTTTCTGCTTTTGGGGAGCATGTAGGAGAGCGGAAGCTGCTCTTCCTGATGGTGTCTAGAGCAGCTTGGGGAAAGAAAAGAAGAGAAACAACTGGGTCTTTGATTCCCTCCTCCAGTTTACACTACAGCAGGCTCAGTGCTGCTAGGCTTCAGGTGCCTCCTGGCTCCTCTTCCTAAAGGCACATGGACCATCTGGGAAGAGCAGGAATACATGTCAATAAGTAGTGTCTCCTACGCCAGATGAGGCTCTGACCTGAGGATCCAGTTAGATGGATCTCTTTCCTTACTCTGCCAGTGTAGTACAAAAGCCAACTCACTTTGAACAGGACAGGGAATTTGCTTTAATGTATTGATTATTGTTTCTTAGCCCTTTTAATAGCCTGATCAGCCCCAGCATTGCAAAAGCCTCTGTGTAGTTTTTGTAGCAACAGATAATTGTTTGCAGCATCCCTCTAATATCACTCGCAGGTTATGCTAACTGCACTGTCTTCAGGAGCCAATATGTCAAAGTCCTCTTGCAAAGAAGCAGACTCATTTCTTGGTGCTTGGTGGTGCAATTCAGTCATTTCTGGCTGCAGGCTCCTTTTCTAGAGGTGCGGTTTGCCTTTCTGATGGCAGGCCCATTGGGGAGAAAGAGCTGGAGGGATGGCTTTGTGCTTGTTTCATCCCGTTCAGAACAGCATGCACCACAGCTGGAGTAAACAGGGAGAACAGTGTGTGCCTCTCCCAACCTTACAAATCTCGCACCGCAGCTGGAAACCTGCTAGGCAGCCAGCCGTAGTCTTGTGGGTTTTTCGCTACCTCTGTTACGTTGTGTGTTGCAGCTTTTCATCAGCAAATGTCTGACGTTGCTGCAACGTGGCGCAGGCGTTGCAAGATGTTATCTTCTACATCACAAGCACTGTACAGATGGGTCTTGGCATCTAAAAATTCGCAAGCTTCTCCTTATTTCTCAGACTGAGGAGCCTGCTGTGGGCTATCTTTACTCAAAACTCCTCTTGCTTCAGTTTACATCTTAGAGGCACAAAAGTGGTCAAGATGGATATTTGATCAAATTTTCAGAAGGCGCTGATCAGTAACAAAGCTTATGCCACACATTACCTGGGTTTGATAGGAAGGAAGTTACGACCTGACTGTTGATGAAGTCAGCGATGATTATTTATGTGATTAAGAACCACTGGGGCAGAGTCTGAGGCTGCAAGGGAGGGAAAATCTGAGACTTTTTGATGAACATTTGGGGGAATGCACCTGAGGTAATGTATGATGTGCTGCGTAGGACAGAGTTAGTGTTTGGTTTCACTCAAGAACCGACAGATCAGGATTTTAAGAAGGGCAGGGGGAGAACGGGGGAGTAGAATGGACCTGCTGCTGCTGCTAACAACCATTAAAAAAATACAAAGCCAGCTGCTCTCAGAGCAGAGCTTGATCCTTTCAGTGCCTTTAACAGCACAGTGTATATTCAGAGGAGGGGAATTCATGAGGCCCTACGGACCTACACCATGGTATTACACAAAAATGCAAACCTGAACAATGGGTGGCCTCAGCGGTTCCATCTGGCTCACCATTAACAAGGTTAAAGTAAAGTGGGTTTCCTTGGCTGTGTCACACACAATTTACACTTCAGATGCTTTAACTCTGGAGCTGGACCGGAGAGAACACTGCTCTAAACGCACGTGGCAAGGGTCTCCTAACGTGTGGTAAACACATTTGGTATTGATGCTCTATGAAAGATACAGAGTAGTAGCATTTACATAATTTGTAAGTACTGTTTGGAAAGTGCAGATTTTTGGCTAAATCATTTACCAGAAAAAAATTTCTTGTCAACAAATTAGAATTGCAGTCAAATTTTGTTTACTTAAAATATTTTAAGGACATTAAAGGGGCTGGATTCAGCTAACAGCAGAAATTATTGGAGGCCCGAGAAACATTACCACCAGCATTTCTGGTGTGGTAACCTGAAAACTCCAATCTACTTTTAAGCTAAAGGGGATGTTGACACATGGAAATTTATTCTGTTGTAAAGCATTCTGCTTTCAGAGCCACCAGAATACTTAGCTAATAGCACAGTTAACCATAGCAAATAAGGACCTTTAAAAAAATGTTAGTTGTAGAGAGCCACTGGTACATCAACAGGTATGTTGGCCTGTTAATTTCTATGCCATTGAGTGTAATAAAGCTTTGGAAGTATCACAGCATTTTGCAGAAATCATGCTTTTTGTCTTGGCTTTGAGATGCTTTGAGGGAACCTGTCTGTCCTATAGGCTGTCCCTTTCTTGAATAAAAAAATCAGGTTTTATTGAATGAATATCAAAGTTGGTAATTCAATTGTGAAGCTGTTTTATGTTCCACAAGACAAGCAGTGGAGCAGTTAGCTCTGTGGTAAAGAGCTAAGGTAATTTCCAGAGAGACTGAGAACACATCTATTGTTGCTGCAGAGGTGCTCGAGCCATCCACAGAGTAGGGTGAGTGTTGCACTGAACAACAAACAAAAGAAACCTACCCATCTCGTCTGCCTTCAACCCCAAATCATGAGTTCAGTAACAGAGCAGAACTTCATACTCCTCCTGAAGTTAAACGATTGAACTTGTGTACCATAAAACCAGCAGATGTTGTTGACTAACAGTTATCCTAGCGATGTCAGTAGTCTCACATAGGAAGGCCCTGAGCAAGCAGGCCGCCACGCTGCGTTTCCTCCTTGGTGAGCTGTGCAGCGCTGCTGTGACAGGGCACGCTTCCTCTTGAGCGTGATGCCGCAAGGTTGGCCTCTGCCTCGCCAGTACTGAACAGCCCTCCAGTTGCTTTGCGCCTTCCAGACTTTGACAGCAGGTGAGCCAGTGTCACTGATGACGGCCTCTGTTACGTGCCATTAATAGAGGGGTTGGTATTGATGGCCCTGTGCTTGTTTATCCCTCTCCCTCCTCTGTTGTCCAACTCTCTGACCCACCTGCATGGCACCTCTGTGCAGCCCTTCTGTATCTCTTGCAAAGACAGGAATATCTTGTATAAAGTGTAATAAAACATTACACTTTAGTTTCTGACTGTATGCAGCAGTCCTGTAATCATAGCCATGATTATTGTAAAATGCCATTTGACAGGCGTGTCAAAGTTGCCAAGCTCCTCTCAGAGGCTTCCCACCTGCTGCATTTGAGGTAACTACAGGCAAGGTAAATGGAGCTGAGAAGCCATCTCATGACTATTTGGTCACAAACTATTGACAATCCCTTCTCTTCTCCCTTTTTAGCTACGAGACTGCTCTCTGTCCATGAGCAGCAGCTTTTGACTGAAGCCCTATCTTCACAATAGCATCAGAAAGAAAATAGTCAGAGAGTTATTCTTGCTGCATCCTGACAGGTACAGTGCTTCCACACCATGTGTTGCAGTGGAAGGGAAATTAAGAAAGGATAGCACAGCAAGGCCAAACCTGTGAATGAGGCAAAAAGGAAATCACCCAGCTGCAAGTAGCACTTGCATGTGCGTAAGGTGGGCAATACCCCAGCTATTTTAGGTGTGAGTAGAGGGAGAGTTCACACACACACAAAAAAAAAAAAGGATTAGTTAACCCAAAATAGGGATGGATGATTTTATGGGCAATATGTAAAAGAATGGTGTAACACCATATTTACTTAGAGGATGGAAAACATGCATCTCTATGTGCTGTATTTAGCATGTATTTAACTCAAACCACACTTTGCAGCCAGCTGGCTATTAAGTTCTTTTCCAACTCATTGTCCCTACCTGAAAGGGAATTCAGCTACAGCCGCCCTGTTTCCAAAACGAAGTTCAACATCTGCATCTTGTGCCTGGACTTCCAGTGCATGATTCTTTCATCCATCTTACACGTACATACTCCTACTGGTGCTGATTAGATAAATAAAATACTATGATTGACATTCTCATGAACCCAGGTAGAAATCCAGTATAGATTTGTGTAAAGGCCGTGCATGTGCTCTAAGACCCAGACACAGGGTGCGGTTCCACATTCAGTTCCGCAGGCCAAGAGTGTTTGAGGATGATGGGAATCGCACTGCTTAACGTACACCCTCCTACCTCCTGCCAGTGTTTATCACACCCACGGTTGTGCCAGTGCAATGATTTATGATTTTGCTTCAAAACTGGAAGTGTGATGTGAACCAAGCTAAACAAACACTACAAACTGAAAAAAGTGGATGAAAAGTTTTGCTGTTGAGAATTGGCTAGCAGTTTTAGTGACTGCACGGATCATCCTCAGGAGTTTTTGAAAGCAGATCATGTCTTTGGAAGTATTCCGCTTGAAAAGAGGGCTGTTTACTGCAGGATTATCTTCCATTTATTTTCGTATTGTTGAAGAAGAGCTGAGTGGAATGCAAAGTAGGTGAGCTGGAGTCCTGGTCACTGCTTACAGTTCTGGATGGGTTGCAGCAGTTGAGCAGCATCCCTGGCAGTTCCCTGCATTCTGCCTGGCTCATCATACTGTTGCTGGCTTGTTTCACAGTATGGAATGTGAAAACAGAAGAGCATCCCAGGAGCTGTTGCCGGTACTGCCAAGACAGCAAGCAATGGTGGCACTTGCTGTGCAAAACTTTGTGGGGAAACTGGGATGAAAACTAAGTGCAAGTGGTTTGTTGAAGACATTCTGGCTCAGGCTTTTGCACCGTGTAGAAAGTGTGTGTTTTCCTCATCTGATTCTCATTTTTGTGCTTCCTGCCAACTGGGAATGAAAAAGACATGTGGAGGGGTTTTTGGCATTTGTGCAAAGCCCAATTAAGCTCTTGATAGCTCTCATTTTCCATGTAATGTTTGGGTTGTAGGCTTAAGTGAGATGACTTTTCACAACTTGTCTGACTTTTCATCCCAATAGTTGGACAGTAGTGAAATAGCTATAACAAAGACAACAATTTCAAAATCAGGTATTTTACGCATTGTCCAGGACGCGCTTGATTCCTGCTCTAGTTCAGTGAATACCAATTAATATGTGGCCTAATCACTGTATGGTTGTACTCTGTTGTACCATAACTTTTTTTTTCTTGCTTTACCACATATAATCCTGACGGGCACAGACTCAGATCCTCAAAGCTATGAGGATCTTGCTTGCCTCTGAAGTCAGTGGGATGTAGGCATTTAAATGCCTGTAAATGTTTGATTATACATGACAGGGTCACACAGCTGCCTGTGACAGAGAAAGTAGGTGATGCCACAGTCTTCACCAGCCTCTGAGGCTGGGAAGGATGAGACTTTTCATGAGGGAAATTCGTGGGCTGTGCTTGAGGCCCAGAGTCCTGGGTGGGGTATGCAGTCTCCCTCCACTCTGTGGTTATTTGTAATTGGGTATTTCCAGGTATTTTGAGTATTTAGAATTAGAAGGTTTGTAAGGAGGAGGGCCAAAGGGATCTTGATTTAGGAGGAAGGCTTTCTGGTCTTCCAGGTTTTCAAGAGTGAGGCTGCTTTAATACACAATTGATTTGTTCGTGGAAGTATCCAGGAATAGTGTAGGAAGTGTCAGACTTTCAAAGGTCTGGTCCCTTGTCTTCTGTGGCTAAAACTGTTCAGGTATTATTATTTTCAATCACGCAGAAGGCATTAGGTTCCTAGATTTAATGTTTGGGTGCTGCCACGAGCCTCAAAACCCAAATTTACTTGCTGTCTGTGTCTTATGTCAATTGGGGGTTCTACTGGACAGCCAGCAACTCAGCGCTCTAGCTTACAGCTGAGCTGTAATATATGTTGTTCTAGGTCATATATTGGCAATATATATTGACGTATTTATGTCAATAATAAATGATAAAATAACAAATTATCAAGTTGGCTCCTGAGCCTTCCCTTTCACTTGTGTGGGCCAATCCAGTGAGCACACTTTAACCTTACACAGAAGATCCTCGGGGTTCACCACATACCTCAGTGTGAAAGACATGTTTGGATGCAAGTCTTCCCTCCATCAGGAGGTTGCTGTGATCTCCAGATGGTCGTTGTTCAGCCTTCTGAAGAAGGATTAGTAGATTGTAAGTAAGAGACAGGGGTTTCTCATTTTCACTCTCTAGGGAACGGGGGTCACTGCCCATTTCTAGGAGAATTACACCCAGTGGTGGAAGAAGCACCACAAGGTGTTGGGGGGAGAATGTGCCTGAAGAGGTCCGGCAGCGATGCAGGCTTTGGGCAGCGCAGGGTGAGGAGTTCAGCTACCAAGCCTACAGCAGTTTCTGAGACTGGTGTCGCGGTTTTTACCAAGGGTGAAGTAATATAGATACCTAACACCCGATATAATTTGTGATTGCACGGATTGAGGGTTGTGGCACCAGTATGCCACCCCTCAGAAGGAGCTGTGAGGAGGAGGCGTTCATGCAGATAGAGGACACTGACTGGGGGTGGGGGTCCTGCTGCCTCTACCAAGCAATGGGCATTTATCCAGAATGGAAGAAAAATAGATCCAGTTCTCTGTAAGCTGTGAGTTCAAATCCACTGCCTCAGCTGGTTTAGTTGCAGTATTTTAAGGTCTTGTGGGAGAAGGATACTCTCAATTTTTCCTGCGGAAGATCTATCATTGGAATAATATAACTGCTCAATGAATAGTAAGAGTTGTCTCCGTAACCTTGTAGCAGTATGGCAAATAATCACTAAAACAGGAAGAAACTGGGTTTTAGTCAAGGCTAATGAAATCCTGTGGATTCCTGTGGATTTGACACGTTGTATGTGCCATTCCTAGCCACTGCAGTATGTCACAGTCACCTTTCCAGGTCTTCTAACGTGCCCCCAGAGCCTGGAGTCAGAGGAGAGCGGACAGGCTACAAGCATAACTGAGTAATCCTTTATTTTTTCAGAAGTCAGGATTTGCCCTCCAAAATGGAAGAACTTGTAACTATTCTCCCTACAGAAATTCAGTACCTTGCTAGCCTGTGCACACTTTGCAAAAGTGGCTGCAGACATACATGCCTTCTTCCACCCCAGCCAGAGGTCTGATTCATCACTAGCAACTTCAGGGCTTGCAATAAAATTGTGTTGCCCTCTTTGCAGCCGTGTGCTTCCAGTCCTAGCATAGAGTTTTCCTGCCTTGCACAGCGAGTGCTACTGGATAACTGGAAGGTTGTTTGGTTTAGAGCATGGATGAATTGTTAAGGCACACACATGATGCTGGCATTAATCTCTCTTTTGGTTTGTGACTGCTTTCAAAATTGTAAATTCAGGGCTTCCATAACTGAAGTTGTAGCTTGGGTATGAATTTCTAATAAAAACGACAAGATAGCTAGTTGTGCCGTGCTCGGTGAGCATATGTCCATTGTGTTTTTCTTTGGCCAGTGCAATCAGTGTCCGACTTGTAATCTGCTGTGCCCTTGCATTGGTCACAACTGGGGTGCTCTTAACTGAATTATTCTTTGCTTTCAAACATTTTATTTAGGTCTAGGGTTCCTGTTTTATCTAAATCTCCGGATGCAGAGTTCATCAGTCATGCCAGGAGCATTGATCCTTGGCCTATAAACATCCTTACTTTTGAAATCATTCATTCTTTCTTACCTGAAAGGCTAAGCATAAATGGGGAGAAGAATCAAACAAATAACTCTTCTATCTTGGCTGTAATTCTTTCATTTTCTTTTTTCGACTTTGTGATTTGTGCTACGTTATGCTTTCAATTGTTACATCAACCAGCAAACACAGATTTACAGGTGGAACTGAGGGGCTTCAGCCTGCATTGCTGCGTTGCCTCTCAGCTTGTATCAGTCTGACCTCTGCAACCAGCCTTGGCTACTGCAGTGTGACTTTTCAGTATTCATACACAGTGGGAAATTCTTTTCTCAGTTACACTGTTAAAGTTAACAGAGAATAAGCTCAGTGAAGTCATCAAAATTGCCCTGGATTTACACCCATGTGACTGAGAGCAGAATTAAGACCATTAAGTTGCTCTGTTTCTGGGAAGATGCAATCTTTTAAAAAAGTTTTATTAACCTCGTTATCATTTTACTGGAGTGATACCACTTAATCTATGTAATCACAACCCAGAGGGATAAAGTGATCTAGTTTGCTACATATAAAGAAATGCTTTCAGTTATGTTTCATTTTTAACTGTACACAGAATTAAAGGAATACAGAGAAGTATTAAACTCAATCCTGTGCATGAGATTTGCCATCCTGAGGCCAAACTAAGAAAAAGGAAGCACCAAATTTTGAATTAACAATGTTGGGTTTATGTCCACAAATGTGTGTTTTATTTTTATGTACACAGTTATAGAGAGAATTAACAATGAAGATAAATCTGGTCGTGAGATTGGGTGGAATAGTAGAAAATTACATTCTTTCACTTTTAATTCTCAGGGATCGGGCAGTGTGGAACAAGAGAAGTACCTGCCTCAGGTTGGAATTAAAAGTTTTAACATATGAGGCTTAACCCTATGGCAGCTGAAATCCTCTTTTCATGCTTTACTGTTGCTTCTGCATTTTGATGCAAAAAGTTTCAGAATTAACTTTTCCTTTTAGGTGTTGAAAGCCTCTTAAAAATGTGTTATAGAAAATGCTGAACACAACCATTTAGTAATAATGTCACTATATGGAGCTAGTCCATTTTAGACATTTTAAGATGCAAGTTTGGAAAAGTGACTTAGGAACCGACTGCTTTATTTCTCATTCAGTGCTTCAGAGTGATACAGATTTCCCTTACCAGTAAAATGTGGCTATAGAGCATCTGAATGGCTTAATTCTTCTTGCAGGTATTGAACATGTGAACTTACAGGTGCTATTTCAAGGAAAATCAACCACAACGTCTGAGGTCCCTTTGTTACACAGTTGGGAAAGGAAGCCCTGCATGTATTTCATGTGACACGACTTACTCTGTTAATTCCATAGGAACCCCTGTAGAGATAGCTGGCATGGCCCCCTCGCAGTGAGTGTGTCAGACAGTAACAGTCCCTTTGTTTCTGAAGAATGAAATTAAGATGTGAGTTGCTGGTCAAATCCTGCAATCCTTAACACTCGTGAAGCCCATATTCATGTAAGTCATCTAAATCAGTGAATTAAAAACGAGGATCCGTTTTGACAGCTGGGACCTAAGTCAGTCCGTACTCTGTCACCAGGTATTTCGGAAACTTTGTGCATGATACCAATTTATAAGGGATACCAAAAGTCATATGACTATAAGCTGGTATTTGGGGAAGAAGAATAGGTTATGAACTTCCAGAGTAGTCTGCTGCTGCCACTGCCGCCTCCTCCTCTTCCTCTACCACTACTACCACTACTTGCTTTAGTGCTCCAACCTCCTGCCAGGATGCTATTTGCCAGTTTCCTGCTGTTGCGAGGAGTTGGTGTTACTTGTATTTGCTGCTAACGTTTGTCATAAAATAAGGAACAAAAGGGAAATGGCAATTTTTAACAACTAATTCCCAGTTACGTACTAACCTTTTATCTCATCTGTGGATTAGCTGATCAATGGATGTAGAAACCCTGGAACCGGCTCTGCTGAGAGGCAGATAAGGTCAGGCATGCCTCTTAGCTCACGAGCAGCACCTCACTGACCCCGAAGGAGCTGAGCTGGTTTTTTGCAGCGTGCATCCTTATCCACATGGCCAGGACGCTCAAGCCACCTCTGTGAAGACTTCTGGTGTTACTGAACTATGCTTCTGCCAGCAGGCGCACCCTGTGGTGGAAGTGGTTTCAAACACAGCCAGCCAGAGTCCACCTAGTTCTGGCCACCCCCACGCCTGCACCCCAGCTAAATTTGGCAGTAGGCTGCAAATGTTGGGTACACAGTGCAGCGATACCCAGAGCAAATCTGTATGGCTGCCTTTCTACCATGAGCTATGGAAAATACTTCCTCTTTTTAAAGGTACTGTAAAACAGACTGTTTTAATTTAAAATCCCCCCCCCCTTTTTTTTTGTTATTCCCACAGAAATTAAGACTTACAAGGGAAATTTGTGGTTGAGAATACTTGCATGTGTGTTTTTATAATGCAGAAAGATTACAGTAGTAGACTTATTTGAAATCACCGTATAAGATTTCATGTTTGATTACACGTGATATACGACTGTTTAAAACAACTTAAACCGTCACTGATCTTGTATCTGCTTTATCTAGATGGGTTAAAGCCGTTAAAATAAACACATTCTCTCCATGCTGTATTGATACTATTGGAGCAAAACCATCTTTCATGTTACTTAGAAAAAAAGACCTCGCTTTCTAAATTGTTGTTTCAGGAGTTCTTAATTCTCAGTATAAAGAAAACCCTTTTATTGTAACAGATGAAGGTACATCCAAAGCACTCGTCTGTGAAGATGCATTTCATAAGGATTTTTATGTGATTATGTGAAAAATAATTTTCCTCCATGCCTGTAAAGAGGGCTGAGTGGATAGCAGAGATAACATTTCATGGAAAGAAAGAATGGAAACAACATTGATAAGGTTATTTTTTCAGAGCTGCTGTCTGTGTAGTCCTTTCCATTTTTGTGGAGAAAGACTGCCTTTTGTGCATCTTGAACCACCTTTCTGTTTTATTGTTGCTCTTGGTTCTTAAAAAGGAAAAAAATCCACCTTCCAGCAAAATCGTATTAGCAGATTTTAAACAAATTCATTTCCTCACAAACTTAAGCTAAATTGTATCCCGACAGGCCTGATTTATCAGGCAAATGTCCCACGGTGTTTGTCAGCTTCTTTGTTGGGGGGGGAGGGGGAGGGGAAGCCCAAGCAACAAAAGACCGTAACCTATTGATATTACTTCTGCGATACACTGGGGAAAATAGATTGATTTAGAACTAACCACAGAAAACTAGTCGATCTGATGAGTTTACAATGGAGCATTTTTATTTATTTATTTCTAACAAGAGTAAACATCATCAATATTCGACCCTGTGTTATTGGAAGCCTTGCAGACAGTGGGTTTGTGTCAGCGTGCTGGGGCTATCTGTAAGATGAAAGAAGGCAAGCTTAAAAAAATGGAGGGACCTTGTTTTTCTTACCAAATTGGAAGTCTCCAATCACTGATACATTATCCTGTGTTGTAGGATTTGGAGGAGAAGTAGATAAATGAGCATTTTTATTTTATTTAATCTTTATTTCTTTAGGAGGTTATCTTTTTTTTTTAAGAAAATGATATTTCTGTTACCGTCAAAAAGGCAGTAAAGCACAGGAAATTTTCAAACTGAATTTTACTGAAGAACAACAGCCTGCAATTAACTTTCCCAGCATGTCGCCTCTGCACAGTGTTTTGCATGAACGAGGGGTTCAGGGAAGCAAATACTCACAGGATCAGCACAAATCTAAATGTGGCCCCGATGTGCCACTTTCTGAATTGATAATACACCATTTTCCAATACACTTGGCTAAAAATAATTGCAGGTTTAAAATTAATCGGATTTTTTTTTCATGGATTGATAAATGAGGGTGCTAGTGAAGTTTTTTGCCTTAGTGTGACCCTGCTCGCTGAACACACTGTTCTGATGAAGATGCTAAGTGCTCCATTCTCTAGTTTAACAACATAATTTCACTTGACCTTAAATTATTTTTTAAGTATTATTTCAGTATTTTGAATACTAGTACCCTTTCAGAGTGTTTTCAAAGTTACCTATATTCTCTCCTGCATTCAGCTATAGCTTAAGAATTAAAGTTTGATAGGCAAAATGGCATAAAACCCAGCAATGTGCATGTCAGCAGAAACGTTCCAGCAATTTCCCTCTCGGAGGGCGTGGGCAGAACACGAATGTTCAGTGCATCTTGTGTACGTCTCGTTGACTCACTGGTGGGGTTTCATTCTTTAAAAACAAAAAGCTGGGCCTTGTTCCTGCGGGTTAATTCCCTGCTGGGTGAGGGGAGCGGGGCACGGTCAGCAGCAAGGGAGCGCCGCCATGCACTGCGGCGAGGTGCCCTCCTGCACCCCGTGATTTTTTAAAAAACACAGGCTGCCTTTATTTCTCCTGGGATTTAATGCTGCTGAAAAGGTTCGGGGTGGGGGGGGATATCTCCCGAGCCATGCCTTCAAGGGAATCCCCTGGTAAAAGTGGAGGAGAGGAGGAAGGAGTGAAGTGCCAGAGGAGCGGGTGCCCAGTGTGGGGCTGCTGGCAGGCGCTGGCCGCTGCTCGGGGTGCGCGGGGGTCCCCGCTGCCGCCCGCTCCTCCGCTGCCACGCGCTGCCGCTGCTCCTGCAGCTTCTTGCCCTGGCAGCTGACCAAACTTTTTTTTATTTTCCAGGGACAGTTGCCGCCTGTTTTTAAGTTGCAGCGACTGCAGCCTCATATTTAGTTTCCCCATTTCTTGCTGTAAAAGGATGAGGTCTGCACGTGCTATCTGTTCTAAGGCATAAGGGTAATGCCCTGTTTCAAAAAATACTCAAACTGGTTTTCCTTTTGAAGTGTAGGCTTCTCAGCAAGAAGGATTTTTGTATTATACCTGTATTAAGTAAAAGTGATAAGTCCTTTTATAATACAGTAACAAATGAGAGGTGCCTGTTTAGCAGCAATCACCTGTGATCCTGTCAGTCTTTGGAGTGCTGCTGTGACAGATCTGATATCCAGCATTTGGTACTGGAGTATTTAAGTAATCATTAAAATATACTTGTATTTATCTCAAAGGCAGTTTGAAATTAGCAGACCCACGACAGTCCAGAAGACTCTCTCAGTTCTGTGGAGGTGTTGGAAGTGTTTCTCAACTCATCCCAGGTGGTGCCTGAGCAAGCACACACCTCCCCAAGCTTTTTGAAGCGTTAACATCCACCAGCGAGAAGTGTTCCCTTGCACTGCCCCACGGCCTGATTTTCAAGACAAGTCACTGAATCCCTTGGAGAGTAAAACGTCTTGGTTTTGTCTAAGATCCATATTTCTGTTAGATCGTGGATAGTTTAACCTCCCTTTACAGCAAAACAGGGTAGTTCAAGAGATCTGCTGTGTGTTCTGTCTGCAAGAACTGGTCTTTCTTTAGGTATGCTGTGAAAGTAATTACTAAAAAAGACAGCACGTTTAGTTAAAATTCTAAACGTTTCCTTTTTTATGTTTAGCTGCTTAGTTGGCGTTCATTGTATTGTAAAAAATCTCATTTGTGCATGCCGTTAGAATGCCATGCCATTTCTTAAAGCATTAACATTGCTAGGTGGAGCATTGTTAGCCAAGATGCAGTTTTTTGTTGTCTAATAGCATTCCAAAAGGAAAAACAAAAGAGGAGTTGGTGTAGGGAATATCCTGGTGAATTATTTTAGTCTTCCTCTGACTGTTGCCCCTTTCTTCCCTTTGCTATTCTTGTTAGATGTTAACCCCTCCCCTTCCCCCCCCCCCCCAAGAAATAGTCAGTCATCAGGGCAATTTTAAAGCTTTTTCTCTCAACAGATAATAGTGTGTAGCCACACAAATGAGTCTCTACTTGTCATATATATTGGGTTATCATCTAAATCATATTATAAAGCAGTATGAAGAAGCAAGCAGTTTTGCTTGCCCTCCTTACTGCTTCACTCAGCCGAGCTGTTATTGTGGCGAAGGTATTTGCAAGGGGTATTGTCATTTTAAGAGAGATAGGGCTAGGGTGTGCTTCCTCAGTAGGAGCTGACTGCTGGGACAAGGAAAATAGCTGAAGGCTAGAGAGTATTTTATTTTGTATTTGCATTTGGTTGTGAAATTGAGTGCTTCTAATGAATTTCAGTCATCAGCTTATTGCAATTAATACAACATAGTTTACGTTGGAATCCATATGGGTTTTGCTTGTTCATGTTTCCTTTACTATGTATAGTTCTGTGCAATCACAAATCCATAGTGAAGGAGAATTTAGAAGTGTTTTTAGCCTTGCCATATGCTCTATTTCTTCATTAGTAGGTATTAATGTTACTGTTTTCTTGAGAATACTGAAATACAGTGCTAGACAAGTGTCTCAAGGTGTTCCTTTATTAAAATGTTCATTTTTTTAAATCAAAATATCACCCCGATTCACCTTCCTGTCAGTGCTGTAGTGAAGAAAGCATTCTCCATTAACGATAATTGCCATCTCTTTTATTTACTCTGTTGCATTATTTTTTGAGCCTGAAGCTACCTAGTAAATCATGGGAGCATACTGTGAGAAAGACAGTCCTGTTTTCACAAATCCTATTTGCTGTTGCTTTCTTGCAAGGGTTACTTTACTGTAATTGCACTTTTAAGGGCTTTTTGTGGTTTATTCATCTCATGTAATTTACATATAAACTTTTGTGTTTAAGCTAACATATGTTATTTCTGTGGTGCTTTTGAGGGGAAGAAATACTTGTTATGGTTTTACTAATACAGAGTTTCTGAGAACATACTCAAATGAGAATTTGCTAATTTTCTTAGCAGGAGCCAGCTTGTATATTGTTCTATATATTTATGCATATAGCTTGTGTGAACATATCATATGCTATCAGATTTTGTTATGTTGTGTAAGTATATACAGTAGAAAGGAGCAGAGACGTGAAGCATTTTGGACAAAAGGGTTAATACCATACCTTAATGCATGTGGATGATGCCATGTGGTATAGTTTGTGAGCTCTGAGGTGGCTGACCATTTCCATTTTAGTGTAAATCCCTTGAGCGGGGAAGGCATTTCAGAGTGGGGAAGGCATTTCAGAGTGGGGTGTGATCTGTTCTCCTGGTAAGAGTGATTGACAAGGAATGAATAAATGGTTAAAAGAACTGAATAAATACTACCCTCCTGTTTAAGTCCAGGCACACCCCAGTGTAGTGGTTTAACCCCAGCTGGCAACTAAGCCCCACAGCTGCTTGCTCACTCCCCCCAGTGGGATGGGGGAGAGAATCGGAAGGGTAAAAGTGAGAAAACCTGTGGGTTGAGATAAAGACAGTTTAATAGGTAAAGCAAAAGCCACGCACGCCAGCAAAGCAAAAAGCAAGGAATTCATTCACTCCTTCCCATGGGCAGGCAGGTGGTCAGCCATCTCCAGGAAAGCAGGGCTCCATCACATGTAACGGTTACTTGGGAAGACAAACGCCATGACTCCAAACATGTCCCCCCCTTCCTTCTTCTTCCCGCAGCTTTATATACTGAGCATGACGTCACATGGTGTGGGATATCCCTTTGGTCAGCTGGGGTCAGCTGTCCCAGCTGTGTCCCCTCCCAGCTTCTTGTGCACCCCCAGCCTCCTCACTGGTGGGGTGAGAGGCAGCAAAGGCCTTGACTCTGTGCAAGCACTGCTTAGCAATAACTGAAACATCCCTGTGTTATCAACACTGTTTTGAGCATAAATCGAAAACACAGCCCCATACTAGGTACTATGGAGAAAATTAACCCTATCCCAGCCAAAACCAGCACACAGAGGCTGGCACATATATATTCTAATGGGATACTTTAGCCAGATGCTTGAGTTGGTTGGTAACAAAAAACATTCCTGAAAAGCCAAATCATAGTTTAATCACAACTGCTTCTGCTAGAGTTTTCTTTTGTGGTGACATTTTAGCAGTGATTGAATAAATGCAGGGAATTACAATATATTGCAAGTAGGATGTATTGATAAATATATATGTAAAAGGTGACGGAGGCCTCTTGAGTGGAAGCAGGGGCCCTGACAGCAGGTTCTTGGTCAATTGGTGAGGTGAAATGGTTCACTGAATTGGATAACACAGTGCATGCCATAGTGACTGATTAAATTGATTTGTCCATGGCTACTGCTTACCCTGCTACTGAGGCCCTTTAACCTATTTTCAAACTATTTTTCTTTTTTCAAACCACTCTAAATACATGTGATATTAAGGGAAGGAAGCAAGTGCAAATGCATTCACAGCTATAAATTTCTGTATTCTGAATTAAGACAAAATGCACGATTTCCAGAGTGTCTGCACTTTCCCATGTTATCCTGTATTATGCTATACTTAGCCCAGGAACAAGTACACTGCTAGAAACTGACGAAGATAATAGTAAACATTATTCTTTAATGTAACCTCAGTTGGAACAAATACCAGATTTGTGAATTCTTAGATGTATTTATTGGAGGGAGAGGAAGTAAAACACTAAAAAAAACAAAAAGTAAAAAAGATTTTTTGTTGTTGCTGTTCTTTTTTTCTAATAGCAAGTTTTATTTCTGTATTATTTTATCCAGAAGGTGTTTAGAAAGCTTGTCTGGGAGACACAGTTGAATGCCAGTTAAGAAGACCGAATGCTACTGTTAAGTGGGGGTCACTAATTTGAAATTGTCTGCAATGATTTGGGAAAAAGTAGTCAGATATTGTTTAATAACTTAAAAACTCTTTTTTTTTTAATTGGGGGGGAAGCGTCGTGTTTTGGACTTAGATCAGGATGTTTGTTTTTTAAGCATATTCAGTGTGTCCTCGCTAGGGAAATCAATGCTAAATGACAATGGAGCTTGTACATGTTATTTTCTGCTTGATTCAAGGGAAGCATTATATTCTGTGTCTCTTCATGGGTTATTTTGTACCATATGCAGACAGACTAGTGTAAGGATAGTCTTCAAATTCCGCTGAAAATCACATAAAATTTCTGTGCAGTGGTGACAGAAAAATTGGAACAGTTCACCTAAGATATGTTATTGCAGTTGTCACAGAAGTGCAGAGTTCAGTATAATGGGTTTGGTTTCTTGTTTCTTATTAATTTTTAGGGAAGATATGACAATTTAATTACAATGTTTTCTGAAAGGATAATGAAGTTCTGTTCATCATTTAACTTCTCTAAATTATAGATCAGTCTTGTAGGACATGACAACATGCCATGGGCTACTTATGCTATTTTTCATTTGTCTGTTAAAATAAAGATATGGTTAGTATCTTGCTATATAGTGAGGAAGAGAGATGAAGAGGGAGGTGTTGAGGGATTGTTTCTTGGAATGGATTTACAGATGTTAGCAGCCATTTTGCAATCTTTTTAAAAATTACTCAGGTTTTATCAATAGCATTTCCTTGGAAGTATGGTCTGTAGGTGAGATTCCAGCTATACATACAGCTTTGCATGCACTAAACTATTTGGTTTTGTATAGACTAGTAGTGACCGCTAAATGCTAGCTGAAACAGTACCTTGTTACTTTCCAGGAACCTGAAATTTTAAAATATTTTGACGTGGGCTCGAGTCAGAACATGTTGCGCTATTTTGTACATATAGTTAGTTAGAGTTACAGTCTTTTTTCATCCTTCAGTTGACTCCACCAGGCCTAAGTATTTGTGCCGTTTTTTAAATTAGTTGATGGTTAAGGGAAAGCAAAAAAAAAAAAAAGTCGTTATTGGTTTAGTTCTTTCCAGTAGCGTGCTAATTATAATAAATCAAGTTTCTGTGCATTCAGTGCAAGTTTTATAAAACAAAGTAACAGAAACAATAGAAAAATAGCCAAAATAGAAAGCTCAGTGGTGAACATGACCAGCGTAGGGTCACCATGCCGAAGGCGTGTAATTATTTCTTCGTATCCTGTGTTAGAACAATGTAATCCAAGGACTGGCGTTCCTGGCATGCGTTACAAAGCAAGAGGATTCAGTAAGGAATTGCTGGAGATTTCTTCAGGACTCCCCTGCCTAATCTAACAGGGTCAATAGAAGAGTATTTAGTGGGTTTTGGCCATTTTTGAGGACTGGGGAGGAGGCCTTGCCTGAGCGGCGTGGAGGAGGTCCCCCCAGGCAGCCATGACCTGTTGAAGATGGCACCCCAGGTCGCCACCACTTAAGCACGGCTTGGGAATTTTGAGAGAAAGGAACAAACCCTGGTTTATGACTCTTGCCGAGTCAGTCTTTTATTTTTTGTTGAATCGAAACCGTAAATGCCATTACAAACCCTCTGCAACATAAGCATTGTAAAAGTTTGTCTCGCACCCCTGCTAGCGGAGCTGGAGGAGGCAAGGTGCTGCTGGGCCCTGGGCGAGAGCCTGGCTAGGGGCAGGGCGTCCCTCCGCCACGTTTGGGTTTCCCTGGCGGAAGGCAGCGTGTCCGTTAGGACGCGGTTACGTCCGAGGCCGAGTATCTCCTCTCCGCACGTTTCTTTATGGTCCCGACCCGGCGACGGGCGAAGGCAGCGCAGGGCGAGGAGGCCGGAGGCCGGTGCCGGTGCCTGCCTCACGGCCTCCCCTCGCCCCGCTTTGCGGTGCTCGCGCGTCCTCTCAGGCGTTAAACCGCGAGTGCCGGCGGGCGTTCGGTGCTGTGGGTACCCGGTAACCCGCGCCGTTGGCGGCGGCGGGATGCGCGGGTGCCTGGTGCCCTCTAGCGGGACCGAGCGCCGGGCCCTGACCGGGAGAGCGGAGCGGCGGGCTGGGATCGGCCGGGAAAGGTCCCGCTCCCGAGCACAGGGTGCTTTTTGGCACCGGTGCGACAAAGGGGCATCTTCCTAGTGACTTAAAAAGCAAAACTCAAATGCATCTCAGCCTGCAGCGGTGGGATATGGGCACAGAAGCCCCCGCTGTTTCACCCAGAGACCTTGTGCGAGCTCATGCTGAGCTTACCTCACATAGAAAATATTACTGTTTGACGCTGCGTTTTATAACTATCTGTCTCTCTTTGGTTTTAGATGCTACAACTGTGGTGGCCTCGACCACCACGCTAAAGAATGTAGTTTACCTCCGCAGCCAAAGAAGTGCCATTACTGTCAGAGCATCATGCACATGGTGGCTAACTGCCCCCATAAAACTGTCTCGCAGCAGCCCACTAGTTCTCAGGGAAGACACGAAGCTGAACCGCAGCCTTCCACTTCTGCTTTCCCGAGAGAAGGGGGAGGAACGCACGGCTACTCGTCTCCATCGTACTCTCAGGAGGGCAGGTTGGAGATCTCGGAGCGCTCAGGCAGGTCACCACAGGAGGCTTCGTCGAGTAAGTTGTCTGCATCGCCCGAAGAACCGAGCAGAAAGGGGCCTTCTGTTCAGAAAAGGAAAAAAACTTAAAGCGTTTGTCGTAACTTTCCGTTTTCTTTATCCTCTTGGGATGTCTACCTCATGCAAGTACAGGGGAAATAATTTCATTATCAGTAGCTGACCTGGAATTTTAACTACTGTTGAGGAACTGTGAATTTTTTTTTTTCTTTACTAGACAAATCACTCCAAGCAAAATACATTTGAGCAGGGTGCATTACGTTTTACCTTCTGTATGTGTGCGTATGAGTGTGCACGCGCGTGTGTGTATGTGTACATACCTATAAATATATATTTTTTACATCAAGCCACTCTCCAGCTCCCACAAGACATTACTGTGAAGCAATAGGCAGACTCCACAAATGTTCATAAACGCATTCCTAGAACCTGTTTCCAAACATGTTAAAAAAAAAACCAAAAACAAACAAGAAAACCCAACAAATATCACTCAAAACCAAACCAAACCTGAAAAATCACACACAGAACTGAGATCAAGACTGTTACTTCTCTTGAGAACCAAAGGATACTTTAATGTTTTTAAAGCTGCCATATGGTACTAAAGATACTAAGGCATCCCCCATGCCATCAATTTGAGTTACTTCCTTTCTCATCTCCACACAGTATCAAAACCCCTCCCTTCCCCGTGCCCATGCCAGGGCAGTGTCATGACTCAACACAGCTCTCATTGCCACCATCCTTTGTTGGTGAGGAGTTTAAAGCTCCAGAAAAGACAATGAATGTGTAGTTTCTGTGCTGGTTTCTCAAAATGTTTTGTTAAATTAATATGGTTGTAACTGTAATTTAGATGACTATTGTGTAGGGGAGAATGTATAAGTTGTTACCAGACAGACCCTTTTGAGTGGTATCAGGATACCATCCTGTTTAACCCTTCGTATTCTGTGAATGTTTAGGGGACCGTGGTGGTGGTGGTAGTAGCAGCAGCAGCAGCAACTTCTCTTGGTCCCAAATAGTACCCCTCAATTTGAAGGGACTTCCCCCTTGTTTTCTGTTGAAATGCCATGGAGAGAACACTCTAGGGATTTTTGTTGTTGTTGTTTGTTAACTTCAAAGAAAACCAAATGCAAAGCTAATGAGATCCTGGGATGAATAGTTGCTTAAGAATAAAGGTAGATGGGTACTTGCGGTTGCTCAGCCAGCCTCCCTTGCTGATACAGCATGTGTGTAGTCAAGGACAGGTGTCTGCTGCAGACAAGCCTGAGTGAAGGGGCCTGCAAATTTGCCAGAAGCCCTGGACCTCATCTTCTTCTTGTGGAGACTGTTGCTGACTAGCCTTGGTCCAGAGTGCGCTGGGACCACACACTTCTGCATTAAAGAGGAGAAAGATTGGTGGCCTCAGAGTGAGACTCCCTGGGCTGCAGCCCTTGCTCAGGGTTAATAGAGTTGGAGCCTATCAAAACTTGAAGTCGCTTTCCATTTGTAACTTCTGAATTACCAAGTCATACGTAAGATAACGTACTTTGACAAATCCCATTGCGGATGTAAGTTAATTAGAGAAACCTGTATAATCCTTAACATTGGCAATAAACACAGGCTGTTAAAGCTTGAAAGAGTCAGGTAGGTTTAAGCTTGGATAATCAAACTAAAGGAACAGCCTCCGTGAAAGGCTACAGTGAGCCGAAGCCCTACCCACGGTGACTCTTTTGCAGCTGATGGTTACAGCAGGTATGCAGCTGGCTCGTGACGTGGCCTTCCCCTTCCCACTTGTCCTGCCAGATGAGACTTTTACTGTTGCTGCTGCTGCTGCTTCAGTAAACAGGTAGTAACCAAACGCCTCAGTGAAGGGCACAGTTTCAAGAAAATTATTTTGTGTGAATTCCTTGCCAGTGTTTGCGAGAATCTCGATGGTTTATACTGAAGTTCTCAGTATGCTAATGCAAAGCTTACCTTTGACGATATTGAATGTGATATATCTATAGAGAAGAACTTCCTTGCCTTACGTAAGGGTAGTAAACTTATTTAAATTATGTAGACAAATCAAAGTGGCATTGCTTAACCTTCTAGCCGGTGTAAAAACCAGGTTAAACAGCAAAGATGCAAAACTTAGGTCACTTTGAAAATTTAAACCAAAGTTCCTTATAGAAATAGGCAATTGTGGATTTGAAAACTGGTCATTCCCTGTTTATATGTAAGAAGTTCAGAGCTGAGATAAGGAAATATTTTCAACATGCAGATTTTTATTGGTGCTGTTTGAAATCACTGTGAGCACCAAAGTCAGACTGAACTGCTAAGAGCACATACCAAACCCTATCTTATTGTTGAAAACTTAAGGTTTTATTTTTATATATTAGAATGTTATCACTATTACATAACATACTCAGGACAAAGAACTTTGCTCAGGGAATATACCATGTAATGTTTTTTCTTTACAGAATAGTCTACAGACCTGCTTACTCAGAACAAACCAAATAGTCTTAGGCCTTTTTATCTCTATATAAGTATTATGTACTGATATTAGTAACTACCTCTGAGTTGACATAGACCTACATTTCTGATAATCAGATCTCAGCGTTTTGTATTATAAGTTCCTGTGAAATGATAAAGTGGTATTCCGTACTGGTTGCTTATGTGAGCATGTGTGTCTTTACATTCACAGGGTCTGAGTTTTCCGAGATGCTGGGCAACCACAGCTCCCACTGACTTCCAGTCGGAGCTACTGGTGCTTAGCTTTGCTAGGAGGGGAGGGATGGGGGACGGGGGGCAGAGGGGGAAGAATAAAAACACAAATGCATCAAGCCCACTTTGTTTACATAGGTGACAATAAAATTATTATTCTGTTTACAGCAAAAGGCTACCTCATATTTACTGCATAAACACACCTTTGTGCTGCTCTAGCCTTAAAGGTGGCTGTTGATCTATGGTACATACTTTTTATCTGTACTGAATATGTAACTGATATTTCACCACTGCATTCATTATGGCAAATACTTGTTTAAGATGAAGCATCCATTTGAAATTATGAGACGTTTCCAAACATTTCTTTGAAAGTTTTTATTTTTCTGTCTAAAGGATTATGGGCACTGTTCACGAAAATAGATACATCTCGAGAAGAGACAGAAATGTACATGCCTAAGTCAAACATATAGCAGCGTAAGCTGTGGCAGGTAACTACTTCGCACTGGGCTGCAGTAGAAAAAAGATCTAGTTATACTCCTTCAATAGGCTGCTCCAAATAAGCAAAGACCCCTTTAAAGGAGGAGGCACAGACGGAGTTTGGGATTCTTCCTTCATGTCTAAGGACAAAATTAATATTCTGCAGCATTGGCTCAGCCTAGATTTCCCCTATTCACCAGCCTGTCCTTGCCAGAATGCTTCACAATAAAACTCATTTGAGTAGAAATAGTTCAAATATCTGCTCAGAGAGATGTATTTTTCTCCTAACAATAGTGGAGATAAGGTTAAACCTGGAACAAGACTATCTCTGCCTCCCATTCCCCCACCCCAAAATACTCAATTTGATTTAATCATAAATGACATTGTGAGGTATTTTTTACTCTCCCCCAAGGAGAGGTCATGGTATTTATTTACACGCTGCAAAAGTTAGGCCATGAGGAAGACTTGTATTTGGAGGAAGAGCCAAATAACTTTTTGCTGCAGTTAATGGTAAACCTGGCGTTGTAATACCATTTGCAATATTTTGCTTGTAGCCAGCTTTTAGGGAGTGCCAAACACCACATTTGGATCCTACCTCTTCCCTTTGCAGGCCGCCTTTTTCAGCCCAGTTTTACTTGGCCCCAGTGTTATCCTGGAGTTCCTGCTTAGTCATACTTAGTTTTGTGAATAGAGCCCCATAAAAAGTGTTTATAGATCTTGTAACATTCTTTGTAAGAAGAATTATAAAAGAACATGGGAAATCTCATTGAGTCTTAAATTTAATTTAATTAATTTATCTGTAAGAAATGTTTATCATAAAAAATATATATGTATTCCCCTGTGCTAGATATAAAAGTAATTGGGAAGATATGTACATGTGCAGATGCACTGATTTTAATTTTCTAGAAGTCTTAATGAGATTTGAGTATTGTTTTAGAAACAAGCAGAGCCTTGTTAAATGCATTGATCTTATTTTGCTTAGTATATCAACAGCCTCTTCTTTAAGATCCGTTGGTTGTGTTACCCCTGTTACAACTGTTGACTGATAACAAGAGGTTGATCTGTGAACACAGGCTTCTTTTTTTATACTAAACCGGAGCTGTATATGAGCAGCTTTGGTAGTGTTTTTATGAGAACGTTGAAAAGTACCAAGGTATTTGCTACCATTGTCATTGAACCAAGCGTAATAACAACCATCTTTACAAAGGATAATGGTTTTGACTACCTCTTGGATTACTAAGTTAAGCAACAACTGGCTGACAAACATCACCAGACTGGCTTAAACTAGTATGTGTTGCTTGTGGTAATAATAACAATAACCATACTAGAGACCAAAGTGAACACTGATTTCTATATGTCTTTAATACTGTGTCTTATCTAGTGTTTTTAAATTATCTTCTGTAGTATAGATTACCTCATTGTCCATTTTGACTTGTATGTTGTTTACAAGGTGAAATAAAAGAAAAATCACTTGAATTTTATGTTTTAAGAAAAAGACAGTGAGTTGAAGTTTTGAAGGTCAGTTCACCTGCTTACTGTCTTGAGGGACTAAAGCACTGATTGCCTTTCTACATATCATGTATTTTATATTCTCATTTCATGCTTAATGTTAATTTTTTTCCTGTCAGTCATGGATATTGTGAGGTTTAAAAGAATTACTTGATTAAAAATAAAACATATAACGTTGGCATTTACAGCGAGCCTTTGAGGTTTTCTTTATTTGTGTGATAAAAAAGCACCGTACAGTCACTGGGCAGACTTTTCATATGCACCTGTGTTTACTTGGTTTTAGGATACTACCTCTAGAAAAGATAATTTTAGTCATATAAGCTGTTGTTGGGGGGAGGGAGAAATAAGTCATTAATGTATACCTGGATATACTAGCAATGCTGCGGGAATTGCACCCCAAACCCTATTTGGCTATCAAAATTGAACTGCAGGATCATAGCTTTTGGTACTTACTCTCTGTGAGAATACAGTGGCCATTAGAGTTATCAGACATGTGGGTTACTCTCTGGGATGAAAAGCTTTTGGTATTTAAGTCTCACCCCATCTTTATTACTTCTTCCGTAATCTGTAAGCTTGTACATATCTATTACATGCTAATTTAAAATTATTTTAAGAGTTATTTCTTTTTTAGAAATGAAAGTGCTATCATCTACCCTTACCTGGAAATTCCATCTCTAAATTCCATAAAGTGTATTAGTGAATTGGATAGCATTAGCTCATCGTCCTGGATTAAAATATTTGAGGGCTTGTATATGCTACCTCAGGTGCCTCTATTTCAATACAGGGCTCTACATACAGGTGATTAATAGCAAAATTTAACAATGTCTACTAAATACAAGGCAGAAAAAGCTGTGTGGGGTTTTTTTTCCTATTTGTACAAACATCTGCATGAAGGGTTACCATCTACTCTTCTAGTCACATAAAACTTCATTTACGTCCCCCCGTTCCCCATGTATCCCATCACATCCATTACTGTCCCCACCCCACTCCCAGCCTGTAACCAAATGGTTTCATCACTCTCCCGGAAAGGGGAAGAGGCGACTCTGGATCCCCTTGGCTAAGAACTCCTACATGTCCTACTGCTTGGGTTAGTTGTGTGGAGCAAGGCTTTCTTTAAAATAAAAGTCTCATGAGTGTTCTTTAAAGGGCCCAGTTCACACCGGGTTATTACGTGTGCTCCTGGCCTGCCAAACCCGGCTGTTTGGGGAACGTGAGGGGACACCTTGGGCATGCCACCATCTAGCTTCTGCACCAGCCCGCAAGATGGCAGAGGCAGGAGCAAGCCACCCCAGGGAGCTGTGAGCAGCTCTGTACGTGCACAGATGTAAGCAGCCCTTGGAACAAGTAAAATGGTGTCGTGGTTCAGCCTCAGTCGGCAACTAAACACGCAGCCGCTCGCTCACTCCCCGCACCCCTCCAGCAGTGCCTAATAGTACCTGAAACCAAAGCCCCTGCAAGAGCAGCAACGCCTAATTCTTCCCATCTCATCTCCGATATGTGCATGCCTCCCTCCCAGAGCGTCTAGATGTCAGTGGTCTTTATCCTTTCAGCAGCTCCCCCAGAGAGTTAAGAACTATTATTTTCACGTCAAAGGCAGGAAGTCATGTTTTGTGCGCTAGGCAAAGGCGGATCATCAGGAGCACCTAAACCCACTGCTGCAAACCAATGCCACCCCAAACCTTGCAGAGATGAGGTGCCTGCCACGAGACATTAACAACAACATTGATGCATGCCAAAGAGAAGAAATTCTGGGGTTGAAACTTCCTGATTAGTCAACAGAGTAACAGCAAAACCACAGCAGCCCTTTGAAATAATTATAAAAGTAGCAGGTTTATTTGCTTGCCTGGTCCATAGGTCTTCGAACCCATGCTTCCAAGCTATTTCCAGCCTTTCCTTAATGCTAAGTGCTGAAACAAATATAGCTTTTTTTAAAAGAATTGACATTTTCCTGCCATCTGTTGGGACAAAGCTGTTTACACAAACAAGTAATTTCAACACTACTCTTAACTCACGAAAGGCTCCATACCTATCTTCTTCCCTCCCAGTCATCTTTTCCCCAATAATAAAAAATATCCCAGAAGCAAATGTACTTTTGAGTTGCTTACGTACTTAACGCTCTCCTTTCCTGTACCTTGCACAGGAAGAAACTGTGGTGGAGAGGAGGGAGTTCATTCTGTGGCTGTCCTGCTCCTGTTCATTAGTATCATTTAGGTGATGCTCTGATGAATTAATTTAAAGACCTTTTTAGCAGAGCATGCTGCTGTGCCCAGTGACATCTGCTGCCTGCAATGCTGGTGACCTCCAGGACAACTGGTCCCCTGGAGAGCAGGTTACTCTGCACCCATTTTTTTTTTGCAAGCGTTGCCCACTGCGTGATTGCAGAGTAGTTGCCATCAAGCCCCGGGCACATTTTCAGGTGGCTCCTGCTCAGTTAACATGCAGCTGGTTGATTTTTGTTCCCTGGCCATTCAATATTTGGCCCCAGGTGTTACTTGCTACGCAGCACTTAGCCTGGACATTCGGGGCTGGAGCAGCTGAATAGTTCATAAACCAATGCGGGCAAGATGGTGGTGTTACTCCCATTTTACCAGCCAGGAGAAGGTGGACTAGGCAGAAAGAGTAACGAGTACTGAGCTTAGGCACCCAGCCAGCCTTAGATGCTTACAACCCATTTTTTTTCCCAAATACTCCAAAATTCAAGATCAGAAAGTGTAAGTAATTTATCTAGTTTGACCTGCTGCACGACACAAGCTATTAAAGCCAGGGCAGTTACTGTAGTGTTGAATTTTAGCGCTCAGCTTTAACTAGAGCCTTGTTTTGTTAGGCTGCTTTAAGCATAGTTTCCAGTCGGGCTTCAGATCAGGCATGAGTGCTCTTGAGAAAAAAGAGGTGCTCTGCTCCATGACAGCTTGTTTTAATCACCTGCTGCTAATGAGTAGTGCCTCATTTTCAGTTCCTCTGGCCTCAGCTTCCAGCTCTTTGTCTTTGTCCACTAGAGTAAAAAGTCCCTTTGTGCACCAGTAAGAAAATGCAACCCCTTTTTTTTTCTTTTTTTTTTTAAATGATAAAGATGTTGGGTCTTCTCTTTTTTTTTTTTTTGTGTGTGTGTGTGAGGAGTTGCCTCCTTCTTCGTCAGGATATTGGGAAGCTTGCTACCCGTCTCCTCTGGAGTCCTTCAACTTTGATGCTGGAATGGTGTATCCAGCTCTGGCTTTAAAACCAGCCTCCTGTCTTCCGTAAGGCAGACTATGGATCAAAGGCTGCGTTACCGAGAGCAGACTCTAGCCAAACAACATAGTCCTACCAGTCATGGTGATATGGCATTTACTGGGCCACAGCTGGAAGTTGAACACTGCCTTCCTCTCTGCAGGAGAAAAGGCAAAAAGCTTGGGCCAGAAATACGTGGACATTTCCGTTAGTGAGGATAATTAACCAGCAGAACCCCAACTGAGGCACGGAGTTGGACTGTGATTTCTTTCCTTTAACATCCTCAAGACTAAATTTCTAGAGGCGGTTTGTAGCTGGAGAAGAATTGATGGACTCATCTTGACCATTGCTGAGTAAACCTGTTACTGGCACTATTACTTGAAAGTCAGTTTTTTCAGTCATTCTGGCTTACCACCCAGCTTTAGATGGTAGGTGGTTGTACTGTCACACTCCTGGTCTTCAGTATTCCAGGAAACTAGTTCTTTTGTCTTTGTTCCCTTTCAGAAATGTGCTGAATTATCACGCCCTATGTTCTTTAAACCAACTAGCTAAAAAACCCCAAACAAAACAAAATTAAAACACCTTTAGTTGGCGCATCCAAAACATTTGAGGCAATCAGAATAACTACACATTTTGGGAAATACTGGCTGAAATTTACTGGAGTAACTTAAAGTATGTTAAACTGGGAGGTATTTTGGAAGCTGCCTATGAAAAAAAGCAAAAATGCTCCTTCTCCCCCAGGGCAGCACAGCAAGGGCGGGGGCTCGAAGCGCAGCAAGTTCCTTTCCACCCAGCCCATTTCTTTCATCTCTCTTTGACCTACACTGACAGCTGTGACAAAAAGTCACAGTCAAGCCTGCTGAACCGTAACTTCTGAGGAGTTTCAAGGCTGAGAGTTTCTGAAAAGCAGTTGTCTCTCACAAAGCGGCGCGGAGAGGAGCAGAGGCTCCTCTCACAGAGACCCTCTGCTTGGCAGCCGCAGCAAGGGAGAGTGGAGGGGGCAGGCACAAGCACCACCGCAGCATTCCCCAAGCCCTACATTGTGTTTCTGTGTTAGCGAAAGCCAAGGGGAAATACAGCAAAAGAACTGCAGGAACAGGTATATGGTTCCAGCATCAGCTGATTTAAAAGAAAATGTTAAAAAAATCAGAAAAAGGAAGGTAAGCTTTTCAAGCGCTTCTGACCAATGAGTCTGGAAAATGGGATTACTGGCAGCTCCTGGAGTTTAGGGACAGCCTATGAGGGTGTTTCAAGGAGCAGCAATAGGCTCTGTTCCCCTTCCACCTGCTGTGGTAAAGCTCCCTTTCTAGACCAAGGGTTGGCGTTGCTTCTCCCAAGAACTTATGAAGAAGTGATGATTCTGAATTGGCCCCTCTACTAAAAGCTACAGCCTTATTCCCCTGAAGCCATTTTAGTCAAGCTCTTAGTCATTCTCAGCCAACACCAGAGAGTGCCATTAGCCATTTTAGCATATTTGGAGGTGATTTAACATACAGACTCACAGGCTAAAGAGAGCATATATGTCAGGAGGAGCCTTTAGACCACCTCCCTGAGGTGTTTCACCCTCGTCTCCTGCAACCCCTGGACAGGACAGTTACACTGTGGGAACTTTGCTGTGGGCAGGTACAGCTTCCCAAGCATAAATGTTTTGGCTAATGCATTTGGGAGGGGGAAGGCTGAGGTTCTCCTTTCTGCCAGCTTGGCTGTGCACCCCTTTGGGTTTTTTGGTTTGGGTTTTTTTTTTGCTAGCATTTCTCAGCATTGCACTGTTGGATTGAAAGAGCAAAAAAAAAAACCCTGAAATAAGCAACAAATTTGAAGAATCTGTCACACAATTAAGAAAATTGCATACAGATGCTAAAGCAAGCTGCAAACTACATTAGAAGCATCCGGTGCATCGTTACCAGACACATCTCATTGTTGTCATTGAACAAATCACCTCACTGTTCTGAGTGCTGACAAGACATAGGCACTTGGCTGAAAATTTTTGTCCTGGCTGGGGCCAGTCCTATGGATTCAGGCCAACCCCATGCCAGGCAGCAATACATATGAAGCAGAGCACGTCCTGCTGTTTCTCTCAACAGCTCAGCTCAATGACAACCGCTCCCTTCAGTGGACATTTAAGTACCACGTGTTCCCCTACCTGCAGTTTCCTTCCCCACTTCACTGTTTAACTTGTTTCCTTGGGTGCTTGAATGCTTTTCACATCCCGCCTGCCCTGAGGCATGTGCTGTAGCTGTTCCCTAGAGCGCTTCATGTGGTTTTGTTTTGCACCTTTGATGTCCATGTATGTGTTGGACCCGTACCACAAGTACATGCACTGCTGTAGTGAAGGGCACGTGTCCCCTCTGCGCTGTATTTGCAGACCATTAGTTAGAGTAGCCTTCAGCCTGGGGAACATCATTGCCCAGACTTTCTCCTGCAATGCTGTGCAATTACTACATACAAGGACAGGAGGGTGCCTATCGCTGAACTCAGACCAGGCCAACCCACCTGGCCACAAAGAACAGACCCCATCATCTCCTCTGTGAAGCTCTGCTGTGGTGATGAGACCATCAAACCCATGAAAGTCTCCTTCCCTTCCCAGTGGAGCCACATGCATCTCTTCCTGACTTCAGGCTTTGGTGAGAATATCTAAGACAAGAGCGTCTGTAAGAAGCATCTTTGGTAAGAGCAGCTGTGTCAGATTCCTGTTTGGGGCTATGGGGCAGCTGAAGGGCAGCTTAAAACCTATAAGCTTTTATCACCAAAGCAGCAGGTGGGTGATCCATCTAGTTTTGTTTCAAAAGTATCCCCAGTACGTGTGGCTTCCAAATGGGTGAACACAGCATCACATGCTGGCTGCTACCACGTACTTTGGCACCAATCACCGATCGCCACCCAGAATCACAAGAGGCTAAGAATATTTCACCTCAGGCCCCTGCCAGTACTGCTGAGCGACAGCTGCCTCTGCAGAATATCCCTCCTCTGGGTCCTGCACTCCACCTCAGAACTCACAGCTATCGCAGCTGGATAAAGGCCATGCATTGCAAAGAGGAAGGTAAAAACCTATTCCTAAAAACCTCCACTGTTCCACAGATCCTCGAAGGCAACAAGGGAAGGGTTGAAATTCCAGTTCCCACCTCCAGCTGCTACACCAGACAGCAGCATATCTACAGGTAACGACAACAAACCTCCTGTATTTTGTCCACGCACAATTTCCTGATGTTCATCTTGGCAAGGTGGCAAAGCCAGGCCTAGGGTTCTTCCCAGCAAGGCTGCAAGGTAAACATTTTCTCATCACTCAAGCAACTGGTAAATTCTTGGGACTGGGAACGACAATAGGCTGATCTGCCTCTGAGGCTTCAACAGGTATTTTTTCTCTATAAGCACAAGAAGTTCCTCAAATCAGCGGCATGGACAGTGCTTTCCATAAATTAGGGATTAGGACTGATTTCCAGGTGACATTTTCCAGAGAAAGAGAAAATCCTACTTGCCTCTTTTTACACAGGTACATGGAGCTACAGCTAGACAGGGAGACGTAAAATGTACAGGAAAGGTAATGGAAGAAAATACACTGATCAGTACAGATCCTGAGCCCCTAAGTAACACCAGGTGTTCATTAGCTTGCAGCTAACAGCCGCAAGTAGTTACCAGAAAAACCTTGTCACCCCTGTGAGTCACACAGGGACATGTTATATGCACTCAAAATAAAAATAAAATCATCCATTTCCTGGAACACTACCACCACAAAGCATAAGACAGAAAATGAAGTGACAAGAT